>NC_044064.1:19004892-19354892 GCF_902167405.1 Gadus morhua | reverse complement strand
ATAGGAGCCTGCATTGGCTAAAGTTGTTGCGATGCGCGTTATTTTATAACAGGGAGGGGCAAAGTTGTGCATTACAATGCAAACACGACAATAATTGGCACCGTTCTTGCGCACTCAGAAGAACATGAACTGAATAAATGCCAGGTAGGCCTATATAGCATATCGGAGACGGGCACACAATCAGTGCATTTGCAAATGAGAGCCTGCAGTATGACCGATCTTGTGACATTATTTAACCATCCATCTACAGCTAATACGATCAGACAGATGCATCATTGATCACATATAAGCCCATTACAAGCCCAACATCACCACGGCAGGTGCGCTCTCTCTCGCACATTCACACAATCACTCCAACTTCTCCAACTCCAAGGCAAGACTGTTTCACTAAGACCACAAACAACCACAACTAAATAGCCTACATATCCACAACAATGCACAACAATCAGTTCATTGCGTCTATCTTCTGTTTGGCGCACATGGCTAATTTGCATACTTGCAGATGACTGTCGGCTCCGCTTGTCAAAAAAATAGAACGTATTTATGAATAAATGCTTTTCATTCTGAATACTGGACTTGGTGAGCTTAAATAGGCTGTATTTAAGTGACCTTTAGTGAGATGGCCTAAAACGGAATACAAATTAATTATTCTAGGACATAGGCTTTCAGGATCAATGTAATGCACAACGTTGCCCCTCCCTGTTATAAAATAACGCGCATCGCAACAACTTTAGCCAATGCAGGCTCCTATTGCTTTACCAGTGTGTTTAAAGTGTGTGCGTGTGTGTGTGTGTGTGTGTGTGTGTGTGTGTGTTGTCATGTAGGCTATAGATATAGATTGATTGTCTTGGCTTGCTTGCATCCATGAAATATTGTAATAGAAACACTACCTTTAACAACTTGCTCTACACACTCACACACACACACACACACACACACACACACACACACACACACACACACACACACACACACACACACACACACACACACACACACACACACACACACACACGACTCTCTCCGACCACATGTCACAAGATCGGTCATACTGCAGGCTCTCATTTGCAAATGCACTGATTGTGTGCCCGTCTCCGATATGCTATATACCTGGCATTTATTCAGTTCATGTTCATGTTATGCAATGTTATGGCCTAGCAGGCTAATGTATAACGAGAACAATCTGGGGATGAGGACATCCCCGAATATTGTCGGGAATTTCGCACACTGCCATCTCAATATATAGCCTAACATATACAAATATATCACTGTATTAGACACAAATGTATTTTCCACTAGCTAATGGTGGTCATTACATTGTAGTGAAACTAGTAAAGACAACACTGAGCTTTATGTTACAGCGAAACATGGAGGCACTGCAGCTCTGATTTGTTAGACAGCCTTCAAACTTAGTGGTCAAGCAAAGAAGAGGGAGGGACTCGTTCTGCATACCTAATAGCCGGAGTGAATAACTAATAGCCGGAGTGAATGACTAATAGCCGGAGTGAATGACTAATAGCCGCGGCTATTAGTCATTCAAAACCGTACGGAATCCGTACGGAAACCGTACGGAATTCTTGCCAAACCGTACGGAATCCGTACGGTTTCCGTACGGATTCCGTGCGGTTTTGCAATTTTACCGCACCATTCTAGGGCCGGATTGTGGCCTTCTTGGCTTTTACGGGAATCCGTACGGTTTGGCAAGAATTCCGTACGGAATCCGTACGGTTTCCGTAAGGTTTCCGTACGGATTCCGTACGGTTTTGAATGACTAATAGCCGCGGCTATTAGTCATTCACTCCGGCTATTAGTCATTCACTCCGGCTATTGGTTATTCACTCCGGCTATTAGGTATGCAGAACGAGCCCCTCCCTCTTCTTTGCTTGAACACTAAGTTTGAAGGCTGCCTAACCAATCAGAGCTGCAGTGCCTCCATGTTTTGCTGTAACATAAAGCTGTGTTGTCTTTACTAGTTTCATTACAATGTAATGACCACGATTAGCTAGTGGAAAATACATTTGTGTCTAGTACAGTGATATATTTGTATATGTTATTGAGATGGCAGTGTGCGAAATACCCAACAATATTCGGGGATGTCCTCATCCCCAGATTGTTCTCGATATGCAGTAGCCAGCTAGGCCATAACATTACATAACATGAACATGAACTGAATAAATGCCAGGTAGGCCTATATAGCATATCGGAGACGGGCACACAATCAGTGCATTTGCAAATGAGAGCATGCAGTATGACCGATCTTGTGACATGTGGTCGGAGAGAGTCGTGTGTCTGTGTGTATGTAGAGCAAGTTGTTGAAGGAAGTGTTTCTACTTGACGTTACAATATTTCATGGATGCAAGCAAGCCAAGACAATCAATCTATATCTATAGCCTACATGACAACACACACACACACACACACACACACACACACACACACACACACACACACACACACACACGCATTTGTGACCATTTTAGCGCATAATGACGGCTGCCTATTATGCTTATGGCAGTAGGATTCTATTATTTGGAGGATTTATAGCCTACTTGTAGTGAAGTATTTTTAACAGTGTGTGGAATCTACAGCTGATCACTTTCACTGGCTAAGCAAAATTAATCCCGAACAGTTGAACCTCTGAATTGATCCTGAAAGCCTTTGTCCTAGAATAATTCATTTGTATTCCGTTTTAGGCCATCTCACTAAATGTCACTTAAATGTAGCCTATTTAAGCTCACCAAGTCCAGTATTCAGAATTCAAAGCATTTATTCACAAATACGTTCTATTTTTTTGACAAGCGGAGCCGACAGTCATGTGCAAGTATGCAAATTAGCCATGTGCGCCAAACAGAAGATAGACGCAATGAACTGATTGTTGTGCATTGTTGTGGATATGTAGGCTGGTTAGTTGTGGTTATTTGTGGTCTTAGTGAAACAGTCTTGCCTTGGAGTTGGAGAAGTTGGATTGATTGTGTGAATGTCCGAGAGAGAGCGCACCTGCCGTGGTGATGTTGGGCTTGTTGTGGGCTTCTATGTGATCAATGATGTATCTGTCTGATCGTATTAGCTGTCGATGGATGGTTAAATAATGTCACAAGATCGGTCATACTGCAGGCTCTCATTTGCAAATGCACTGATTGTGTGCCCGTCTCCGATATGCTATATACCTGGCATTTACTCAGTTCATGTTCTTTTGAGTGCGCAAGAACGGTGCCAATTATTGTCGTGTTTGCATTGTAATGCACAACTTTGCCCCTCCCTGTTATAAAATAACGTGCATCGCAACAACTTTAGCCAATGCAGGCTCCTATTGCTTTAACAGTGTGTTTAAAGTGTGTGCGTGTGTGTGCGTGTGTGTGTCTGTGTGTGTGTGTGTGTGTGTGTGTGTGTGTGTGTGTTGTCATGTAGGCTATAGATATAGATTGATTGTCTTGGCTTGCTTGCATCCATGAAATATTGTAACATCAAGTAGAAACACTTCCTTCAACAACTTGCTCTACACACACACACACACACACACACACGACTCTCTCCGACCACATGTCACAAGATCGGTCATACTGCATGCTCTCATTTGCAAATGCACTGATTGTGTGCCCGTCTCCGATATGCTATACCTGGCATTTATTCAGTTCATGTTCATGTTATGTAATGTTATGGCCTAGCTGGCTATTGCATATCGAGAACAATCTGGGGATGAGGACATCCCCGAATATTGTCGGGTATTTCGCACACTGCCATCTCAATATATAGCCTAACATATGCAAATATATCACTGTACTAGACACAAATGTATTTTCCACTAGCTAATGGTGGTCATTACATTGTAGTGTAACTAGTAAAGACAACACAGCTTTATGTTACAGCGAAACATGGAGGCACTGCAGCTCTGATTGGTTAGACAGCCTTCAAACTTAGTGGTCAAGCAAAGAAGAGGGAGGGGCTCGTTCTGCATACCTAATAGCCGGAGTGAATAACTAATAGCCGGAGTGAATGACTAATAGCCGGAGTGAATGATTAATAGCCGCGGCTATTAGTCATTCAAAACCGTACGGAATCCGTACGGAATTCTTGCCAAACCGTATGGATTCCGTGCGGTTTTGCACTTTTACTGCGCCATTCTAGTATGGAAAGCCAAGAAGGCCACAATCCGGACCTAGATTGGCGCGGTAAAAGTGCAAAACCGTACGGAATCCGTACGGTTTCCGTACGGTTTGGCAAGAATTCCGTACGGAATCCGTACGGAATCCGTACGGTTTCCGTACGGATTCCGTACGGATCCGTACGGTTTTGAATGACTAATAGCCGCGGCTATTAGTCATTCACTCCGGCTATTAGTTATTCACTCCGGCTATTAGGTATGCAGAACGAGCCCCTCCCCTTCCTTGCTTGACCACTAAGTTTGAAGGCTGTCTAACCAATCAGTGAAGAGAAAGACCAGACTAAAGCAACGCATTGTTGAAACTAGAGCTGCAGTGCCTCCATGTTTCGCCGTAACATAAGGCTGTGTTGTCTTTACGAGTTTCACTACAATGTAATGACCACCACTAGCTAGTGGAAAATATATTTGTGTCTAGTACAGTGATATATTTGTATATGTTAGGCTATATATTGAGATGGCAGTCCCTCATCCCCAGATTGTTCGCGATATGCAGTAGCCAGCTCGGCCATAACATTACAATATTTCATGGATGCAAGCAAGCCAAGACAATCGATCTATATCTATAGCCTACATGACAACACGCACACACACACACACACACACACACACACACACACACACACACACACACACACACACACACACACACACACATATATTAAGCACACTGGTATTCACAAATACGTTCTATTTTTTTTGACAAGCGGAGCCGACAGTCCGGTGCAAACTATGCAAATTAGCCATGTGCACCAAACAGAAGATAGACGCAATGTATAGAACTGATTGTTGTGCATTATTGTGGATATGTAGGCTGGTTAGTTGTGGTTGTTTGTGGTCTTAGTGTAACAGCCTTGCCTTGGAGTTGGAGAAGTTGGAGTGATTGTGTGAATGTGCGTGAGAGAGCGCACCTGCCGTGGTGATGTTGGGCTTGTTGTGGGCTTTTATGTGATCAATGATGTATCTGTCTGATCGTATTAGCTGTAGATGGATGGTTAAATAATGTCACAAGATCGGTCCTACTGCAGGCTCTCATTTGCAAATGCACTGATTGTGTACCCGTCTCCGATATGCTATATACCTGGCATTTATTCAGTTCATGTTCTTCTGAGTGCGCAAGAACGGTGCCAATTATTGTCGTGTTTGCATTGTAATGCACAACTTTGCCCCTCCCTGTTATAAAATAAGGTGCATCCCAACAACTTTAGCCAATGCAGGCTCCTATTGCTTTACCAGTGTGCTTAATATGTGTGTGTGTGTGTGTGTGTGTGTGTGTGTGTGTGTGTGTGTGTGTGTGTGTGTGTGTGTGTGTGTGTGTGTGTGTGTGTGTGTGTGTGCGTGTTGTCATGTAGGCTATAGATATAGATCGATTGTCTTGGCTTGCTTGCATCCATGAAATATTGTAATGTTATGGCCGAGCTGGCTACTGCATATCGCGAACAATCTGGGGATGAGGGACTGCCATCTCAATATATAGCCTAACATATACAAATATATCACTGTACTAGACACAAATATATTTTCCACTAGCTAGGGGTGGTCATTACATTGTAGTGAAACTAGTAAAGACAACACAGCCTTATGTTACGGCGAAACATGGAGGCACTGCAGCTCTAGTTTCGACAATGCGTTACTTTAGTCTGGTCTTTCTCTTCACTGATTGGTTAGACAACCTTCAAACTTAGTGGTCAAGCAAAGAAGGGGAGGGGCTCGTTCTGCATACCTAATAGCCGGAGCGAATAACTAATAGCCGGAGTGAATGACTAATAGCCGCGGCTATTAGTCATTCAAAACCGTACGGAATCCGTACGGAATTCTTGCCAAACCGTACGGAAACCGTACGGAATCCGTACGGAATCCGTACGGAAACCGTACGGATTCCGTACGGTTTTGCACTTTTACCGCGCCAATCTAGGTCCGGATTGTGGCCTTCTTGGCTTTCCATATTCTAGGGCCGGATTGTGGCCTTCTTCGCTTTCCATACGATATAGGATCGCGGAGCACTGTGCTGTCTGACTACAACCGCTGGGGACCATGTGCGGCTACCAGGATAAGGCTGCATTCTGACCTCATCTCCAGGCTCGAGAGCGACACAAGGTTTGCCTGCTCTCTTGCGGTCATTATAGTACTTTTGATTGTCCTTAGTCTGATCTAGCAGACGCTTGACTTTCAGTGGGTCATAGGCCGTTGGTGCAAGGAGCTCACGTGCCATAGGCAGCTTGTTGCGTGGCCTCCTTCCCATGAGCAGTTGAGCTGGTGAAAGGCCTACCGACTCGAGGGGAGTAGTCCTGTAATCCAGTAGTGCAAGATGTTTGTCTGGTGCCTTGTTCCACAGCCTCTTCACAGTTTGCACGGCACGCTCCGCATCACCGTTTGAGTGTGGCGTGTGTGGGGAAGACGTGACGTGTAGGATGCTGTAACTCTTGCAAAAGTCTTTAAACTCCTCTGAGGAGTACTGTGGGCCATTGTCGGTCCTCATCGTTGCAGGGATGCCGTGCCTTCCAAACTGCGCCTTAAGTGTGTCTATGACAGTGTGACTGCGCGCGTCTCTCAATCCGTCCACTTCAATGAACTTTGAGTAGTAGTCCACAAGCAGTATGTACTGTTTCCCTTCAAATTCGAAAAGGTCTGATGCTACCTTCTCAAAGGGAAGGTGGGGTGTTTCCGTTGGTTTGAGCGGTTGTCTGGGCAGTTTATTTTGAAAATCTGCACACAAATTGCAGTTTCTGACTACTTCTTCAATTTGTGCACTCATACCTGGCCAGTAGAGGGCTTCACAAGCTCGCTGTTTGCTTTTCACTATTCCCAGGTGTGATTGGTGTATGAGCCTCAGCATGTGCTTACGCATGGTGGGGGGTACTACTATTCGGAGTCCCTTGAAGATGAGTCCATCGGACAACGCGAGCTGGCTTCTCGAGTCCCAATATGGCTGAATCTGAACAGGCACCTCACGCCTGTGCTCTGGCCAGCCACACTGAATAATCTGTTGGAGACAGCTGAGCTCTTCTTTTGTGCGTACTTGTAGTTCTGTATATTTCTGATCACCGACAGAGACAAAGTTCAGCATGGAGATGCACTCTAAGCCATCCATCTCTGGTGTGTTCTCCGATAGCTGTGCTCTGGACAGTGTGTCCGGGAGCTCCATGTCTTTTCCTCTTCTATACCTTACAGTGAGATCATACCACTGCAAGCGAAGACGCATTCTCTGAATCCGCATGGGTGTAGACAACAGGGATTTCTTGAAGATGTCTTCGAGAGGTTTGTGATCGTTGTACACTGTGACATGTGTTCCAAATATGTAATTGTGGAACTTAGTGCAGGCATGGACAATGGAGAGTGTCTCTTTTTCAATTTGCGCGTAGCGCGTCTCTGCGTCAGTGAGTGACCTTGAGGAGAAAGCGATGGGCTGATCCTCTTGCAGCAGGACCGCTCCTAGTCCGCTGCTGCTGGCATCACAGAATATCACAACAGGCTTTGCAGGATCAAAATACTTCAGCACTGGGGGATGTGTGCACAGCTCTTTTAGTTTGTCAAACGCCTGTTGCTGAGCTGGCTGCCATGCAAACTCCACATCTCTCTTTAGGAGCTGGCGCAGCGGCGCATCCACTTCACTGAGGTTAGGGATGAACTTCGACAGGTAAGTGACGAAGCCCAAGAAGCGGTGGACACCTTCTTTATCCAACGGTGGTGACATGCCCTGAACAGCTTCCACTTTCGCTGGGTCAGGCTTCAGACCATCAGCTGTTATCAGGTGTCCCACATATGGCACAGAAGGCTGGCGTATGTGGCATTTATTGAAGTTAAGCTTCAGGTTGTAGCTCGTAGCTTTCTCGACCACTCTGCGCAGAATTGCATCGTGTTCCTGCACTGTGGGGGCAGCTATAAGGATGTCGTCCATCACGCTTACAGCTCCTTCAATACCCTCGAGCATCTGTTCCATGATGCGTTGGTAGATTTCAGGCGCGCATTTTATACCACAGGGGAGTCTAAGCCATCTAAACCGACCTATTGGTGTATTGAAGGTTGTGAGGAAGGACGATGATTCATCCAACTCTATCTGCAGAAATCCTGATTTTGCATCTAGGACTGAGAAGACTTTAGCACCTGGTATCATTGAGACAACCTCCTCTACGGTTCGCATGGGGTGATGTTCTCTCTTTATGACTTTATTTAGGTCACTTGGGTCTATGCAGATTCTCACCTTGCCATTTTTTACTACGGCGACCATGGAACTCACCCACTCAGTAGGCTGCTCAACTTTGGCAATGTAGCCATCTTCTTCCATTTCATGCAGTTTCTCCAGTATCTTGCCTCTGAGAGGCAAGATACTTTATGGTGTATTTACCTGGCATGGTTCCAGTGGTGCGCGTCAGCTCTGGGAACTCAAGAAGTCCAGCAGGAACATGCTGTGTTTCAGTATTGTCAGGGTTTCGTGTGTAGCGCCTCTCTGCATCACTCTCCAGTAAGTCAAGGCGCACAATCAGCCCCAACGCTTCAGCTGAAGCGCCACTGAGCACATTCTCTTGAGCAATGTCCAAAATTTCAAACACTGTGGTCTCTTTACACTTTTTAGACTTGACTTGTAGATTAACAGCAGCTACAGGCTTCAGCCGGTGATTGGAGTATGAGCGGAGCACTGTCTCAGAGCGCTGCAGCTCACCTGTGTGGGCAAGCAACTGGTAGCTATTTAGAGTCAATGTGTTACACTTTGCGCCTGTATCAATTCTGAATTTCACTTTTTTAGACAGAATTTTCAATTTGACCACCCATTTATCAACAGTGGGGTCTTCGGGCTGCATCATATTTATGCTCAGCATTCCCTCATCATCTGTTGAGTCTTGGTCCGAGTCAATACTCACAGTGTTTACTGCACGCTTGTGGCACACTGCCACCCAGTGGTTGGGTTTGTGGCAGTAGGAACAAACAGAGCCTTTTGCTGGACACTTCCCTTGGTTCCACTTGTGCTGTGGGTCTTTTCCACACTTGGTGCAGTTTTTTGACGAGCTGACCGATGCTTGTTGTCGATAAGTAGAATTTCCTTTGTAGGGCATTGCCTTACTGGGCACGAATTGCTTCGGTTTAACAGACACTGCTGACATCTGTGAATCCTCTTCTCTAACTATTTTCATTTGTTTTTGTGATAATTCGAATTGCTGAGGAAGTTCTATGGCTTTATCTAACGTGAGGCTCTCGCCTCTTTCGAGCAGCCGCTCTTGGACCCGCTTCTCTCTCACTCCCGAGATTATGGCGTCAATTAGCATATCGTCAGGCTGAGGATACTCGCAGTCCATCAGAATTAGCCTTACATCCTTCAGGAAGTTATCAAAACTTTCCGTCGGCACTTGCTTTCTCTGTTTGAAACGGTGCCTGGCTATCCTCTTATTTTTTCGAGGTCTGATATAATTGGCAAATTTGTCCAGTACCTTAGACGGATCTTGCTTTTCTCCGTCTTCCCAGGGCAGCGTCTCCCTGCCTTGCTCTCCGATCCACGTACCTAGCCAGCCTGCCTGTTGTTTAGGCGCCAAGTCGGAGAGGGGACCCTCAAAGACGAACGTTACGTGACTCCGGAATCTTGAAAACTCTTGATACAAATCCGAGGCGTCCCAATCTATTTTGGGATGTTCGAACTGCGACGAAGCCATTTTCCCACAGTTCCTGTTCTTGAAAAACTTCTGACACCATGTAAGATACTCTGGTCAACAGATACGCTTTAGTCTTGGAGTTGACAGTAGGTTTATTGAACTGCGCATGCGTACCAACGGCACTACGCGTACCCAGGCGGGACAGACCGTAGTCGAGTAAATCAAACAATACATTACAAACACAAACGCAGGAAACACGTGAGCTGCTAGTTAAGCGAAAGCAGCGTCCCTAGCAACCTGACGTCGTTGAAACATGCGAGCGAGCCGATTAAATCTTCCTAATAACTGTAAAACTAAAGATCAGACACAATCACTGACTGAAGATTATGCAAGTAAAAAGTATATTTCTCGCTAGAAATGTTATTAGAAACACGTTTAACGGTGAATCGATCCTAAAATATTGCATTTCCCATTCAGATAATAAAGATTAATAAAGATCATACACATTCACTGACTGAAGATTATGCAAGGAAAATGTACATTTCTCGCTAGAAATGTCATTAGAAACACGTTTAATGGTGTATCTGTCCTAAAATATTGCATTTCCCATTCAGATAATAACGATTAATATGGCTACGTAACAATTTCACCAAATGCTAGGAGAACGTATCGCCCCCTGTTGGTGCTATTCCCCCATTCATTTCGAATGGAGAAGGACGCGTGTTCAGGGTGACGCTTTGGTCAGGCAAAGCGTGACCCTGAACATGCCTTGCGATGTGGACAGACGTATCTATTTTTGTAATGTAAGTATAATAAAGTGTATGGGCGTTGTCCTTATACCGGGTTGTATCCTTACATCCTTATAGCCTACTCATCAAATGAATAGATTTAGCAAAAAATGTGAGTTATTTTTTCCAACCGTTGATTTGAGTTTTGATCTTAAATCATTTACACCTGAATAAAATGGCTAAAACCCTAAATGCACAGAGCAAAAACATATATGTGGCATACATACCTCCCGCGACCTGTAGAGGCGCTCGTATTAGATACGCTCCAGTGGGTCGTAATCCGTGGCAGTACAAACGACCTATACGGTCATAAAATTTTGCGGAAATGTTGCTCCTCAGAGAGTCAGGGGCCATACCTCACTGGTTGAATGTAGGTTTTTGTGTTTTCTTGTATTTTAGATTTTTTTTGCCTTCGAAGTAACACATGCAAACCGTGTGCTTGCCACAGCGCATACTATTTCAAATGTTTATTTTTTTGGTAACTGTGTAGAAAACCTAAAAGTGACAATTGATCAACTTCACAGATCAAGATGGATTAGTGCGTGTAATGAAGCCGCCGGCTACGATCGAACATTCTCCAGTGGATGCAAGTCCGTTAGGATTTTATACTTTATGTTGTAAATGCCTCGGCATAGTAATCAGACAATATTGCTCTTTGTATGATAGGAGGCCGATACAAATCTTGGATGGGTCATCTGAAAGGACTGAGATGTGCTCAGCATCTCCAACATTATAGCCTAGATAAAACTATCATTTGTAAAAAACGGAGGGCTAATGTCACGATCCTACTGTTGGGTAAGGTTAAGCTGGATGGTAACTGGTGGTCATGGTAACGGTGGGAGTGGGGTCACCTGGGGGATCCAAGATGGTGGATATACACAGCATGGTGGCCAGTGGTTACAGGCCCTGGCAGGATAAGACTTTGTAAAGCCATTCACCCAGAAGCCAGCACACACCAGAGCTAAGGAGTCCAACGGGGGAACGTGACCGCCCCTTCACCGTCTTTGTTTGTCAAGTGTTTGTCCAAACATGTAAACCATAACTGAACGAGACAGCTACCGTTCACCACAACGCTTGGGCTATCCCCATAACAAGAGAGAGAAGGACCAGCGCTCACCAGGAACCCAGGTGAGTCACTACACACGTGCCCCGGAAGCTAGTTGCCTACCAGCTGTGGTTATACTACGTATGTGTCTCGACTCCTGCCTAGACAGAGAGCCGGTTTTCCCTAGATACCAGTGGGGTCGTGACACTACGCAAATAGTCTGGAGTGAACTGAGGCCAGGTCCTCGATTGGTTGTGTTGGCTATGTAAGGCTATTTAAATATATTAAAGATTTGCGTGAGAATCTATAGGCCTATCCCTTCACTCCAGCAAAAAGTCATTTGATATGCCAAGATGTCGAGCCGTGGTCTTATCAATCGCTCCCAGTGGATTGCACGTATAATTTGCGCTCCGATATCAGCAGTTCTCTCATCAAAAGGGCATGCCATTGTGAACACATGAAATCTGCGGTGAACGCGGGTTTAAATGACATAAAAATCTCACTTTATGAGGTTTTCTAACGTAAATATGAGTTCCCCTAGCCTGCCTATGGTCCCCCAATGGCTAAAACTTGCGTTTGGTGTAAAACGAGCACTAGCTGTTCTGCTCGCCTTTGAAAAAACGGAGGCTCAAGTGCGCTGATTTGGAATGTCTGTATTCATGACGTCATCAGGAATCTCTGCTCCTCCCCTTACTCTGACTGGCCCGCCCAGAGACGTTGGCCCGCCAATGAGACTTGACCGTGCGAGCGCCACATGTGTGTGTGTGTGTGTGTGTGTGTGTGTGTGTGTGTGTGTGTGTGTGTGTGTGTGTGTGTGTGTGTGTGAATACACAAACTGTAACGCAAGTGTTTCTTGTCGGTTCTTTGACGTGTCTTGTATTTCCACAACAAGACTGTTGTGGGGGTTATCTGAGCCATGGGTGAGAAGGAATTGGGGGAAAGGAACTTTGGCTTTGACTGGCTGAAGTACATGAACTGCGACATGCCGCCGGTTGCCGCGAGGCACCATCGCCCGGCAGCCGGCAGCCGGCAGCAGGCAGCGCCCGGTTCAGTCGACTTCAGGTTGATGTGAAAGTGGAAGAACCAGAGACGTCGCAGAACCCGACAAAGTCGTTTGTGATTCATAATATCGTCTGGAGGCGCACACAGCTTTTGGCCGTGATAATATGTATTAAATGATATAGATTTCTATGATATTATTTAGATATAGAGCTCCAGGACTGTAACGCAAGTGTTGTACACTTCCTTATTATTTGGATAACCGTTCTGCTTTTGGCGTTATGGCGCATAACACGTCGGACTCTCGTCTCTGGTATTTCTACAACGAGACTCGTATTGGGGGTTATCTCAGGCATGGTTGAGAAGGAATTGGGGGAAAGGAACTTTGGCTTTGACTGGCTGAAGTACATGAACTGCGTCATGCCGCCGGTTGCCGCGAGGCACCATCGCCCGGCAGCGGGCAGCCGGCAGCACGCGGTTCAGTCGACTTCAGGTTGATGTGAAAGTGGAAGAACCTGAGACGTCGCAGAACCCGACAAAGTCGTTTGTTATTCATTATATCGTCTGGAGGCGCACACAGCTTTTGGCCGTGATAATATGTATTAAATGATATAGATTTCTATGTATTATATGATATTATTCAGATATAGAGCTCCAGAACTGTAACGCAAGTGTTGTACACTTCCTTGTTATTTGGATAACCGTTCTGTCGGACTCTCGTCTCTGGTATTTCTACAACGAGACTCGTATTGGGGGTTATCTCAGCAAAGGTTGAGAATGAATTGGGGGGAAGGAACTTTGGCTTTGACTCCCTCAAGAACATGAACCACGACATGGAGGAGAAAGGGATTGTTGGCGGCGAATGTCTCCAGCTTGAGACCCGCTGAGGGACCACCGCCGTAGGCGGAGGTGCCTAAGCGCTGCCCGGCAACGATCCCTTTCTCCTCCTTGTCGCGGTTCAGTCTACTTCACATTGATGAGGACGTTGAAGAACCAGGAACGTCGGAGAACCCAACGCGGTCCTTTGAGATTCATAATATCGGCTCACACAGCTTTTGGCCGTTATAATATATATTATATGATATAGATATCTATGTAGGCTATATGATAATATTTAGATATAGAGCTCCAGGACTCCCGTGTGTTCTAGAATATTTACAGAACACGGCTAAAGGCTGTGTGCGCCTCGCCATTGCGATACATCCACTGTAAACAGAGCGCATGGTACCGTGGCTGCAAGCTGCTCAGGGCCACACCCCCACCCTCCTCCTTGACCCGCCTCGCTCCACCTCATTTGCATTATAGCTGGGTCAAAGACGAGACGCTCATTTTTTTGTGAACATGAGGATGAAATACATTTAAAAGTGTTAAAATTTGAGAAAAATCGATCAAATAATTTTCAAACATCATTTTCTTCAAGACCAAATCT
Source organism: Gadus morhua (assembly GCF_902167405.1). NCBI lineage: Eukaryota > Metazoa > Chordata > Actinopteri > Gadiformes > Gadidae > Gadus > Gadus morhua. Next base: position 19,340,890 of record NC_044064.1, on the reverse strand, counting down.
AAAAGTTCTGGTTTCATCCAATTTTGTGAGAATATTAAGAGAATAATGGTAAAATTGTCAACATGGTGTAACCATAAAAACTTAGTACCAAGTTATAAAACTTGCTGATAAAATGTGAATTTCCCTTCAAAATGACCTTGAATATACTTTGGCATAATCTTACACAAGTACTTTCTAATACTAAATAATAGTAGTGAAACATCATTGTTTAGAATATTTTAATTAATAAGGGGAATCATGTCTGCAAGGTCAACCTCTTGAAATGTCAAGTGGTGTAACCGCATTTTAGGGGCCATTTTGTAAATATTGTGCCAGAAGATCATGTGACAGGATATGATGTCACAGAGAAGGACCCCTGAAGACTATGACTGCTACAAGTCAAGGTTAGTAACTCTCTCTGAAATTTTACATAATTAAGCTTTTTTAAGCCATGGCCAGGCTTGTTAAGGTTACATGTCAAATGGTATGACCTCGGTAAAAAAAATATTAAATTTTTTTTATCAAAGTTATTATATTTAATGTAAAACATGTGTTTAAATGTTCACACCAAGGTTAAGTGTGGACCTAGGTGTCCTTAATAATGCCTGCAAATTTTGGTTTTAAACTGAAATGTCAAATGGTGTAACCGGTTACACCATTTGACATCCTCCTAAAAAGGAAGATGTCAAATGGTGTAACCGGTTACACCATTTGACATTTCAATTAAAAAACAAAATTAGAGGGCCAATTTGATAAATTTAGGGCCAAAAGCTGTATATGTGATGCTGATTATAATATTTTTTTATAGTTTAAATAGTGACTCCTACTGTTCAATATAAACAGCAGGTTAAAATGTGGGTTTTTTTCTCCATGAATTTATCGATAGATTAATTTGTTTGTTTATTTGTATTTGTTTAATTATTCATTTGGTTAATTATTTAATTATTTATGTATATATCTAAATATGTATTTATTAATCCATTCATTCATTTGAATTCACATTTCTTTAATACTGTACATTGTAGCCTATGTAAGCCTATGTAATGCAAACAATAAGCTTCTATCCTCTTGTCCCTTAACAGATGGCTCTTTCAAGTAAAGAAAAGGTGGCTCGCCACAGAGCACGACTCAATGCAGACCCTGCTGTAAGGGCCACTTACCTGGCCAAAAGAAAGGAAAGGTAGTACACACATGCGTAAATACACACACACACGTTTCATGTGAAGGACTGCCAGTGTAAAGTCAGTGATGTAGATGTTCTGAAAGGCTAGTGGAAATGAGAAGTGTGAGGTGGTAATGAAGGATAGGTTTTAGTTCTAGACATAAAAGGCTTATTGTTTTTTTTCTGTTGTACTCTTAGTTATTAAAGGAGGAAAAGAGAGGGAAAAATTACGAACACCCCAGTAGCGGCACTGCCAAAGCAAAAACAGAGGAAGTTGAGGGAAAAGTGGAGGCAGTCGCAGAGACAGTACAGGAACGCACACAGGGTACTTGCCGATGTGCTGAAACTGACTCCTCCATCACTAAATTCGTCAGCGGATGATGGCCCTCCTCAGCCCATAGGAAACCTTGACCATGACTATGTACAGCCAGAGAGACCACAGGCCTCATCGACTCCGTTAAGGCCAGCACAGACTAGTGTCAGCAAACAACACAGCGCAGCAATGAAGGAGAAGCAGAGGCTGAGTTCTGAGCTCCGTAGAGTAAAGAAGGAGCTTACGGTAGCGAAAACAAAGGCAGAAAAGCTGCAAAGAAAACTGGAAAGACAAAAGAAAGAAAGAAAAGAGCAGAAAGTCAGTGAGAAGAACAAACAGAGGGACAAAAAGAAAATCTCTGAGAAGAGAAAGGAGCATGTGGTCAGATATCTGTGTAGGGATGAGAGTAGCCGCATGTTGCCTGGCAAAAAAGATACTGTCACAAAGAACAAAACCAAAAAGCAAAGGAGAGTGCTGCTTCACTCCTTGAAAGATTTACATAGCTGCTACTCTGAAACCGCATTGAGGCACCACAAAGTATCATATAGACCAGGGGTGCCCAATACGTCGATCGCGATCGACTGGTCGATCGCAGGGCCAATGAGAGTAGCTCACAGAACTCACCAAGAAAAACAAAAAAAACGGTTTTCAGAAAAGCAATTCATCCAATCATTTAATGATATTAAAATGTGCCCGCTGATTGACGTGTAGACAGGCCAGTCTGCTTGTTGCTAAAAAGTTTGTTACACCATTACCATAACAACCAGACAAGCGCCAATCGCCGCTTTCCTTTTACCGCTGCATTTACGTTTGCTCGATTCTCTGTGTAGTAGCCTACGAAATATGATTCGGAAATGAATGAGGGAGGTAAAGAAATTAAAAAATCGAAGACTTACCATTTCCATCAAGAATGGGAAGAGGACTTCTTATTCACGATGTCACACTCAAAGTGTGTCTGTCTTATCTGTCGATCCAGCATTGCACTTCCAAAGAAGGGGAATGTAGAGAGACATTTTCGAATGGTTCATCGAACCTTTGATACAGACTTTCCTCCAAGCAGTGAATTGAGAAAGAGAAAGGTGAGGGAGTTGAAGTCTCAGCTTCTTGGACAGCAGTCTCTTTTTACTCGGCCAACATCGAAAGCCAAGGCCGCAACAGAGGCATCGTTCCGGGTGAGTCGCACGATTGTTAGGCACAAAAAGTGTTTCCAGGATGGAGTTATGGTGAAGGAAGCCTTCATTGAAGCATCAGATGCGTTATTTAAAGAATTTAAAAACAAAACGGAAATAATGTCTGCAGTCAAAGCTGTTCAATTGACAAGAAATACAGTGACCAGGCGATGCGAAATGATGGGCGACAACTTAGTACAGCAGCTTGCTAAGGACATTGACTGTTGCGAGTGCTTCTCGCTACAGATGGACGAGTCTACCGACATCACAGACAAAGCCCAGTTGTGCATTTTTATTCGAATGGTTCATGATATGACTGCAAAAGAGGAACTTTTAACAGTTTTGCATATGAACGCACACACACGGGGGGAGGACATTTTTCAGATTTTCAAAACCTTTATCGACAAGACGAAGATTCCAGTGTGCAAGTTGGTGTCTATCACGACGGACGGGGCGCCTGCCATGGTAGGCTGCCGTAATGGATTTGTTGCCAAATGCCGAGAGGATGAGGCGTTTCCTGACTTTCTAAGTTACCATTGTATCATACACCAACAAGCGTTGTGTGCGAAAATGTTGAACATGAAGGAGATCATGGACGTAGCAACAAAAGTGGCCTGTTCTATCCGTGCAAAATCTCTCCAAAGACGACTCTTCCGCTTGCAGCTTGAGGAGGCTGACAGTGACCACACGGAGCTACTCCTTCACACAGACGTAAGGTGGTTGAGTAGGGGGAAATTCCTTCAACGATTTCGCGATCTCCTTCCCGAGATAAAGCAGTTCCTTCAGGAGAAAAAACATGCAGAATACGAGCAACTTAATGATGATCGTTGGTTGCTTGATTTGGCGTTTTTAACTGATGTGTCAAACATGCTCAATGAGCTAAACGTGGAATTACAGGGCAAAGAGAAACTCGTGATCAATATGATAAGCACAGTGAACGCCTTCAAGGGAAAACTTAAACTGCTTTCTTCAAAGATCCAACGCCATGATCTGGGAAACTTTAGCAACCTTGCATCTGAGCTGAATAATCAAGAAAAGGACTCAACGGAGTTTGACAGTGCATGTTATGCAAAACAGATCGACACCGTCCTGTCAGACTTTGACAGGAGATTTCAAGACTTCGCTCTACTCGAGCCAGTTGCTACGTTCATGTGCTTCCCTTTTCGGGAGGATGCTGAGATCGATGTCCTCGCTTCCAAAATCTCAACAATGTTTCAGCTCAGTTCTGCTGAAGTTGAGGATGAGATCTTGACACTGCAAGCAGACATTAACCTGAAGGCCAGGGCCAATGAACAGTTCTGGAGTTTGCTCACAGAAGAAAAGTATCCCAACATGAGAAAATGTGCAACATCTCTGACTGCAATGTTTGGATCTACGTACTTGTGCGAGTCAGCCTTTTCACATATGAAAATTATAAAATCCAAATACCGCTCCACCCTGACCGACGATCATTTGGAGGCGTGTCTAAGACTGACTATCAGTAGCTATTGCCCGGACTATGCATCCCTTGTGGACTCCATCCAATGCAAGTCATCATCTGAATAAGGTAACCTACTGACCACTGATGTGAACATGCCCCTGTGTATGCAAAAAAAAAAAGACTACATGCATAAAGTTAATTGTCTGAAAGTTTCAATGTTTGAACAGTGAATTGTAGTTTCCTAGTGTTAAAAAAGTGTCCTAGTGTTATTTGATCATAAATGTAGGCCTACTGAATTTTATTGGCAATGTAATGTGAACCTGCCACATGAAAAAAAAAAAATGGCTACAATGTACACATAAAGTTAATAGTACACATAAAGTTAAAGTTAATGAAAGTTTCAGTTTGAACAGTGAGAGTGAGAGTGTGTACTGTGGGCCAAATGCCACTATCTATGTATGTATGTTAAAAGAAAATCCTAAATAAAAAAAAGTTACATTTCAATGTGTGGATTTTTTTAATCATAAATGTAGGCTACTAAATTGTACGGGCAATGTATTGTCGCTGTGTATGAAATCACATGCTGATTAGTAGCCTCTATTGTGGATGTTACTGTTGTTATTTCCAGGGTTGGTATGGAAATTAAACTCAATCGTAAAATAATTAAACTTGTCATTTAGTGAAATAGCCCGTATGACACTGTGTGTTCGTTTTGGTATTGTAAATTTAAAAAAGACAATGTGCGTAAAAGATAGTGTGCGTAGTTAGTAGATCATTCTGACCCAGACACTTAAAAGGTAGATCACCATTCAGAAAAGTGTGGGCACCCCTGATATAGACAGTTCCTTAGATACTGCCCATTTTACGTGACTCCTCCCAAAGAGTCCGACCGAAACACGTGCGCATGCTATGACCACCAAAATTTTAAACTAATAGTGGACAAATTACAGCAGAAAGGAATCATACTGACAAACAGTGTATCTGAACTGCTGGCGCTCATTGCCTGTGATACTTCCAGGATGCAATGTATGTATCGCATGTGTGCGAAATGTTGCTATGATGAAGTGGAGTTTGAGGGCCCTCTGGATGACCAAGTTCTGACATGGGAGCAGATGGAACGCGTAGTGACGAGAGAGGAGGGGAAAACTTTTACCAAGTTTAAGTTAGCCATGAAGAGTGGTAAGACCGAAGACCTTCTTGCTCTTTTGAACAAGCAGCTGAGCACCATGACGAGGCATCAGTTCAACTGGCTCCATCAAGCTAGATCAATGAGGGAGTTGAAAGAAACTCTGCGCCCAGATGAACTGTGTGTTCACATAGATTTCTCAGAGAATTACAGCTGCAAGTTAAATACCGAAGTCCAGGCTTTTCACTTTGCTGGCAGCCGCAAGCAGGCTACCCTGCACACCTGCGTAGTATACACAGCCAATGGAACCCACACCTATGCCACCATCTCTGACTGTCTCCGCCATGATGAGCGTGCGGTGTGGGCCCATTTGGAGCCAGTGTTGAGGGATGCCATTGCTAGGAGTGAAATACCACCTTCCTCCCTCCATGTCTTCAGCGATGGACCTGTTACCCAATATAGGAACAGGAAGAATTTTTACCTCCTCAGCACTGTGCCCTTTCTGAGCGGATTCCAGAAGATCAGCTGGAATTTTAGTGAAAAGGCACATGGGAAAGGCGCCCCTGATGGAGTTGGTGGGGCAGTAAAGCGCCTTGCAGATACAGCGGTGCAGAGAGGGAAAAGCTTACAGTCTCCTGAGGACTTTTACCAATTTCTAAAAGACCAGACATCAAGTGTCACATACTTTTGGATTTCTGAGGATGCCATTGAAAGGTATGATGACAAAGTCCCAGCAGTTGTCCCTGCTGTGAAGGGTACGATGAAACTACACCAGGTGACCTGCGAGAAGCCAGCCTCAATCCGCTACAGGGACATTTCCTGTTTCTGTGCGAGGCCTGCTATTTGCAGGTGCTATAATCCATCAGCGGTAGATTTCAGTGATCTCCCCTCAACATCAGTTGGCCTTGAAGATCAAAGAGGGAAGTTTGCTCTGGTCAAATATGAGGGTAAACCGTTTGTAGGACAGATTCTTCAGGTGGTGGGTGATGAGGTTCAGGTTTCTTGCATGAAACAGCTGAATGGCAAAAATGTTTTCACCTGGCCTGACCCACCTGATGACCTCTTCTACTACCAGTCTGATGTGCTCCACATGTGTGCTGAACCAGAGCCTGTGAACTGCCGCCATTCAAAGCTCACAGTAGATGACTGGAAACAATTCCAGTCTCACAGCCATAAGCTATGATATTTTTCCCACAATAATTTTCTTGTCAGGATAGGGATGTTTGTGTTCACAACCTATTTGTGACACTGTTAATGTATATGAATTGTTGTAAAATATAATGTTTACACTCACACACACACACACACACACACACACACACACACACACACACACACACACACACACACACACGCACACACACACACACTAGGGATGGGCAAAATGATTATTTTCCGGGAACTAGTTCTTTCAGTTCAGTTCACTATAACGATTCGTTTATTTGATTCGTTCGTTACGTCAGATTACATCTTAAAAAAAATAAAAAAACTTTTTATAATTTTTTTTTTTTTTAATTGGTCGTGGGTCCGGATAGGACCGTCAAGACCGCATTCCGCCGTTTGGAGATGCCTGCTATATAGTATGTCGAACGTCCCACCAATATTTATACCACTTGCTTACTCTCTATATTTCATTCATGGTTTTACATTTATAATTTTATTTTACTTTACATTTAATTCTTCATTGTTCAGGCATTACAGAACTTGCATGGTCATAAATAAAAAATACGAACTGCAGTTTAATTTCTTTGTTTGTTCTTAAATTGACGTAGAATGGAGCAAAGACTCCTGGGATTGGGAAATGCGTTTATCCAATAAACAGATGGAGGTCAAGTCTATTTTCGAAAAAATGTAGGGGGATATATGAGTCGAATGGTATGACCCAAGATACGTCAGACAGAGAAAGCGCGCATATTCGACGGTACCGCCTTGTAATGGGGTTTCCCAGGTGCCATTCCAACACCATTGCTACCTCTCATTGGCTGAATCTTTGAGAAAGTTGTAGACTCAATCAATGGAAGTCGCGGGGAGACGGAGCTCTGTTCGTTTGTATATTTTATTTACGTGACCATATGTTTGGTTTATGTTAAAAAAAAAGAATCAAAGAACCAGTTCTTCTTGTTTTGGGGAACCAGTTCTTGTCGTTCACGTTCGGGATTCGTTCGTTGTAACGAATCAGTCGCGACCGACACATCCCTAACACACACACACACACACACACACACACACACACACACACACACACACACACACACACACACACACACACACACACGCACACGCACACTGTTTGTTCATTGTCCGCTGTTCATTCATCACTGTTCACTGTTCATTCATCACTGTTTGTTCATTGTTTGGTAAATTAATATCATATGAAAAATAATATGATACATATTAACATCTTAAAACATTAATTGATTTTACCTTGATGACTATTTATTTGTTTTTTTCTGTGTCTGTTACTTATTCTTTGGCTGTATAAGCAATATGGTCATTTGGGGTAACCGATTTATGTCAAGTGGGGTAACCACTATTTTTCACAAAAATCTCATATTGTACAAAGAAGTTAATATGGATGAGACTTCAGCATTCTACTACACTATAACAATGTGTTTTTAAACCATTTTTACCCAACTGGTCAAGGAATAGGCAGAAAACATTAATGTTTAGAACATACTGTCCTGCTCAGTACAACAAAAAGTCCATATAATCTAAATCTAAAAATAATTATAATAAAAACTATTTCATGTGATATTTAAAAATGTATTACTTGTTTTCATGAGTACACTTACATAGAATCTAGGAGGGTGAAATATTGAATATTTGTCATTTATTTATGGTTACACCATTTGACAATATAAAGGGCCATTAGTTCTGTATTTGGTTAAAAATGGTAAAAATGTCATGTCAAATCAAGGGCGTCAGTTTGTTTTTAGAAGTGGTGGGGACAATAACCATAAGCTTGAGTGTGGTCTGAAAAGTGCTGGGTACCCTTATGTAAGCTATTCATCCATTCAACGCTGCATTACAATATGCTCTACAGTGCATTGTCAGGTGTTGAAATTATTCGAATATTCGAATACTGGTTCGGAAAATTAGTATTTGAAGCTTATATCAGTATTCGGAGCTTCGTTATTTATTTTTTTCCACGTAGGTGCTTTACCAGAGCGAGGGAGGCAAACTATAAGCGTCAGCGACACCAAGCAGAGAAGCGAGAGAGGTGGAGGAAGAATAGATATCTTGTTTCCCTTTACTTTATAACACAACATTAGCGGGATATCTGGAGGAAAAGTAATACTTAAAACCTTAGCTTAGTTGTTTGTTTACGTTCGCTGTACAGCGCCGCGCCAATCAACTGTGACTGGCTTGCTGCAGAGCGTCAGCGTCTTGGGAATACCCGGTCAATATAATGGATATAATATGGACACATAAGACAATCAATATTCGGTATTTGTTATGGATTTATTGTACAAATTCCCTGAAAAGATGCACGTTCCAGGATGAATTGAAAAGCTCCCGTAAGGGCTGAGATGACAGAGAACAGCTGATTTGGAACGGAGCAACAGCTGTTCGCTTTCACGGGGAAAAACTAAGTAACTTCAACCTACTTAGGCCTACTAATTAACGTTCAAAAGCTAATTAATCTTCAACAAAATATGCAGATACTGTCAAAATCGGTTCCAAGGAGTATATAAGGATTATTAATGTTGTTTTTGATGGTGTTTTTTTTTTTTCTGGAACGAGTATTCGAATATTCGCTCGGAAAAACCAACGAGTATTCGAAGCCTGAAAAATGGCATTCGGGCCAGCCCTATGAAGATCCTATTCGAACAATAAAAGTTGAAAACCACAGTTTGTGTTTTGGCTTGTTTTGCAAAACAGCGTTAGAAACACCAGGGTATTGGCTCGGGATATGTAGGCCTAATACTAATACACACAGGACAAAGAACAGTATTGGCAATTTAACACTTATCTTGACATCAACAGAGTTTACCAGACAAACAATGCCAGACTGTAAAGGGGGTACGAAATGAAACGAGGTACTGAGCATCAGCCTTTTGAAGACGAGCAAGGGCTGCTGGTAGCATATGTTATGCTGCATTAAAAAAATAAGAAAAATACAAGCACCCAGAGGAGAATTGCATCTGCCAAATCCTGACCACCAGTAAACACTTGCGAAGGACCAATGTAGACTTCACTCGTTACAACATCATAAGAAAATTGTCCGCAAATAAAATCCCCTTCAGTTTAGGATAATCACACAGGTTATGCAAGAACATATTTATGTCAGGATAGGCCTACCAGGCTCCAAGTCGTCACATATCTCAATCAGACAAAACCAACTATAACCACATTGGCATAGCAATCGCACCGTGTGTAGCTGCTACTAGCTGCAATCTACATATATAATGCATACTAACTGGAGCACCAACCAGAATCAGATCACAATCGATTGGGACCGTTGGTAACCTTTGGCCAGGTCATCACGATTCACGAGCAAACAGAACCTGCAGCAAAGTTTACGTAAACCAATTTCTTACCTTATGTGGCCCTCCACATGCAGGCTAGATGACGTATCCATATCGATATTATCCAGTGTCACAAACATGCTTTTTATGGGAAGCAAAAGGACCGGCTATTTTCTGAATAAAAATGACAATTTTGGCTGTCTTGAAACTTCTCCAGTGCGTTCACACCAAACGCAACGGGACGACAAGATCCCATACAAAGTGAACGTATAGACGCGTATCGGGCGAATATTTTTGATTTGTCGCGCCACACTTTCGCCGTGCACAGGCAAGCGCGTTCACGAGGATTTGTGGCTCTAAAATGTTCAACTTTGAAACGAATTTCGCGTGATGACAGCCAATCAGCGTTCAACAGCGTGGCCACTGAGTGACATGTGTAACGTAACAGCCAATCAGCGTTCAACCGTCAAACTCAGCGCAGTGCAGTCCGGGCTGTACTGCAGCATGGAGGAGAAAGTTATTGTTGCCGTTTGCGACTCTCGGAGCTCTATATATAATAGTATATAATATAATATAATTGTATAGATAATATCACGACCAAAAGCTCTGTGTGCCTCCGGATGGCCGTAGCGCAGGGATCTCATAGGGATTGGGCTTCTCGTGAGTCGGGGGTTTGTTTACCGGCGTTGCCATGGTTTCCGGTTTATTAGGTAGGCCTATCTAATAAATGATGTCTTTGAGCGCGCCTATCGCATGATTTTAGACTCGACGATTTCGGTTGAGTATGTGGGGATTTTATTTTATTTATTTTTTTACACATTTTTAAAACTGGTGGGGACAAAATTCGTATTTCAAATAGTGGGGGGGACATGTCCCCCCCGTCCCCCCCGTAATCGACGCCTATGTGTCAAATACTATGAAACCAACAGAAATGCAAAATATACATTCTAACGGTCCTTGGGCATGTTTTTAATAGGTTTGAAACATATTTTTGAAATGGTCATCATGCCAAACCTTATTTGTCACTGACCCAGCTACAGACACCAAAACAGCGCATTTGGGGGAAGCTCAATGTGCGACTGGCTCGGAGTGGCTGTAACTCTGCACCACGGCTGAATTTCGGGAACGTCTTTGAATACTGTGTTAGTTGCCCACTAATACCTATATTAAAGAATACATAAAATAGCATGTCATGGGACCTTTAAATACCCAAAACCGGGTTATGTTTCAAACTCAACCTGCGCAAAACCTGCTCCGACCAGGTTTGATACAGAGCATATGTTTCTATAGCAACTAACATACCGTGATCCTTTTGGAACGGAAAACCTAGGGTTACAGCAAACCCTGGGTTAACTTACCCGGTTATGTGATAAACCCGGCTTTGTGGAACACCCCACAGGGTTTACGGGTTGGGGTTTATCGATGTTGGGGTGTGTTTGTGACTCTTGTGTTCATGTTGTGTTCATTGCACCATGTATTACTGAAAGTGTTAGTGTCGTTGAATGGTGGCGTGTGTTTTAGTGTGTACCGTGCTGGTGTTAATAAAGGGAGTTCCGTTGTCGAGCGATGTATGGGGCGCGGAACTGCAGCCGACTGCTAAACCTGGGCTCACGTCTCGTCCTTCCCCTGCTGCTCGCCACAATATGATTGTTGAAGTTAAACGGATTGAATGGTGGTACATGATTGTCTAGTGAGCTCATATTTAAAAGGATTAGGGTGGGATGTTATTATTTAAATAAGAAGTAAATATTATATATATTTATATTTAGAACAAAGTTTCAGTAAAAAAAACTGAATAATATTAAGAATGATAAACAGTGGTATTTTACACTTTGATTAATTTAAGGGAAAAAGGGCAATCATTTTAAAAAATGTTTATTTTTCTGTTTGCTTTTAATTTCACATTGTAAAAAAAAGAGTCTTCAATAAAAGATGATAAAGAGGAAACAGTTTGGTTATTGAGTGAAACCCAATAGGAACTCTGAGTGGATGCACCTATCATCTTCAAGTGGAGGATGCACAAAAAAGGGAGAGAACTTGACAATAGTAAGATTATAAGAGTATTCATTAGTGATAGTAATATTATAACAGTATTCATCAGTGATAGTAATATTGTGGTAACATCCATTAGTGATAGTATTATTGTAACAGTGTTCATCAGTAATAGTAATATTGTAACAGTATTCATCAGTGATAGTGATATTATAACAGTATGTTCAGCCATTTGGCCTCCGGGATCTGTTCCCCCCCCATTACAGACTGGGTGAGTTGTTGTGAAGCAGCAGTTCCAATGTAGAATTGTTATAACAAGTACCCTTGAGTACAGCTAAGAGAAAGCCAACTGACAAAAGCGTGTAAACACACTTAAAGCAAAATGAAAAATAAAATAATTAATAATTGGTTGGGTTTTTCTTCAGGTCCAGTGCAATGACTTTGAACGATGCTTTCATGCCCTGTGTTTGGCAATGTACGTGGATGCTATTGAAAAAAAAGAGATAATTTCTGCCTATTAATATATATATAAAATAGAGGAAGCACTAAAATACCATAAAAAGTGGTATGTCTTATTTGTCCAGTTTAGTAAAAACAATTGGATACTGGTTTGGAGTCACTGGGTCACAGTCGTGGAAGCTAAGGAAATAAAACAACATCATATCTGCATATTAATATTCATATAAAATAGAGGAAGCCCTAAAATACCACAACAAGTTGAAGTCTTATTTGCCCAGTGTAGAAATACAATGTGATACTGGTTTTGAGCCACTGGGTCACATGGTAGGTACAGAAGCTATTGAAAAAGAATGATAATTTATGCATGTTCATATTCATATAAAATATAGGAAGCACTAAAATACCATAAACAGAGGTGTGTATTAGGCCTATGCGTCCAGCCTTGGGTTTTGACCAACGTTTACCGCAGCTGAGCCGACAAATAAATATGCCTGCAAAATCCGGATGCGTCCATATCATACACCTGTAGATGGAGACATCTCAAAGGAAGTGAGTTGTAACTCACAGAAGCCAATACGCATGACGTGTACCATGATCCACACGTGTTCTTTAGCCTACTTGTCCTTTATAAAACGAAATTCGCACAAATATGTCACGATGCACAAATATATCCTTTTGACACACACACACACACACACACACACACACACACACACACACACACACACACACACACACACACACACACACACACACACACACACACACACACACACACACACACACACATCTTCTTGACTCCCTCTCACACACTCTCTCTCCTCCCGTCTACCCCCGTCTCTCTCTCTCTCTCCTCCCGTCTCCCCCCGTCTCTCTCTCTCTCCCTCTCTCTCTCTCTCCGCGGAACACTCATATACTACACAAAGAATGGTAGACTCCATTATAGTATAAATCAATGCAACAAGCCATCCTCCTCTCCTCTCTCTGTGATGGACTGGACCGCATTTATTCTGGACTTCAACTAGTCCTCAGAGCGTGATAGGCTGCTGGTGGGATGTCAACCAGGGTGTTTTGAGTTATGAATCCATCAGAAGTCAAGGAGACGTCCGATTGGACAGGGAGATTACCTGAGACCGATACAAGCCCCCTAGGACGCACGGGTTGGAGGTAGGTAACATGCTGAGTTGACCTTGATAATAAAGTCTCCTAATTATTAATTATCAATGATTGAGGCAAAATAAGGCAATGTCAGTCCAGTTTCAACATATTTCGACATTGTGTCTCTTATGGGTATAGCCGATAGGCGGTATATGCAAATATAGTCCATTAAAAAAATGCCCTTTAAATATTTAGATTTCACTTATTCACATAGCCTTATCATTATCTTCCAGGACAGTCCCGTGTGTGTTGCAGGATCCTCTCTCCTCCATACCGACGCTCCTTCTTCTCTGTCTGGGATTACTACCGACTGTGTGGAGTAAGTCCTTTAAGAAACATTCACCTTTTTCACCGTTACACTTTTGCTTGGTGCATCATTTCCGTTTATGGATATTTTTTGAATGATCCCTGAAGCTCAATGTTGCTGAATCAATCCTTCAAAAGAAAAATCTCTGTTATTTTGAAACCTCCATCCAGAGCACTATGCACATAAATATATTTAAACATAGTTAATATATATATATATATATATATATATATATGTTCATTTGACATGGAAGCCCCCCTTCCCATCTCCACATCGTTCTGCTATATGACCTTTGTAAATAGTCTGGGCATTATAAAACAGAAAGCATTTCACTTTTGCATCCGAAGTTGGTGGTCTTCTTTCACATGAGATTTTGTGTAATTTCACCACCTGGTGGTGCTGAAGCAAGAGCCATTCGCTGATGTCCCCTTTCACTCACAGCGGCTATGATCAACCACCGTTGTGAAACCAAGGGTTGTGTGTTTATTATTTCAATAGTCCAAGCATTGGGACTTTTTGCAAGTTGAAAGGTAGAGGTAAGGTAGGTGTGTGTGTGTGTGTGTGTGTGTGTGTGTGAGTGAGTGTGTGTGCGTGGGACAGACCGGGAAAAGGGGATGAAAAGATAGAACAGAAGGAGATGGAGAGCGAGAGGAGATAGGGAGGCGAAGGGAGAGACAGAAGAAGGTGGATAGAGAGAGGAGATAGAGGCGAAGGGAGAGACAGAAGGAAATGGAGAGCGAGAGGAGATAGAGACGAAGGGAAAGACAGAAGGAGATGGAGAGGAGATAGAGACGAAGGGAGAGACAGAAGGAGATGGAGAGAGAGAGGAGATAGAGAGGCGAAGGGAGAGACAGAAGGAGATGGAGAGAGAGAGGAGATAGAGACGAAGGGAAAGACAGAAGGAGATGGAGAGACAGAGGAGATAGAGAGGCGAAGGGAGAGACAGAAGGAGATGGAGAGAGAGAGGAGATAGAGACGAAGGGAAAGACAGAAGGAGATGGAGAGAGAGAGAGAGAGAGAGACGAGAGAGTGCGTTTGGATGACACTCAAGAAAATCAAATTATAGGGGTTATTCCGACTATGATTGGATTATTAAGATGCATGTATACACCTTAGTCTGACTAAAATCGAATCAAATTGAGTTTCTCATAGTCAAATTAAGACGCCTAGATTATTTGATTGTTAGTCGCCTTAAGCATGCATGTGTACCATGGTTTCTCAACGGGGGCGGTACCGCCCGCTTGGGGGCGTTCCAAAAACCTAGGGGGGCGCTGGGAACGTGATTCCATTTTTAAGGGGGATTTTAAACTTTCATCGTTTTTATTTTCTTTGGGTGAAAAAATAGGCCACCTGAAATAAATTGCCTATTTTAATTTATTGGTTTCCAACCCCTCTACCTTCTCAGCTACTTGTTACTGTCTATGCGCAGTGGAACAGTGATAATACAACGCGCTTCGGTCCTGCACACGCTGATAAACATAACCCAAGTTCGCGGGTTAACAGTTCAATAACCAACACACACAATCAAACATGGCCGATAATATCAAATTTTGTTTCATAGCCCTTTTTCCTCATTCCTCTTGCTGTTGTTCAGTTCCAGCTGCTCTGAGCGTAGTCTCCACGAATAGGCCATTGGATTTCAAATACAAAATATATAGGCCTAATTAGGCCTCTGCGTGTGATCTGTTTTCGCGGTGTCCGCGTTGCCCGGGCTGCGGTGCCCGTGGTTCCCGGGCCATTCATTCATTCGTTCAGTCACGGGGCACGACGCGAGTCTTGGGAGTGGTCGCTTGGGAGTGGTCGCGGTGCCCAAGGTCACGGTGCCCGGGCCACGACGGGAGATGTCACGGGAGTGCCCACACCGCAGTCACGGTGGATGAATGTTCAATCCAACCAACACTTTTTTTTTTCTCTCTCTCTCACTCTCTGAAAATCCCCCCCCCCCTGTCGCTCTGGAAGTTTAATTGGGTTTATTACAATGATGGACAGTGCTGTTAGCCAATCAGAGGTGAGACATTTGCATGTCATGAACATGAATACATATTTTTTGCATCAAAACCGACTAAGAGGGCATTCTTTGCTATTAGTGACCAACGCAAAATCAATGAAAAACGATGCATTGACAACTTTAAGCAATATAACACGTGTGAGTGGGGTTGTTCGTTTATTGGGGGGAAGGGGAGGGGGGGTGGTACTCGTGTACACACACATATACACACAAATACACAGAGACACGCACAAGCGCGGATCAGGGAAAGGTCAGGGTGGCGTTTGCTCAAAAAAGGTTGAGAACCACTTATGTATACGGTCAATCGAATTGGAATTGGATTTTGCGTTCTGCGCATGGTCGAGATTTTTCCGGGGACTGTGAGCCGGAAGTAGAAGTAGACGGTAGTCGTGTTGTTGTCGGCGATCGACGAGAAACTGCAATTTATTTAAAAAGTTTGCCCAGAAGATGGAGGAAGCCGGTGTCTTGTCAATGTCAATGCTTCGATTTCACCCAAGGCCGAATTAGAAGTACACGTTTTTGTTAATCTTGTCATCAACGAGGTTGTTAAGTAGTAACTTCGGGCACATCTGTCAAAATAAATGTTTTTTTCTTCCGACGTGTTACAATCTTTATTCATTCATAGCGCCACGTACAAACTGACAGGGATAGACTCTGATATTATGTATCTAAAAGACAGCGTCGGGTTCGCTGTTATGTTCTGGTACTTCCACAACAAGAAAAGACTCGTAGAGGGGGTTATCTTGGCCATGGTGGAGAAGGAATTGGGGGGGAAAGGAACTTTGGCTTTGAATCTCTGAAGACCAGATTGAACCGCGATAGGAGGAGAAAGGGAATATTGTCGTATGCAGGCTCAGCCGTATCGGTGATCCACAAAAGCTGGTCGGAACAATGGGATGTCTGAGCAGAAGGCTTCTTTTTCTTTTTATAAAGGGACATCGGACTAGTGGGCTGGAGGACCAATGGGAGTTTTTCGGGTTATTGAGAGTTCGGAACAATGGAGCGTCGGAGAAATAACATGGACCCGAACTGACAGCTGTCTACTGAAAACATCTTTCTCGAACGCCACCTGAGTTTGTTGTATCTGGTGACTTAAAGAATTCAGCCGGCGACTCTACTACCACTAGTTGAAATGGGTACAACGCCACCTATCTTACCGGGGCATGTCATGCTTCGGCCAATGAATTGATTTTCTCACCGCCACGTATACTCGGACAATTAAAGTTGTCCAATTGAGGAGCATAGTCAAACTATTGCTGTGCATGTAAACGTACTGAGTGTTGGCAGTGGGAGGGTGAAAGGTGTTGCCCTCTCATATTTGTGAGGGTGATGTGTGTGTGTGTGTGTGTGTGTGTGTGTGTGTGTGTGTGTGTCTGTGTGTGTGTGTGTGTGTGTGTGTGTGTGTGTGTGTAGTAGAAGGAGACGGTTTGTGTTGCCCTCACAGCCTGTTACAGCCTCTCTATCTGTTACAGCCTCTCTACGTGTTACAGTCTCTCTACCTGTTACAGCCTCTCTACCTGTTACAGCCTCTCTACCTGTTACAGCCTCTCTACCTGTTACAGTCTCTCTACCTGTTACAGCCTCTCTACCTGTTACAGCCTCTCTACCTGTTACAGCCTCTCTACCTGTTACAGCCTCTCTACCTTTTACAGCCTCTCTGTTACAGCCTCTCTGCCTGTTACAGCCTCTCTCCCTACAGCCTCTCTACCTGTTACAGCCTCTCTACCTGTTAGAGCCTCTCTACCTGTTACAGCCTCTCTACCTGTTACAGCCTCTCTACCTGTTACAGCCTCTCTGCCTACAGCCTCTCAGCTTCCAGCTTCTTTCTTCCAGCCTCTTCCTCCACCCACAGCCGCATGCACATCCAAATACACACATGCAGAAATACGCACACACACACACACACACACATGTCTACACAAACGCATATAACACATATAAGTGATTTTGGGGTTTTATGTTTCTCTTTGTTTTCGTTTGTACCTCTCTCTCCTTTTCGGACACAGACACTACGTTTATTTTATAAACATTTATGACACTTTATAGTTATTGTTGTTTTGTGTTATGTGTATTTGTATGATGCACACACAATCACACACGTGTACACAAACACAAACCTCTATTGGATAGAGGGGGTTTGGCAGTCCAACCAGTGTGTTTGTGCAGCACAGCAGCGTAGGGGGGTGTGTTGGACTGCTAAAGTGGATGTCTGCTAGCAGTACTCAGAAGGAGAATCTTATCATTCCACATTTCTTTAAAAAATATAACGGACAGATTTTTCCTGCTTCTTCCTGCTTGTTATTGCAAAGTGGATCCAGCAGACGCGTGGCGTGTATTTGCATAACCAAGAACTGATTGGCCGATGGATCTGCCGCTGCCTGAAGAGTTGAACATTTCTCCACTTTTTGAAGCAGGCCACGAAGCCGAATGGATTGACGGACCCACAAGGCATTTCGCGAGCGCCCCATGCAAAGTCAATGAGATCCGTCGACGGAAGGAGGTTGTGTGAATGAGCCCAGAGTGACAGGCTCATGGTGATTCACTCTGTAACCCATGCTATTTCACTCTCTCTGCTAATATATGTATATGTCATTTTATATGAATGTATATATTATAATAATATATATAATGTAGTGTGTATGGTGTATATCTATAGTATATATATATTCCCAGTATATTGTAGCGACCAGTGTTCACGTGCTACAATGTATTCCTGACGGCTGCTAACTGAAACGGTTGCCTGGAGACCGTTTTTTGTTGACGCTGGTTCTCTGCTTGACGCGTAAGAAGAGCGAACATAGACTTGAAGAGCGAATATAGACTTGAAGAACGAACATAGACTTGAAGAGCGAACATAGACTTGAAGAGCGAACATAGACTTGAAGAGTGAACATATAGACTAGAAGAGAAACGAAGAAAAGGTTATATTCCTGACGGCCGCTAACTGAAACGGTTGCCTGGAGACCGTGTTTTTGTTGACGCTCCCTAATAGACCAGCGCTGGTCCCTAATAGAGCGAACATAGACTTGAAGAGCGAACATAGACTTGAAGAGCGAACATAGACTTGAAGAGTGAACATATAGACGAAGAGAAACGAAGCAAAGGTTATTACGGAAGAAATAGAAGATATGGAGGAAGATTTGACGTTACTTTGAACAAGAGAACAGCCTGTCATCGACTGGCCCCTGCTCAAGAGCGTTCGGCCGTAGCGGTAGTGGTAGGAACAGAACGCCCCCTTTCATTGAATCGAGTGCACTCAAAGACTTGCTGGGTACCCATTTTATTTAGTTTGTTATTTTTCTTGGGGACCTCTTTTGGGTTCAGTGTATTGAGTTCAGTGTTTTAGGTTCAGTGTTGTTATTATTATTATTAGATATGGATATGGTTAGATCGTTAGATAAAAGGTCAAACGTGCCTCACTGTGTCTGTGTGTTATTCCTTTGATCAGAGTATATAACCAGTCTCCTGGCTAGCTCGCCACTTTATGTAACCAACTGTATTTTTAAAGGTAATATAACAATGCAGTGGTGCATCAATCCCAGGTTATGAGGAGACTGGCTTGTATTCTTAATAGAACTCTGATAAACTGATAAACTGATAAACTCTGATAAGAGCGAACATAAGCTTTTCTTCGTTTCTCTTCTAGTCTATATGTTCACTCTTCAAGTCTATGTTCGCTCTTCAAGTCTATGTTCGCTCTTCAAGTCTATGTTCGCTCTTCAAGTCTATGTTCGTTCTTCAAGTCTATATTCGCTCTTCAAGTCTATGTTCGCTCTTCTTACGCGTCAAGCAGAGAACCAGCGTCAACAAAACACGGTCTCCAGGCAACCGTTTCAGTTAGCAGCCGTCAGGAATACATTGTAGCACGTGAACACTGGTCGCTACAATATACTGGGAATATATATATACTATAGATATACACCATACACACTACATTATATATATTATTATAATATATACATTCATATAAAATGACATATACATATATTAGCAGAGAGAGTGAAATAGCATGGGTTACAACTCCAACAGACCAAGGTGTGAATCTCATGTCCTCGTTACATGGCTGACAGTAGCTCAGACTCTATTTATAGGTAGAGCTAAGGGGAGACTAATGAATACCGCTGGTTAGTGTTAGCCGGGACAGCGGTGGGCAGAGGGATCTTGTAGTTTTGTTAGCTTCTCAGTGTTTAATTTCATAGCACTCAATCAACGTGATGAGTAAGGGTGAAAGAGCGGCTAATGAATACTGCCTGCTAGTGACAGGCCGCGCTTAGCAATTGATCCAAACCCAGCTGTCAATCACCGTGCTGTGAGTAAGAGAAAAGGAGATTCACAGCTATTTAGCTGTAGCTCATTGTGCTATGAGTTAAAGTTGACCAAAGAGCGATATTATTGGACGAAATACCTCCCGGTTAAACAGCAGTGCAGACATGTGTCATACTCAGCCGTATACCAGAAGTGAGCACAAATACTTTTTTGTGCTATGAAAAGACTCACTGTAATGGGGGCGTTTAGCAGAACCCAAGTGCACGGACAGACGACTAGCGCAGGATAAGTACAAGGCTTTATTTGGGGACAGGGACTCGACGGCAGGCGGGATAGTCAGACAGGCAGAGGTCAGCAATGGGGGGGCAGGCTGGTGGATCAGGAGCCGGGGACAGAAGAGCAGACAGACCGACAGGGGCTGGGCGGCAGGCAAGGTAGTCAGACAGGCAGGGATCGGCAACGGGTTGGATCGGAGAAGTATCAGGAATCAAGTCACGGGACAGCTCTGAGAAACTCTGGAGACAATCTGGCTGGGAATAATTGGGAGGAGAGGACTAATATAGGGAGCACAGAGGTGGAGGTGGTTGGGTTAATTAGGGAAGGAAAGAGTGGCAGACAGGTGAATGTGAAAACCAGGGACGGATCATGACACTTACATTGATTGAGTATGGCATAATCACCTCAAGGCAGGGCAATAAACAGTTTGATATGCCCGGCTCGTGGACGGCTTACCTTCCACGAGCCGGGCATATCAAACTGTTTATTGCCAAACCTTGAGGTGATTATCCTGGTTATTCTACTTCTTGCTAGCCAACATAATAAAATAATTCAAATACTTTAATAATTATGCTTTTTCTTATCGTATTGAATGCTTATTAAATGAATACTCGGTTTAAGTTCATCTCCCTCAAAAAGTAGTCTCCTTTATTTACGATCGATCAAACAAAATGGTAAACGGTGAAATTAAACGGGTACCCCGGGCCTTGTCTTTTGCTTTTGTCATTCCGTCTGCCTTGTCGCTCTTTAACCAGTCCTCAAATGTCTTCCCTACCCCAAATACATTAAAATTGACAATGAATTTGAGCTTTTTTAGAAACGCTCCAATGTTTAGAACTACGGTGTATAACATTAGCTCAGCTGTAGCTAATTCGTTTCTATAGCAACCACACAAGGCTGCATCTGATAACTAGTTTAATAACGTAGTGGCTACATTGTATCTCGCTTGCGAAAGTATTGACTGACCCTCCGATAGATTAGACACATTTTGGAAAGTTTTTTAAACAAGGTTTATTTTTACAATGGACCTCATATTTGACATTTCTGTGATAGAAAAAAATACAAGCGGCGTATTGATCTACTTTTTGATGACGCTCGCTGTGGTCAGTAAGCAGCAAGTACAACCGACAAGTCAAGGGGCAACCTGCCGGGTTAATGCCCTCCTCCCAGCCAATCAGAATCAAGCATTCTTAAACTAAGTAGAATAATTGTCTTTATTTTGTTCTATATCAGGATATTGGAGTAATTCATTAATGGAGAGATTTTAAATCTCCGTTAGGTATTCCACACATTCATCCATAACTTTTATGAAAAGAAAGTGAACATTATCCAAACACAATCAAAGATTAGCTGTCTGCCTAGTTTAAATTAAATTGTAGTCTTATTACAAGGAAAATACATTTCATCACGTAATTCACTCCTAATATTTCGTCAAAATGTGTCCAGCAAGCTAGTCAATTCTGAATGAAATTCAGCATCCTTCATGCTAATGCATTAGTCTCTTATTGAACTCGCTAGGTCACAAGCCTGGATTTGTGCTCCTGTGTTAGATGCTGCTTTCCTAGATGTCAAATAAAAATGGATTTTATAACTGAAGCTTTTCATCTAAACTAATTGAAGTGCCCCTTATTTGATATGAGTCATAAACCCCTTTAGGTCTCAATATTTCTCAGGATTCCTGCCAAAACAGGAAGTTCCCTTTTAAAAGGGTGACAAAAGCAATTTTGAGTTAATTAAAGAGGTAGTGAACCTATAGGGACAGCAGCCTCTTATAAATAACATTGTTCATTATAACACACACAAAGCCGGTACTAACAACCAAACCCAGGGGTGGTGTGGGTCGTACCCATGGGGATAACACAGACACCCTACCTCCAACAACTCTTTCTTTTTATCTCATTTTTCAAATTTGAGCTAAACAGGGGGTCAACACTTGACATGTAAATTAAGATATTCTTTTCATGTTGCATTCAAAGCCTCTCTCACCTGGATCTATAGTCATGCACTCGCAACATTAACAGGCAGATGCCTATCAGCAAACTAGGCCTGCAGCGGATTCGAATTGTAACCGAATCCGTTCGGTTCGTTTACCACAGTTCGGAACATTCTGGAGATCCGCGGATTTCGGTTTCATGAAGGCATTGCCTTATGTAGCGTATTTTGCCTTATGTAGCGTATTTTGCCTACTGTAGCCTACGTCCGATACAAAAGGGTGTTTAGGACCCAGCGGAATGCATTCTCTCCAGTGCTGCCCGAGCCAATGAGGTAGCTGTAATAGGTTGTTTTCTGAAGTTCAAGCGCACGATTCCTAAATTTAAAGAAAGTAATTGATACAATTATATTCTAAATATACGGGAGATAAATACAAACGGGTGATAAGCGGGATAACGGCCTTCGAGGTCGACCGGTTCGATGGAAATAATGGACAGGTAGAGGCAACTCTGGCTTCATGCTGCGCTCGTCGCCAGAGTTCTAAGCCTCGTCGGCCGTTATCCTTTACATGTTACACTCAGTGCACCATGTTTTCAAATGCATTTAGGGGAACATTTATTGCACAAAAAAGCCTTGCAAGTTGTCTGATTGCAGTCAATTAACACATTGCAAATAGCCTGTGGGTCTCATTCATTTTTGTGTTTCTCCCCCCCAAACCCTCCGTCAAAAAAAAGTCCGCCTTTTTACTATCACGGACATGATCCTAATCCGAACCGTATCCGAAACCGAGGCCCAAAACGTTTATCTGAACCGAACCGTGGACACACTGATCCGTTTCACCCCTACAGCAAACTGCTAAAAAAACAATCCACACACATCTGTGTGATATTGTTTTATGGCGTGATATCTTTACGCCATGAACGCCAGACAATTTGAGTTGTCACCTGGAATGTATATGCACGCATGGATAATTTAGTCCTTGAATGAGACGCTTAAACTGTATTAGTAAACCCATAACATATGAATACGTAACTCAGGAACATCATTATGAAGGTTAATTTATGCAGATGGCTGACATGGGGGAGTTCGAATCCAGTGATCCCAATTATGTTCCCAGTCCATAGAATGGCGAGGCAATACTCATCTTAGTAAAGAGACAGATTTAGATATTGCACATAATGCTTGAGTTTAATGAATGGTATCCCGGTACTAAAATTTGACAGGATTCCCGCCATGTTCCATCCTGCTATACAAAGTAAATAAGGGTCTCGTTACGTTTGAATATTTTCCCAGGATGGTACTGCGACCGAGATTTCTCCCAAACGTTGTGATGTCACTACCCCCATCTGATTCACTCAACCGAGACAGCTGTGGCACTAATGAAAGCTTCCCTGCTTTGTGTGGATGATAACAGGTTTTTCTCTGTCAGAGTGCTACACGTCAGCTATCAGGCTTTTAAAGACCACACGTAACAAAAGACAGTCAGTGTGTGTCCATCCACCTCTTTTTGTTCGCATTTTAAATTCATTCATAAAACAAATGAGTGAGTCGGTAAATGGAAAAGTTAATGCGAACAGAATTTATTTCTCACTAAACAACGAAATGTTTTTCTATGCGACCCAAAACCATATGAGTGTTTAGTGGTACACCTACCGACGAATTGAAGAAATAATAATACGTCACGGTTCTGTCTGCCAAAACTAAAGACAGGATATTAATTTCTCTCTGCAATGAAATACTTTTTGATAGAATCGTAAAGCTCTCAAGACTCACACCTTGGGTGGGAGACACAAATTTGAACACGCTCAAGCCCCACACTTTGTATTTCTCACGCAGAGAAATTACCAGGATAACGGCCACCAAGTTTCCCCCCTATTTTTCTATAACAGTGGAACAGGTAGGAATCAAGTGGTTTCCCCGTACAGAAGGGTGACCAGACGTCCTCTTTTGCCCGGACATGTCCCTTTTTGCGACCTAAAAATATGTCCGGGCGAAATTTCAAAATCATCCAGGTTTTTATTAACACCTCAAACATGTTCACATCGAATTTGCGTTGCGTTTCTCCCGGTAGTTCACAGGCTACGCCCTCCCCTACTCAATTCTATTCGCTTTGTATTGGTAGGGGGAGTGTATTGGTAGGGGGAGTGCGTAGGTAGAGCCTTCGGATTGCATGGTCTGACTGAGGAGTTAAAGTCATTGGTCGAAAGCTTTCTCTCTTGAAACATTTAATTGGTCAATTCAGTCCTCTGAAAAATATGCCCCACATTAGGAGGACTGAAAAGTATCCTGGCAAATGTGTGTAATGGAAACTTTTGAATCGTCTAAAATGTTTTGTTTTGTATAAAAAATAAAAAAACATTAACAAATGTCTTCTACGTGGGATTGAGGTCCTCTGAAAGAAAGAACCACACTTTACTGTACACACTTTACCACAGCATTAGCCTGCCGAATGCTACAGATATATTTTAAGTAGAGCTGTCAGTTAAACGCGTTAACGGTGTTAACGCAAACCAATTTTAACGGCGTTTAAAAAATTATCGCGCGATTAACGCAATTATTTTATTTTATTTTCTTTTTCTTTTTTCTTTGGCTCAAAACAAAGAAGCAGTAGCCTGACTGCTATGTTCAAATGACATTTGTTCAAAGCAGTCGTTTAATTGCGCTATAGGCTCTTTTTTTGTATCGTCCTGTTTTGATCAGTATAGGCCAATGTTGTTATCAATAAAAAATCATTTGCACAAGGCAAGCCGATGCACTTTTTCATGTTGATAAGAGAATTAAAATGAGAAGAATTATGGGAGAAAAAAATCAAGGGATATTTAGCATAGAAAAATAATTCGCGATTAATCGTGAGTTAACTATGACATTAATGCGATTAATCACAATTAAATATTTTAATCGCTTGACAGCTCTAATTTTAAGCATTGGATTGAATGCCCCACAAATATATAATTATGTTTTTGCGTGTTTGCAACGTTCAAAAGTTCAGTGAAAAGTATATTCCTCTACTGGTGTTTCGGCCGATTGCCTTTTGAGGCAGTGTTGGTTCTGCATATTAATGTTGTTAAGGGCCAATAAAGCTCATTATCACCCATAAGACCCCCGTCCCCACCCCAACCCAACCCCCACACCTGTTGCCGCAGCCGCCGACAAATACTCAGTTCAAAACTTGAGAGCCCTGAAATAGTTTTTTAGTTATTGCAATGTTTTCTATCAATGCCATGCTAATTGGTACAGACTCTGCTACCCCTGAAACGATAGTTGTGTCATTATAACTCTAGTTTTTTTATTCTGGTCGTAGCTGTACATATTGGGCTTGTCCCGTGGGCACACTCATGTGCACTGAACATTCAAACACTGCACCAATCAACGTGGGCCCCACCCACATTTCCCACGGCACGGTGTAAATAAAGAGGCGCACAACAGCACTTGTCCTCCATGCTATTCTTTTAGCAATTTCATGGAACAGCAGGTGGGAAACTAGATGGCTAAGCCTACAATCAAAACTAGACGGCTATAGGAGCTCGGAAACCCAAGTGGCCAACTATGGTGAGCAACTAGTCTCCTCATACGTCCGCTCATAATTAGAGGCGGTAGGAGGGACCGCTATCAGTCGTAACAATGTAAAGTGAAGCTAAATCAACTTCATCACAAACGATGGAGAAACTTGCCGGTGAACACACCGAGTTCAACGCTGGCAACCAACCTGCGATGATAGACTAAAAGTCCACATAAGCAAACAAATGCAAATACAACCTTATCAATAAACGCAAAGCATGTAAGAGGCCAAAGTACCAATTCATTATTAATGGTTAGAGGACAGGATATTAACAACGCTCACTCTTAAACCCAGCGTAACGGTGAGACACCCCCAGGTGACATGAGAGATGGGATAAGGCGAAGAGCAACTTTACGAATCGTAACAGCTCCGAGAGTCAAGCGTATATCTAAGCCATAAAAGAGTCTCCCAACTCAGAGTGGCCGAGTGAGACCCTGGACATTTCCAACATGAAAACACAAAGAGGCTGGGAGAAGACCATGGCACATTGTGAGAATGAGCCTCTCGACTCACTACCACTTCAAGATGTAGCGGTTAGGACGCACAGATGTTTTTGAGTAGGCCACAAGAATTTAGCCAGCAATGTAGTTTTACGTGGAAAATAGTGAATATTTATTTACTGTGCTTAGAAAAGTGAAACGGCAAAGCCAAACAAAAATACTTTGATAAAGAAAACAAAATCAACCAGAGGGTTTTTCACTAGCAGTGTTCCAAAGGGAGAATCCCAATACGTGTACCAGCCTCACAGCAAGCATTCCCCCAGCAGTCTCCCTCTCCCTCCCCCATTCCCCGGAAGGCAGAAAACACCGGGCTTAAATAAAGCCACCCAATTAACTCAATTGGTAGATACGAATTGCCATAGTGGTTTGCCGACCCATGCATAATACTACATTCACATTTAACATGGAAATCATTTTCGTACATACATTTCAATACTCATCTCATAACATTTCATATGCTGATTATGAACTTCACCATTACAATGTAAAATACCATAATAATTAACATACCGCGAATAACGTTCCCCCCCTTACAAACAGTAATCTTCCCGCATCTCAATCAGGCAATCAAGTGGTACATTCCCAGGCGCTCGTGTTGCGAGGGCTGTCAGTGTTTGTTTGTGTCCTGCAAAATGGATGGATTAACGGCAAAGAAAGGGTTATGTCGCAGATCGGCTGGTACCTAACCGATTGCTTGGATGTTTGCATGTTTACAGGTAAGTCACAGAAAGGTTTTGTAGTTTGTGATCGGTAGGTCTAATGAGGAGACGTGGTTGCCGGCACCGCACGCAGGGTTGGAGTTAGGTGGGAGCCAGAGGGAGCTGAGCTCCCATAGAGAGAGGTCTGGCTCCAATGAAAGCAGCAAACTCAAATATCTGTGGGGGTCTCAGAAAATACAGCAGCATAATATTCTAATTACCAATAAAGCTATTTTCCCTTCTACATACAGAGTAATATTGACGTCAAGTAAGGGAGAATGAATAGAACGCCAGTCATTATAGGGAAAATAAGCCCAGACAGAACGAACCGGACACCGGCGTGAAACGGAGGTGTCTTGCTTCGAAATGAAAAAATAACTTCACACGTTGTATTTTTTTACTATTAATTCTTTACCATTCGTAGTGTTGATGAGCAGAGAAATAGTTCGCCAAAGACGTTGACGTTGCTTAGCAACCGAAGACGCTGGCGTCGATAAGTCACCGGAACACTGCGGAGTGATACCAAAGGCGTGATTCAGAGGCAAAAAATTCACTTCGGTGACAGCTGTCAATATATAATCGTCACGATCGTTGATTAGAAGAAGACACTTTAACTTTTTTTGTCAAATAAACATAAAATAAACTTGATGACGACTGGCTAGTACATGGCACCGAAAAAGAGGCAACTTATAATGACGTCATGCTCGGACTTGACCCGTTTCGGCTTTGCTACAAAAAAGCAAAACATAGCTCCGGATAATAGTATAGCCATAATAGCACAGATTTGAAGCCCATGGATCAGCACTTCTGGCCAGAAGAGAGAACTGACCTAGTTCTCTTTGGAGAACGTGAGGTGGGGATGCTTGTGAAACTTATCGGAAAGCCGGCAGCTGAAGGGGTCAATGAGTTCAGATACTGGAAATTGCAGGGGCATCAGAAGAAAACATTGAAGAGACTTATTATTGCAAGCAACACTATTCTCCCGACCTCTGCGGAGTGTGAAGGGTTTTTCGGCATAAAATGACACTGATGACCAGACTAGAAACAAGCTACGTGCCACAAGCCTCAATGCATTGTTGTTCGTTGATTTAAATGGACTTCCTCTAGAGAAATTTGACCCTATGCCGTTGGTACAGTCATGGATTAAAAAAGGACACCTGACGTCAGCGTCATGGGTTCCTGGACCACGACCACAACCTGTTGTCTGCGTAATGGTAAGAGATGGCTTTTAGTTTGTTCAAGTAGCCTATTCATCCTCCCTCTGTTTAAAGTCTGCAGCCAGGGCTGGGCTGTAGCCACAAACAATATTTTCAACAAAAAATAAAAAGATCAGTTTGTATGCATACAATAATAATGATAATAATAATAAACATTTAATTTAGAGGCGCCTTTCAAGGCACCCAAGGTCACCTTACAGAGCATAAAGTCATCATAAATCGTATATATATGTACAATAGGCCTATGTATGTCTGTGTGCGCGCGCGCTCGTGTTATACTCAGCATGACATAGCCGTAATTCACAAACCTATTAAATTAGTAAGAGATAATTTATGCATCATTTATGTCCCCCTTATATATTTTTTAAGTGACCCTCACAGGGATGGAATCATAACTCGAACCCTGACCGCGCGTCATACCAAACCATAATAGGAATGGAGGAGTGTATCCAAGCAGCACAAAGAGCTGTCTTAGTTAAGTAACAGGCAGTTCGGGCTGACAGACCAAAGCCAATTAAAGCGGTGTCCTAAAAGGAAGAGCATTGATAAGACAGAGGCTTGAAAGGGTCCCTGAATAACCCACGCAACACTGTGGGAAGATCCCAGTGTGGTGTAAGCACTGGTGGATAAAGCCAGATCTTTCTCCAGTAAACACAGTAGGAACGCTCCCCACCTCTCAGAGAGCCGGGTCAATGTAACTGCTGTCACACCAATTCGAAAAAGCTACCCACTTTACCGTGTAGAGGGTGGAAGTGGAAGGCGACGGGGGTACTCCCGATCTGACTGCCACCGGCGTGAGGGCGCCGCTAGCTCTGGGAACCACAGGGCTGGACAGGTCTCAGGGGCCAACTGAAAGACGGACAGCTTCTCCACCTGAAGCGTTGGGAATGCAAACAAGAGATCCCTCGACCGCTCCCCGGGGGAGAGCAGAGGAGTGCATTCCCCCCATTTGGTTAAGTATGCCGCCGTTGACACGCTGTCTGCTTGATGAGAACGTGGCGGCTGCATACCAGGTAAGAGAAACGTAAAAGCCCTTTCATCACCTTCAAGAGTTGTAGCACATTTATGTTTGCTGTGGGAGGCGTCGGCCACTAGTCTCTGACCGAGTGGGGTAGGTAGATGACCCCCAACCCGTCAACGAGGAGTCTGTGCAGATCACCACGTAAGACGTCACTCTGCCCAGGGGAACTCCTTGAGAAGCGCCAGCGGGGCTTCTCAGTATTCCAGGTCTGGTGACACTGGTGGTACGGAGAGCACCCTAAGCTTGTGTTGCCTTGGATCCAACCACCGCTATCGTCTGTGCATACCTAGTAGAGCAGACCCAGGGGTTCCACCGGGTGGCCAGCTGCCATCATCCCCAGGTGCACGATGGACAGTGCGGTCACACTTCTGGAAGCACGAAAGCCGGTTAGCGCCAACACGTCATCGTCGCCGACCAACGGACGGCTGGAGAGCTGGGGCTCTTTCCCCAGTTGGTGTCGAAGCTCAAGAAGGATAGATGATTCAACACCGCCGGGGTGGCTCTTCTCGCAGCTTCTTCAGAGTGGCTCAGAATCAGTAAATCATCAAGATAAAACGTGAATCTTTTCCCTGACGCCTGAGCGGCCCCAGCGCTGCCGCCACACACTCTGAGAAGGTGCGCGGGGCCAGAGAGTAACAGACTGGCCTGCACTTGTATTGTAGTCCATCCCAGGCACGGTACGAAACAGTATTATGAGAATAAAACCAATGTCATCCATTTTGTTTCCGTTTCCACCGGCGGGCGCGGTTAGGCCCAGTACGATAAGGTCTGGTGGTGTGGGTGTGGTTAGGAGCAGCTCAGTTACGGCTGGCGTTTCCACTGCCGATGGTACCCTTATGGTAGGGAGGGGTTAAAGCCGGATGGCGATGTAGCTCCAACTTGTTGGCACCCTTTCAGGCCACTTTGTAACCCACC
Organism: Gadus morhua; assembly: GCF_902167405.1. Classification (NCBI taxonomy): domain Eukaryota; kingdom Metazoa; phylum Chordata; class Actinopteri; order Gadiformes; family Gadidae; genus Gadus; species Gadus morhua. Next base: position 19,310,944 of record NC_044064.1, on the reverse strand, counting down.
GGAGGAGAACTGAGAGATAAGTACGGCCAATCAAGGCTAAGGCCGGACCCCGCCCACTTTTGGCGGTGGAAACCCGAATTGTTCCGCACCTATTCATACCTAACCAAACCGCACCGCACCGCCGGTGGAACCCGCCATTAGATGTTGAGAACGCTCAATTGTCCAGTGTGATTTCCAACACAAAGCTTTTCTTTCCTTTGTTAGACTGGTTTTCTTTGTATTCCTCTTCTGCAGCGGGGTAAAGGCACTCATATTTTCATTACGGTAGTGGATCCAAATGTATATAAACAAGCATTTATTTGCAGTAAAATGTGTGTTACTTCTGGATGGAAGCGTGATACTGTAGCTCATTACCAGCCCAACAAAACACTAAGCAGGGCTCGAAGAACACCGGGATTACATTGCAGACAATTATAATGAGGTGGGGTCTGGATCACTGACAGTGTGCAGCATGCTACCGTAGCAAAACAAACTCAAATTCAGAAGGACGATATGCTGTCCATTTCCCTGAAAGAGAGAGAGAGAGAGAGAGAGAGAGAGAGAGAGAGAGAGAGAGAGAGAGAGAGAGAGAGAGAGAGAGAGAGAGAGAGAGAGAGAGAGAGAGAGAGAGAGAGAGAGAGAGAGAGAGAGAGAGAGAGAGAGAGAGAGAGAGAGAGAGAGAGAGAGAGTTGTCAAGCCCTATCTCTCCCTCTTTTCGCCTCCATCTCCTCTCGGTATCCATCTCCCCCTCTCACTTCTCTCTATCACCTTTCCTGCTTCCATCTCCTCTCTGTCCGTCCCTCTTACACACACACACACACACACACACACACACACACACACACACACACACGCACACCCCAGGTGACAGATTACCAGGTCACTATGATTCTGTACTCAATGCCATCTTGTGACCATGTTGCACCTCATCTTCCGTTCTCTGAGCTCAGTTCTCAGCAGAGGCCAGCCCACAGCAGACAGACACAAGCGCAGGACCATCGGCTCCTGCTACCTACTGTATTTTTTGATATTGTTGAAATGGCTATAATGAACTTGAACTTGCTGGGAGCAGTGCTGCATTCATTAGTTGGGCGCAGGTCTGGAGGAATATGGTATTATTTACCAACCTTATACCCCTTATGAATCCCTGGAATGAACCCTGCGCCTGGGCGTTCTGAGAAGCGTGTGCTTGGTGGTTTTGAAACTGGAGCCGCTCAGAATTCTATTTCATAGCGACTTCATTATCTATGACTGCTGAAATACGCAGTATGTAAAATAGGCCTATATAACGTTAAAATACAAAAGTAATGTAAAAAAAACACAAGCGGTAAAATATTGTTTTAGAATCTATACACATTTTCATATTTCTGCTTTTCCCCAGGCTTTGCTTTACCTCATATTGTTAACAAATCTTCGCCAAAGGCGAAGAGAATAGTGGGGCTAGTATATACTGCTTAAAAATATACTCTCCAAAATAAACAAGATATCCCTTTTTGCCGGGATATTTTATTTTTTTTGGCGGTTTATTTGTTTTTATTAGCGTGACGAGATGACCGTCACGCGCGCTATTCTGCGATGAAAACAATATCCAAGTTTGAGGTCTCAATCATGGGATATTGCCCAATATCCCGAAATAGCGAACCGATCAAATTGCACCATCTTAGGTGGTTCAAGTGTAGCATATACTAATACTTGCTTGTACCCTTGGACCTGTTGAAAACGCCCTAAACCGGGTGCCTCTACTCCTAGAAGTTATTACGGCCAAAACATACTGTGTAGGTTCATTATCGTTCCAAAGAGATTTTTGTCCTTATTTTACTGTTGCAACCAGGGCTGTAGTGGTCAAATTAGAGGTGGGTAAACTATGAATTTTTTGATCAGACCGACCTCGACACAACGCAACGCAACGCAAAGTGTTGCGACTCTGTAAGGCTAGCCTGGCTATATTCCATTATGTTATCAATTAAAGTCATATTAAATCAATCAATGACAGTCAATGAATGTGTTTGTAGTTTATTCAAGTTATTCAAATTTCAACAGTAAAGAAAAGTATGTGTAGATTAAGAACTATCTATCTATGGCATGTGTGTATGTGTGTGTATTAGTATGCATGCTTTTCACAGTAGTACCCAGAGGGCCTCCTTGTCCTCCACGTCAGGTCCTGCCTTGCAGGGGCGTGTTCTGGAGTTCATGGCTCCCCTGTGCTTCACCAGCCAGGACTTCACATACGTGTTGGATTGAACTTTGTGGTGGCTTAGTGGTGGGCCATTCAGTTGAATAAACATCAAGGACGACACTGTGACCAAGTGCAGACTGCATCTCAGGGGGCACACTATGATGTTCATTAAGCTGAACCCCCTCTCACACTCAGCAGTGCTAACTGGAATGAGATGGTCGATATTCAGGAGTGGTGCAAGGTTTTCTGGAATGATGCTTGAGTTATCCTTAAAATCCCTATAGCCTTCAAGAATTTTTCTGTCATCAAGTCTGAACCTTTGGGCAAGTTGTTTCTACTTGGATTCCCCATACTGCTCCTCTAGGGAACAGGCCAGTTTGCTGGGAAAATAACTTTAAAGAAAACAAATAATAAAATAAAAATATTTATAATATATAAAATACAAATATTTATAAATATTTTTATTTTTATTGGTTTAACCGCCAACCGCCCGAATTTAATTAAAATATATTTTTTTGTCGCGTCATCCGCCCGATCCACGGTTCAGCCGCGGAGTCCACGGCTGCAACCGCCAACCTCGCATCTCCAAATTGAGGCTTTAACATAGCGACCAAGCTATAGCGAAGTTGATACGCCGAAACCGGAGTTTAATATGGATAGTAAAACTCTGACTGACTTTCACTCATTTTGAGATGGGCAGTACACGGATAGCATGACTACGCATTGGCCAATCTGAATGCTCGGAGTCACTTAATAGTTCGTCAAGTAAAATTGATTTATAAATCACAAAAACAACTCATGTGAATTGATCATCTTCAGTCTTACTTTGTACTTGAGGCCTTTTTCGGGCATCTGTTGGAGTGGGAGCACTTGAAGGTCTCTTCAAAAATCGCCCGATATCCATGGCTAATTAATGACAGGTAGGCAGGCATGATAATCCACAAAGCGCAGGGCCATGTGTTTACATACTTCCTGTTTACATATTTTCCTGGATCCTGATTGGTGTCGCTGCCGCAGCCGCAAGGCACTGATTGGAGGGTCACAGACCATAATAGCATAGGCCTACAGCGCAGATGAAAATGATTCAGATTACAGCGTTTATTTGTTCAACAATATGAAACCTTGTCTTAGGTGTTTTAAAATGATGCTGAATTTATTTCCGATTATTCCAACGGCAGAATACAAGGCACAGGGAACTTTGAGGTGCGTAAACGCTATTTGGAGGTGCGTAAACGCTATTTCCTAAATTCCAGAGGTGCGTAAACGGCGTTTACGTGCGTTTACCCTCCACTACAGCCCTGGTTGCAACCAATACATGGGAATGCTTCACCGTAGTCCATCACCGCTCTCCCCCGAGGTGACCTAGGATATTTTGGGCTCCTTTAGATAAAGGATGCAGGGTGGTCGTTTTCAAAAATCTGGTTTATTGCAGAATGATGATAATTAACATGACCAAGGGTGCTCCATCCATCCAGAAGATCTCCGGTGTGTGGAGATGGCTGTGATTAAAAACTAGTGATGGAAAACCATACATAGCCGAGCACTCATAGTTGTTCTTTCTATGACTCTCACATGCTCCCCCTGCTCCGGCCGTGGTGCTGGATGTGTCCAGTGGACCAGGTCGCCTTCATGCTCAGCTCCTGGGTTTAATAACCACAGCATATTAACTGGATTTGATTTGATCTGTATCTTGGAAATGGTTGTTCTTTTACGAAATGGCTTCAAGAAGACAGGTACAATGTCTTAGTTTTCTAAATTAAAGTATATACACCTTAGTCTATGCACTATTTGTGGTCAGCCTATCTGAATATTTTGAACTATGCATACCAAGCTACTTGGAGCCCCCCTCGAGGTGACGGTCCCTCCGCAGCCCAGGGGCTCTCGGAGGCTCCAGGGTAAAGCCAGGTCTGTGGAACACCATGTGCATCCACCAAGGGTCGTAACAGATCACATTACACAGTGATGCCTACATAAGTCCTACACCTTCAACCATAGGCTGTACATGTGCTGCTTTTATTTCCCCTCATGACTATTAAAAGCTAATTAACGCGTCTATATTATTCTATTTATATTCTATTATTTGCAATGTCATTGTCTGGTAACAAGTTATTATGAAATCAATTCAAAAGAGTGAATGAATGAAGTCCAATACTTTGCGAGAAGAAGAAGGATCTAAGATATTGCAGGTTCGAAGCACGGTACTATGAGTACATACAGGAGGTTTGGCGCAGGTTTCTCGCCGTGTCTTGACGGTTGACACATGGGTGCGGAGTAGCGGAAGAAAGTGTTGGCCATGACAACGGAACGTGTGTGTTGAAGCGTGCAGGTCTATGAATCTATAGATTGATTCTATCTGGATACACTCTGTACTGAGAGGATTTTCCCCTTGACCTCTTCTTCCTTATTTCTTACCTTCTCTTATGCTCATTCCTTTTATACTCTTCTCAACTCTTCCTTTTTCTTCTCTCCTCTTTTGCTCCATCTCTCCTCCTCCCTCTCTCACTTCTCCTCTACTCTCCTTTCCTCTCCCAACCTCTCCTGTCCTCCCCTCTCTCTCTCTGTCTCCTCTCTCTTCATTATTATTGTTATTATTGCTTCCCTTTTACCTTTCATCTTTTGGTGCCTGCTCAGCTCAGCAGAGGGCCTTAAACTATGGGCAGCCTTTGAAATTAAGGGTGCAGTAATTGTCCATGAAGTAAAGGCAGCAGACTCATCTCCAGAGCTGCTGCGTTCTAAGAAACAGGCTGAGAGTAGACGCCATAACTACCATGTAAACAGTGCATCCCCATCTCCATCTCTTTCTCCCTCTCTCGTTTATGCACACACACACACACACACACACACACACACACACACACACACACACACACACACACACACACACACACACACACACACACACACACACACAAACACACACAGGTTTAAAAAAAAAAAAAATTGGGGTCTACAAGCAAAACAAAGTTTTCTTCTTTTTTTCTTTTATCCAAACATTAATTAGAAGGTTTCAATCTGAAAACTAACCAGACACTGGATGTGCAAAATGCTTAAGCACGCAAAGGAGTAGAGATGAAATGATGATGGTTTAGCTGAGTTTAAAGCATTGCATATGACAATATGGCATTCAGGGATATACAACACAACGTATTTTCCAGATGTGGAGGCTGCCTATGGTCGCTGAGACTGAGCAGAATTTTAGAACTCTTTTCGCATCAGCATTTTGCAGTCCACCTATCTGCAAACCTCGGAGCACAAGTTTGTGTACATGCCCCAGACTTCCGAACACAAGTATGATTAATTGGCAGTTATATCCTAGAGCTGTGATACATTCTACCGATGGCTGGTATTTCATGAACTTGGATGTGAAGCAAGTGTCCATATACAGATCAAACGCACAGCCTATTTCAAAGATGGTAACTGATTTTCTGGCTTGGTTAATGAAGACAATGTCTGGGGTGTTTGGGATGTTACACAGTATGTTGTTATAAGTACAATTATGATCAAACCAGTTCAATTTCACAGCGCTGTGCTTAAGAGCCATTGTCTCTTTATTGTCAGGGGTGGGATGTAGGATGCAGTGTGGGTTGTGTTGTGACGGATACCAGATTTCCAGGTTGTATTTTGTTGGCAATACCAGTAAGTGGGCCTTAATGCAAAAGATAAGGACGTCCTCTCCAATGGTCGTGTTTGAGAGGATAGAGTGGGACACAGAGTGGTTTGCAAAGGGTAGCAGTGCCAGTTTGCCCTGCAGGCTTAAGCTAGTTCTGCAGCCAATGCTTTGCACTCTCTTCTACTTTCATTATTAGCATTGTGGCTCTCGCTGTTTTGATTGACAGCTCGTGTTGCCCATCTTCCTGTTCAAAGGTTGGGCATACATTGATGAGCGGGTCCGTAACAACAGAGTTCAGTGCAACAGGTGTACCATCGGGCCCCGCCCACTTCAGATTTATTCCTGAGCGGTGGCCCAGGTCATTGAGATCCATCCAGTCTGACCGCACACCGAAGCCTGCAGTTCTGATGTCCAGTTTTCCATTATCTTTTATTTTGAATCTGAGGAATTGCCGCTCATTCTCCTTCGCAGGTGGGATATTGCGTCGCTGCATATGCAGGAGGAGTGATTCACGGGCTATTTCCCGGACTGTCACGTCGTCACAGTTGAGCATCTTGAGGAGGTGGTTGGTTCTGGTGGCGGACCCACTCAATGTTTGGGACTCCGAGACCTCCATCTCCGCGGGCTTGGAAGATGATGTCTGTCTGAGGTATATGGATGTTTCCAAACAGGTGTTGGATTTTTGAAACAGTAGCTTTCGACGGCAGTTACAACGGGTGCGGTTTAGATGTGGGTGCTAATCGCGGCTAGCAGGTTGAGCCACCGAGCACACCCACACACACACACACACACACACACCCGAACCCCCATTTTAAAAGGACTCTGGGCTACAGCCCCAAATGTTTTCAATTGCTAGCGACGCTGGCAATTGAAGATTTTAAGAATCCTTCATCGCCTGGATAAAACTCCTCTATTCTCACCCTACAGCCACAGTAATTACTAACGGACAGCAATCAGGGCAATTCTCTCTTGGCAGAGGTACGCGTCAAGGCTGCAGTCTGTCCCCTTTACTCTTCGCTATTGCCATTGAGCCTCTTGCCAGCTCTTAGACAATCAGAGGATTTCCAGGGTATAGAACGTTGGGGTCGGACACACAAATTATCTCTATACGCGGATGACCTTTTATATGTCTCGGATCCACTGAGTTCTGTTCCTTCCATTCTTAACATCCTAGCTCAATTCGTAAATCTCTCTGGCTATAAAATCAATTTCGAAAAAAGGGAGATGTTTCCTCTTTCCTCCATCAGTCAGCCACTTAAATCCCTCCATCACATTTCCCATTTAGAATTGTCAACAAGGGCTTTAAATATCTTGGTGTAGAGATCCCTCCTGCTTTTTTATCCCTCTTTACTAAAAATTGTAACATCTTGTTTGAAAAATGTAAAAAAGCCTTTGCTAGATGGATGATCCTCCCCTTGTCCTTAGCTGGCAGAATTAACTTCGTTAAAATGCTTGCGTTACCAAAGTTTCTTTACCTCTTTCAAAATGTCCCCATCCTGATTAAAAAAACATTCTTTACCTCATTGGAGGGATGCATATCTTCATTTATTTGGAACGGTAAACCCCCTAGAATTAAAAGAAGCACCCTCCAAAGACCTAAAAAGCTTGCTGGACTAGCTCTACCTAATTTAATGTAGTATTATTGGGCATGCAGTATAAAGACAATGCTACACTGGATTGGGTGGGATCGTCTCAGTGGGTGTGAGGCCCGGTGGCTGGCCAGAGGTCTGTCACTCAACCAGAATCTGGTCATAATTTAGAAGACATTTTAAGTTGCGGACAACATCTGTGAATTCTCCCATAAAGAATAATTATAACTTCCCACCTTCTCTGTCAGATTCTACATTAGGAACTTGGCTATCTTAACGTGTAATTCAGCCAAAGCACAGAGTGCAACGCTCAACGGGGTCATCCCTATGTTCCCCGGGTCCTATGTTCCCCGGGTTCTATGTTCCTCGCTCGGGGAATATAGGACCTTTTTTTCAAAAAAAGGTCCTATGTTCCCCGTTATTCGCAAAAAGGGTCCTATGTTCCCCTGTAGCGATACATACCGGGGAGCATAGGACCCTTTTTCGGAAAAGCGGGGAACATAGGACCCTTTTCTGGGAAAAGGGTCCTATGTTCCCCGCAATCTATCAATATTTAAAAATATTTAAACTTTGACGCGATATTCGCGTGATGACAGCCAATCGGTTCAACAGCGTGGCCACTGAGTGACATGTGTAACGTAAGCCAATCAGCGTTCAACCGGCCAACTCAGTGCAGTGCAGTCCGGGGTGAACTGCAGCATGGAGGATAAAGTGATTGTTGCCGTTTGCGACTCCCGTAGCTCTTTATATGATAGTATATAATATAATATAATATCACGGCCAAAAGCTCTGTGCGCCTCCCTCTTCCACAAAAGGTAAAGACATGCAATGGTAGTTATCTCGGCCGGAATTTGGCAGTAATGGTGGAAAAAGTAACAGACCGGGGAACATAGAACCCCTTTTTTGAAAAAGGGTTCTGAACAGGGTGATTAAATATGCATGAACCAATGGGATGAGATTTCTGTTTCTGTGTCTGGCCCCTCCCATTTGAACAATGATTACAGCCTGCAGTGTTAGCGTGCAGTATCCTTATCGAGGTAATAAAGGGATACAAACAAAGATTTAATTTAGATTGATAAACTTCTGATTACTTTTTTTTTTTATGTATCAAGATTCACTGAAATTCCTCTTTAGACGAAAATAACTTTTTGACTGACTAATTTATTTATTTATTTGTTTGTTTATTTAGCAGGGATAATGCACAGCTCATTAGCAGTATCAGAGTTAGCTATAAGCAAATTTTCATCTGTAGTCCCTGGGCAAGAAACAGAGGATAACATCTCTGTCAAAAGGGAAACCTAACACTGAAGTATAAAAACAATAACGCACAATTTTACAACAGTAAAACACAACAACTCAATACGAACAATAAAATCACAACATTAGGACACCACAACAACAATAGCAACAACAGCACAACAAGAAAACAGGACATCACAACATTAAGACAACAGTCCATGCATGATGGGTACATGCTTGGGTCAGTTTCAGCCATGATTTCATCTTACATTTAAAACCAGCAAAGGTGTTCCACTCTCTTATCTCGCTTGGTACTGAGTTCCAAGACTTTGTGGCTCTAACTGAAAAAACGGACATGCCAAACTCAGTGGATCTGTGCTGTGCTACACATTCCCCTCTGTTGAACGTTCTAGTTCTCCTTCCATTGTCTGAGCGCAGTGACACAAACTCATTCAACGGAGGCGCGGACAAATCGTGCATTCTTTTTTAAACTAAACATCGGCAAGAAACACAAAACTTTCAAAGGTCATAAGATTATGTCCTTGAATAATGTTACAGTGATGATATCTTAATGGCTTTTTTGTCCAGTACTTTGAGTGTTTGTTTGTAAAGTGTTTGCAGTGGAGCAAGTGTTGTTTTTCCAGTTTGTGACCAGCTTGTAATACAGTATGAGATGTGTGAAAAGATCATGGAGTGCATGTAAAGTTTTGCTGCATCTAGAGGGAGCTGGTTCCTGAGCCCTGTTTCAGGTAGCTGGTTTTGAGGCAACCCCGAGTTTGTTCGCTCTGAGTTAGTGGAAACTCTGGGTTTTCCGTTTCAGGTAGCAGGTTCAGCGCAACCGAGAGTTAGTTGCTGCGGCAACATACGCCGTGGGTCTAACCTGCTCGGGAGGTGGTTAGACCTACTCTGAGTTTGTTGTCAATAGGGCTGAAGGCAGCTCTCCGACAGAAGGAAGTGTTAGAAATGGCATGTCCTTTTCTACGAGAGCCCGTGGACGTAGAGGCTGCGATCCTCAGAAGGAATCTCCGTAAGGAACGATTATTAAGACCCCGGTTGGATATACTTTATTTTCCTGATAATGTTCTTCACGAGCGCTATCGTTTTTCAGCGCAATCTATCATTTATTTAGACCACCTTCTCAGCCCCCATGTTAACTGTCAAACGCACCGGGGGCATGCTTTAAGTTTATTTTTAATTTTTTTATCGCAATTAACGAATGTGCAGAATGATCCGCCCCGTGCATCCCACCCGCTCTGTAGGCCTACTACAGTCACTTCAACGTTGTGGCTTTCCCATGATCAGAGTAGCTGACTAACCACGGACCTATAACTGCTGCAAGTCAAGAAACTCATTTTAAGAATGCAAGGCAGAAAAGACCCTGGTACTGCTTTTAACCAGATGCTGTTCTTCTCTACATGCACATGCTCAGCATAATCGTCTGCATTGTTCACTGAAGTAAAACCCTTTGAGTAAACTGTTCAACAAAATAACTTGTCCCACCACAGCCCGTGTTCTAATAAAGACAATCTACTTATTATGAGGATTTTTTTATTTTATTTCCATGATTCAAAAAAAAAAAGTCATTTATATTGGGTATGTTTTTAGAGCAGGGACCAGTATCCCAGTTTGCACCTCACCCACCTATAACTTATGTTCCAAAATTTGGATCTCCAAAGCATCCTTTTGCATCTTTTGAATTGTTACAATTGCATGGAGGTTGGTGAGGGCATCTGGTTCAAGTAGGGCGATGACGCCATCAGTAACTGGAAGAAGATGATTAGACAGTGCAATTATTACTTGAGCCAGAATATTGCCCCATCTAATTTGCAACGCGCTGGGTTGCGTGTACATATTTAATTATTTTCAATAAACAACCTCTTATACTGTAAAGGCACTTCTATCCTGGGGGGTGGGGGGGATCAGAGGAGCTCCCCCCAGGGATGCCCTCAGCCACAGGACGCATACTCTGTTGGCTGAGGGCCATCTCCTCAGCCTCTGTGAGGGCTGCAGGTGGTGGACCCCTCCAGTCTGCCGGGCCTCTGCATTTTTTCGATTTGCTAACATGGAGGAAAATGTTACCCTAATATTCAGTAAGCGCTATTTTGAAGACACATATATATTTATAATGCATTTTGCCTAGGTGTAGCCTTCTAATATATCTAAATCCTATTAAATATTGGCAGTGTTGGGGTGGCTGGGAAATGTACTACTTACATTTACTGCTTAAATATAGTATACAAATATATAATACATGTTGAACATAGTTGTTAAATTAGGTAGAGCAGGCAAAACAGCACAATTGATTTGATTTCAATTAAACATTAGTTTACCTGTTTAAACTATATTTTTGTACTTCATTTGCTGCCAAGTCCTCGTGGGGCAACTCGGGGTTGCGTAAATTGACACACACACACACACACACACACACACACACACACACACACACACACACAATTTACATATTGAATAAGTGGAAGATATTAAACTTTCCTCTTATTTTATTTTATTTTACTAATTTATTTGACTCACGCATTGACACAGCTATTTCCTGCCAAGCTCTCTCTCGCGCTCTCGCTGCAGCGGCGGTATTGCTTTTTTTTTTGTTAAAATGGATAACTGCTCGGAATACACGTTCATTAGAAATTCCAATTCCGTGGGGGAAAAGTAAGTGGATCTACGCTTTTGGTCCATGTTTGATCATGTTATCAGAGATCCATTGATGATGGCTCTTCATAGTCAACAGGCACGCCCTCAACCCAGAGTGAACATACTCAGAGTTGATTAACCCAACGCTGATCACCTGTTCTGAAACCGAAAACCCAGAGTTGCTTTTCAACCCTGAACTCTGAGGCCCCGCCCACACGAAGCCGATTTCATGGCGAAACCGCAAAGGTCTTGTACGGTTCGGCCTTCCGTCCACACGAAGCCGGCGAATCCGCTGACCGAAACCGCAAACTTCTGAAACCACCCTCGGAGGTGGTTTCAAATCTATCCGGTTTCGTTTTGGTTTCGTGTGGACGCCTGAAACCGACTGAAACCGCAAACCATGACGTCATCGCCCCACCCCTCGACCTCCTAGCCAATGGCTCTTAAGCCCGCGGAGTCTCAGAAATCACAACAAAAAAGATGATGGCGGACTACAAGCTTGTAATCGTTCTGCAGCATATCATGTCCCTTGTTGGGTTGCTAAGCCATTATTTATTGAGAATCTAGTTCGCCATCGTAGAAGAGCTGTTTGTTTGTGTTGCTAGTGGTTCGGGGGGCAGCCTTTATGCGCATGCTCGCCTCTTCTTCTTCTGGATTTGTGTACCAGAAGCAGCGCCCCTTATGGGCCTGGAATGTTTACTACAGCGTTTCTACAGATCTATCCGGTTTCGCTTGGCTTCGTCTTTACGGAGATACTTCGAAACCGGATAGATCGAAACCGTAACGGTTTCGCCCGTTTCGGCTTCGTGTGGACGGGGCCTGAGTCAACCAACTCAGAGCGCAGGATTAAACTCAGAGTATGTTAAACCAGCTACCTGAAACAGGCCTCTGATGTACCTAAAATTCCTTAAATTGAATTTGACTCTATTACACACCTGCTTCACATGTTTCTTAAATGAGAGCTGTGAGTCAACAGTTATTTCTAAATATAGATAGACTAATATATAGAAATAGATTCCATTCTTTAAAGGTAAGATAATACGCCATTGATGCCAGAGGAAAAACTCTGTGAACCAACATGACATAAACAGCAGAATGACAATAAGTAATTATAGACTTTGTATGAAAAGAGTCATTCTTTAAGCCGATCAGAGGTGTCTGTACGTGTTTACGTGTGGATGTTGAATATCCCGATCTGGTGCTTGTGTGTTTTTCTTTCAAAACCAAACCAGTGTCACCTAGTGTTCTTAACGGCTGAGACAAAACGACCAGAGGGGGCAGTCCTCATGGGCCCCCCTCAGCTGGGCTGGTGGACTCAACATCTCTTCAGATTCAACACGGAGGCGGTACAGTAGCGAAGCAGCTGTGTTCGGTACTGCAATCCCCACTAGAAGCGGTCCATACACGTTCCGGTTGATGTCTCAAGACGTGCTTAATTATAATATATGAATAATAAAAAGGACTATGATTAGAATGATTCATACAATATTATTCACGAGTTATAATCAACCCTACATAATATATATACATCAATATTATAACCTATTAAATATGGTATGATTTCCAGATGTCATCGCAACGTCGCGGTCCGCTCGCCAACACTGGGCTTGCAATAAGAGAATAGACAAGGCATCGACGCAGACTTTCATTTCTTCTTTGCCGCTGATTAGCTATTGATACCACAGATCGACTGTAGGCTATAATAATACAATACCCCGCTAGTGAATTGCATAGGGTTTGATGTGAGCTCATGAATATTCATTAGCAAATGCAAACTGATTGGCTGTAGAAGTGATCTGAGACACGGCTGCGAACCGGCAACCTTCAAAAATAGAAGAGGCAAGTATCGTAATCAAGTGCCGGTTTGGGGACGGTTCCGTGCCGTGCCGCGACAGCATCCAGTGCAATAGCCTACATTGACTATAATGGTTTCTATTGTCTTCGGCGATCGTTTTACTGCCGTGACGCTCCCGTGACAGTTCTGGTGGAAATTGGCCTTTAGTGTGGCATTTTCCAGTAGGGGTTTGGTTTCAGTGGATGTGAAACATCCACCGGCCTTTACAGTCCGCTATGTTTAGAAGGTGTGGTCTGTCAGAAGATCCCTGAGAGCGATTGACTGCAAGGCAGCCCACTGCTTGGGGACTCCAGGCCATTGGGTGGCCCCCCCGAGGGCTGACAGATTTTGTTCCACATCAATGTCTTAAAATGTGGTCACCGCAGCTACCACAACCCTTTCCCCATGCAACAACCAACGACGTCTAAGAAGGAAACCTGCCTGATGGCGCCTCATGTCAGCCCTTCAGATTGGCATGATTGAGTCCCATTACATTATCGAAGTTTGAATTGCAAGTCAATGAAGGACAATTAGCTATTTGTCTGGAAGTGACAGCAGAAAGAGATGAGGATGACGAAAAGAAAAGCAAGGCGGTGTTAAGTGGAGCCGATAATGACGATTAGGTGCAACAGTATCTGAATTCTAGAGTTTGACTAATGGCGTTTATTCACTTTTCTCGTTAGGTAATGGTTAACTGTTGGGCTAGCAGTGGCCATTTCCGAGACGACTGACTTGCTAGCTTGCAGGGTGAAAGAAAGTGAATAGTAGTCTTATAAAGTAGGATTACTATCATAACCATTCATCTCAGGCAATGTTACCAAAATTGCTTTGTCTCTGCAGTTCCTTGAGTAGACCTTTCTTACGATACGATACAACTTTATTAATCCCCCATAGAAGAAATGAGTTTGAGAGAGAGTTCATGCCTCAGTAGGTCCTTCAATTTTTGGCGTTGGCTCATTTTTGTAAATTTCCTTGATATCAGAGAAATTAGGCCAAACAATTGACTTTTTAAATAATAAATATGTCTTACAATATCCCCAGAACCAAAATATAACTTGCAAAAACCCATGGCAAAGTTAATGTTACCGATAGTGAAATTGAGACACTGCTGCATGGGCAATTGTCAGCCACATTAATTCCTTTCAGGTGAGTTTCTCGGCTGGCAGCCGAAACAACCTCTGTTGAGATAAATACTTTGGTTAGTCAATTTAGAATATTCAAAGAAATGGAAAATAAAAGGCATGCAAAGTTGTTTGATTTGGCAGTAACCCTTCCTATATTACTAATAAGGTGGGGATTGAACCCTGGACGACCGGCTGCATGCAAGTCTGACACGGTACCTCGAGACCTCTGAGTGGGTGTGACTACCTAAGGGATCTGGATGCCGCCTACGTCTATTCACGAATAGGCTGAAGTCCTTGTTGCGATATGAACCATTACGCAGGAGTCCTGGCTGTGGAACAGTCCGGAGGGAGAGTTTATCCCCTATGCTACCCGAACCAACGAACCCGCTCACAGTCGAATGCCTCGTTTCCGCACCGAGCGGTGCGCTACTGTTTGTTGCGGTACAGTGCCGCTCTGTTCACTTATTGAAGTTTCCGTAGCCTGCGGCCGGGCTGTGGAGCCCGCGGCCGGGCTGTGGAGCCCGCGGCCGGGCAGGGCTGCCTGCGGAGCCCGTGGCCGGGCAGGGCTGTTGGCGGGGCTGTTGGCTATGGAAAGCCAAGAAGGCCACAATCCGGCCCTAGAATGGCGCGGTAAAAGTGCGTGCGGATTCCCGGATTCCGTACGGTTTTGAATGACTAATAGCCGCGGCTATTAGTCATTCACTCCGGCTATTAGTCATTCACTCCGGCTATTAGTTATTCACTCCGGCTATTAGGTATGCAGAACGAGCCCCTCCCTCTTCTTTGCTTGACCACTAAGTTTGAAGGCTGTCTAACCAATCAGAGCTGCAGTGCCTCCATGTTTCGCTGTAACATAAAGCTGTGTTGTCTTTACTAGTTTCACTACAATGTAATGACCACCATTAGCTAGTGGAAAATACATTTGTGTCTAGTACAGTGATATATTTGTATATGTTAGGCTATAGGCCTATATTGAGATGGCAGTGTGCGAAATACCCGACAATATTCGGGGATGTCCTCATCCCCAGATTGTTCTCGATATGCAGTAGCCAGCTAGGCCATAACATTACATAACATGAACATGAACTGAATAAATGCCAGGTATATAGCATATCGGAGACGGGCACACAATCAGTGCATTTGCAAATGAGAGCATGCAGTATGACCGATCTTGTGACATGTGGTCGGAGAGAGTCGTGTGCGCGTGTGTGTGTGTGTGTGTGTGTGTGTGTGTGTGTGTGTGTGTGTGTGTGTGTGTGTGTGTGTGTGTGTGTGTGTGTGTGTGTGTAGAGCAAGTTGTTGAAGGAAGTGTTTCTACTTGACGTTACAATATTTCATGGATGCAAGCAAGCCAAGACAATCAATCTATATCTATAGCCTACATGACAACACACACACACACACACACACACACACACACACACACACACACACACACACACACACACACACACACACACACACACACACACACACACACGCACACACTTTAAACACACTGGTAAAGCAATAGGAGCCTGCATTGGCTAAAGTTGTTGCGATGCACGTTATTTTATAACAGGGAGGGGCAAAGTTGTGCATTGCAATTCTGCTGAATTATTTGGAGGACTTATAGCCTACTTGTAGTGAAGTATTTTTAACAGTGTGTGGAATCTACAGCTGATCACTTTCACTGGCTAAGCAAAATGAATCCCGAAAAGTTGAACCTCTGAATTGATCCTGAAAGCCTATGTCCTAGAATAATTAATTTGTATTCCGTTTTAGGCCATCTCACTAACGGTCACTTAAATGTAGCCGATTTAAGCTCACCAAGTCCAGTATTCAGAATGAAAAGCATTTATTCACAAATACGTTCTATTTTTTTGACAAGCGGAGCCGACAGTCACGTGCAAGTATGCAAATTAGCCATGTGCGCCAAACAGAAGATAGACGCAATGAACTGATTGTTGTGCATTGTTGTGGATATGTAGGCTGTTTAGTTGTGGTTGTTTGTGGTCTTAGTGAAACAGTCTTGCCTTGGAGTTGGAGAAGTTGGAGTGATTGTGTGAATGTGCGAGAGAAAGCGCACTTGCCGTGTTGGGCTTGTAATGGGCTTATATGTGATCAATGATGTATCTGTCTGATCGTATTAGCTGTAGATGGAGGGTTAAATAATGTCACAAGATCGGTCATACTGCAGGCTCTCATTTGCAAATGCACTGATTGTGTGCCCGTCTCCGATATGCTATATACCTGGCATTTATTCAGTTCATGTTCTTCTGAGTGCGCAAGAACGGTGCCAATTATTGTCGTGTTTGCATTGTAATGCACAACTTTGCCCCTCCCTGATATAAAATAACGTGCATCGCAACAACTTTAGCCAATGCAGGCTCCTATTGCTTTACCAGTGTGTTTAAAGTGCGTGTGTGCGTGTGTGTGTGTGTGTGTGTGTTGTCATGTAGGCTATAGATATAGATTGATTGTCTTGGCTTGCTTGCATCCATGAAATATTGTAACGTCAAAACACTTCCTTCAACAACTTGCTCTACACACACACACACACACACACGACTCTCTCCGACCACATGTCACAAGATCGGTCATACTGCATGCTCTCATTTGCAAATGCACTGATTGTGTGCCCGTCTCCGATATGCTATATACCTGGCATTTATTCAGTTCATGTTCATGTTATGTAATGTTATGGCCTAGCTGGCTACTGCATATCGAGAACAATCTGGGGATGAGGACATCCCCGAATATTGTCGGGTATTTCGCACACTGCCATCTCAATATATAGCCTAACATATACAAATATATCACTGTACTAGACACAAATGTATTTTCCACTAGCTAATGGTGGTCATTACATTGTAGTGAAACTAGAGATGTCCGATATTATCGGCCCACCGATATTATCGGCCCGATATTAGCATAAAAATGTAATATCGGTCAATATCGGTATCGGATTTTTTTTGCCTTAAAACCGATTTTTTTTTTTTTTTTTTTTTTTATAGCTCGAATTAATGTTTTCAAAATTGTGCAGTACAGTGCACATTGTAATTGACTCATATTTGTGCATTTATTCAATTAAGGTTATTGAGTTTTAGTTAAAGAACAACACAGTCTCACTCCGAGAACGTCAAATACCGACTGTTGGCAAAGGCCCTTTAGCGTCGGTGACTGACGGGAAAGGTACCCTTTTTATTCGGTCGGTGACGGTAAAGGTACCCTTCGGCGTCTTCTGCATACGGAATGGGGGGTGCCTCACTACGTCTCTAATAGACGATGTGAGCATCTTTCCTATTGGATAGTTTTTTAGGATATTCTTCTGTGAAAATGGCGGACATACTTTTTATCCTGGGTGGAAAATATGATATTTTAGAATAGTTACACCATTAAAAGTGTTTATGTAAACATTTTTAGCGAGAAATGTGCATTTTACTTTCATAATCGTCGTTCGGCGAATGTGAAGGATGTTTGGTTTGATAGATATGACGAAGAATATTTCATCGGGCGATAATGGCCGGCGTACAGGCATCCCGGGCTCACGAAAATAGGTGACACTGTCACGTTATTTAATCTATTGAAACGTGATCAGGTACACGTATTTTCTAAATGTTCGTGTCAAAAAGAAAAATTTTCAAACTCATGCATATCAATTGGAAGTATTTGTCGTGATTTGTCACTAAGCACGACTTCCATCTAAGGTTCTGTCCGGGAGCTTTCTCCCTATTGTCCCTTATGGAGCTCCGTACAGAACATTTATTGTTAAAAATTGTCTGTGATAACTAAGAATATGACAGCTTTTCCAGTCTCACCAATATGCGCACAGATCGCACGGTTTGACACTTTCAAGATGCGTGCAGTAGCCTACATACGCCAAATGACCATTTCGTGTGCATACGATACGCAAAACCCAGCATTAACTACTGTGGAGGGCGGATACGTCCATTTCGCGTGCATATGATACGAAAAACCCAGCATTAACTGAATGGGAGATGCAATATTTTAGGACAGATTCACCATTTAACGTGTTTCTAATGACATTTCTAGCGAGAAATGTACTTTTCCCTTGAATAATCCTCAGTCAGTGAATGTGTATGATCTTTATTAATCTTTATTATCTGAATGGGAAATGCAGCTCACGTGTTTCCTGCTTTTGTGTTATTAAACCGTTACTTTATGTAACTTTTAATGATATCATCTTGTTAGAAACACGTACGTTTTCGTGAACACTGGATTACGTCGCATTTCAACATAAAATAGCGTGTTATACACACACACACGCACACACACACACACACACACACACACACACACACACACACACACACACACACACACACACACACACACACACACAGACACACACACACACACACACACACACACACACACACACACACACACACACACACACACATACTGCATTTCGCTGCCAAATATATAAATACTAAGGCAGAATAAAGAATAAATTAATTCATTATCATTCAACTTCAACATGCGTTATTACAGTATAGTGGTGGAGGGATGACGTGTGTTGGCCAACCCGGAAGTGAGCGTCGCCCTGTGTTCCCTTGACAAAAAGCCAACGGGTTTTTCCATTTGATTTTGGATTATTGCAGAAAAATTAGCATCTTTGAAGCACCTCCTCAAAAACTGAAAATAAATAAAAATAACTGTGCTCCAAAGAAAGAAATGTAAACCAATGCATTCCGAATGGGAGTGTTTCTCCGATTTTTCCATGCTACACAGAACGAAATGTAAACCCATGCAAATAAAGACTTCATGGTCATAATCATTTAATTATCATTAATCTCCTGAGGGTGGTATTCTATTTTTTTCAACGGGGCTGAATCCAGTCACTTGACCGTCATGGTTGCTATGGTGGTTGCTATCCACCAGCCCCTCTAATCCTTACATGGCTCTAAAAACCACGCGGCAAATGAGCTGCCGTGATTTGTGTTGTTTTTGTCGTAAACTAGTGTCCGATGGTTAAAAAATAGACGGATATTCCAAGGTATCCTTAAAAGGCAGCTTGGATGTTTTTATTTTCTGCAGTTTAGACTTCTTCTATAACCTATTTTTGAAAGCAAAACACCAAGCTCATTGATTTAACGAGGCAGGGTTATTTGTTTTATTTATTAAATAAATATTTATGAGAGGTCATTCCTTCTCCTGAGTTTTCTTCCTATTTATGTCTAGTGTACAACCCTACTGTCCACAAGCATCACCCCCCCCTCCCCATATGGATTTGGAGAATTGTTGCCACGTCCCAGTGGTGGAGGTATCATATATATGAAAGAGGGCATTCAATTATACTACAATGATCAATTAGGAGGCCGAAGCCCTAAAGGAAGTGATGCAATAGGTGACTGGTTCGACGACATTTAAGTAAGCTTTACTTTGAGGTCTCTTATATATCAAAGGGGGTCTCAAAGGACGCATACGCTTCAACCTGTGGCTCCGGTCCTACAGGAAATGACTCGGCAAGTGCTCCATCTCGTTGCACCTGCACCCAGCGGCTCGCTTGCAAGATTTTGGCCTGAAGTTATTCCCAGACCTACACCGTAGCCATCCAACCTGCATATCTGAGAATCAGGCCTCTCTTTAATAATGACAAAATGTATGAGAGAAATACACATTAACTTTTGACTCATAAGCGGCGTGGTGCCGGCTCCTTTTGACCTTTTGACCCCAGACTTCTGGGGGAATAGCTGAATCAATTCATTAGTCAATCAAAAGCATGTAAATATCTTCCCGGTGACGTAAGAGGGAGAACAAGGTGTCCTTCAACATCTACGCTTCCAGGCGATTGCAACGGTGCCACACATGAGCATATTCGAGCATATTCGTCGAAATTGGAGGCCTTAATCAATAATGAGCAGCTATTGATTTGCTTCCCGATAGAAATTTGTGACAAATGACATGTTATTTAGCCTCTACACGTTGAGTTGAGTCCAATGACACCAAGCATGACACTCTAGAAAATGGTAACATGTATTTTACATGGTACACCTAGGTCTAGGACATGATCTCGGTGTAGCAAGAGGGCGAGCTTGATCTCATTGGACTCAGCTTAACGTGTAGATGCTAAATAACATGTAATTTGTCAAAAATCTCCATCGGGAAGCAAATCTATAGCTGGTCATTATTGATAAAGGCCTCCAAAATCGACAGCTAATTACTACCCCGAAACATATTCAAATATGATCATGTGTGGCACTGTTGCAATCGCCTCGAAACGTAGATGTCAAAGGACACCTTGTTTGCTCCGTTACGTAACCGGGAAGATATTTTCATACTTCTAATGAATTGATTCATATTTTAAGGTTCTCGGAGTGAGACTTTAAGCGGCTGCAGCAGAAGTGTTGAGACGAAAGATGATATCAAGACATTTATAGAATATTCACATTCACATTATGATTCTTCGTCATAACATCCGACCAAACATCCTTTACAGTCACCAAGCGAGGATTATGAAAGTCCAGGCCCCCCCTTCCGGCACTCAAGGTCCGACTGGGCCAAGTTTAGGGCAGGAAGGGCCCCCCATTCCGGCCCTCGGGGTCCGACCGGGCCAAGTTTCGGTGCGGGGGTCCCAGTTAGGCCTTAGAATAAGGTATTCAAATTTCAGGGCGGTAGGACCTTCCTATCTCAAAAACTGTTTTTCCACCACATTCTGAACCATTAGGTCTTGCAGGTAACACATCTGAGGGGCTTTGTCCTTTAGGCCGAAGCCCTAAAGGAAGTGATGCAATAGGTGACTGGGTCGACAACATTTAAGTATGCTTTACTTTGAGGTCTCATATATATCAAAGGGGGTCTCAAAGGACGCATACGCTTCAACCTGTGGCTCCAGCCCTACAGGAAATGACTCAGCAAGTGCTCCATCTCGTTGCACCTGCACCCAGCGGCTCACTTGCAAGATTTTGGCCTGAAGTTCTTCCCAGACCTACACCCTAGCCATCCAACACGCATATCTTAGAATCAGGCTTCTCTTTAATAATGACAAAAAGCTATTAGAGAAATACACATTCACTTTTTGTTATCTCATAAGCGGCGTGGTGCCGGCTCCTTTTGACCTTTTGACCCCAGACTTCAAAAACGTGGCCACAGGCCAGCTGTGACTACACACCTTAAGCCACAAATGTACACCTCCATCCCACAAAAAATGGGGACTAGAAACTAACCTCTGTCTTATGTACATTTACCGTACTGTGGGAGGTCACGCCCCTTTTCCGGCCTTTTCGAGATAGCTAGGGATGCTAAAATGTTTACACACATTTCCCGGGGCCCCGAGAACGACATATCCGAGATTTGGAGTTCTAGCCCTTAGAGAAAAAAAGTTTTCCCAAATGGACTGTCATTTGGACAAAGCCCCTCAGAAGTGTTACCTGCAAGACCTAATGGTTCAGAATGTGGTGGAAAAACAGTTTTTGAGATAGGAAGGTCCTACCGCCCTGAAATTTGAATACCTTATTCTAAGGCCTAACTGGGACCCCCGCACCGAAACTTGGCCCGGTCGGACCCCGAGGGCCGGAATGGGGGGCCCTTCCTGCCCTAAACTTGGCCCAGTCGGACCTTGAGTGCCGGAAGGGGGGGCCTGGACTTTCATAATCCTCGCTTGGTGACTGTAAAGGATGTTTGGTCGGATGTTATGACGAAGAATCATAATGTGAATGTGAATATTCTATAAATGTCTTGATATCATCTTTCGTCTCAACACTTCTGCTGCAGCCGCTTAAAGTATCACTCCGAGAACCTTAAAATATGAATCAATTCATTAGAAGTATGAAAATATCTTCCCGGTTACGTAACGGGGCAAACAAGGTGTCCTTTGACATCTACGTTTCGAGGCGATTGCAACAGTGCCACACATGATCATATTTGAATATGTTTCGGGGTAGTAATTAGCTGTCGATTTTGGAGGCCTTTATCAATAATGACCAGCTATAGATTTGCTTCCCGATGGAGATTTTTGACAAATTACATGTTATTTAGCATCTACACGTTAAGCTGAGTCCAATGAGATCAAGCTCGCCCTCTTGCTACACCGAGATAATGTCCTAGACCTAGGTGTACCATGTAAAATACATGTTACCATTTTCTAGAGTGTCATGCTTGGTGTCATTGGACTCAACTCAATGTGTAGAGGCTAAATAACATGTCATTTGTCACAAATTTCTATCGGGAAGCAAATCAATAGCTGCTCATTATTGATTAAGGCCTCCAATTTCGACAGCTAATTACTACCATTAAACATGTTCGAATATGCTCATGTGTGGCACCGTTGCAATCGCCTGGAAGCGTAGATGTTGAAGGACACCTTGTTCTCCCTCTTACGTCACCGGGAAGATATTTACATGCTTTTGATTGACTAATGAATTGATTCAGCTATTCCCCCAGAAGTCTGGGGTCAAAAGGTCAAAAGGAGCCGGCACCACGCCGCTTATGAGTCAAAAGTTAATGTGTATTTCTCTCATACATTTTGTCATTATTAAAGAGAGGCCTGATTCTCAGATATGCAGGTTGGATGGCTACGGTGTAGGTCTGGGAATAACTTCAGGCCAAAATCTTGCAAGCGAGCCGCTGGGTGCAGGTGCAACGAGATGGAGCACTTGCCGAGTCATTTCCTGTAGGACCGGAGCCACAGGTTGAAGCGTATGCGTCCTTTGAGACCCCCTTTGATATATAAGAGACCTCAAAGTAAAGCTTACTTAAATGTCGTCGAACCAGTCACCTATTGCATCACTTCCTTTAGGGCTTCGGCCTCCTAATTGATCATTGTAGTATAATTGAATGCCCTCTTTCATATATATGATACCTCCACCACTGGGACGTGGCAACAATTCTCCAAATCCATATGGGGAGGGGGGGGTGATGCTTGTGGACAGTAGGGTTGTACACTAGACATAAATAGGAAGAAAACTCAGGAGAAGGAATGACCTCTCATAAATATTTATTTAATAAATAAAACAAATAACCCTGCCTCGTTAAATCAATGAGCTTGGTGTTTTGCTTTCAAAAATAGGTTATAGAAGAAGTCTAAACTGCAGAAAATAAAAACATCCAAGCTGCCTTTTAAGGATACCTTGGAATATCCGTCTATTTTTTAACCATCGGACACTAGTTTACGACAAAAACAACACAAATCACGGCAGCTCATTTGCCGCGTGGTTTTTAGAGCCATGTAAGGATTAGAGGGGCTGGTGGATAGCAACCACCATAGCAACCATGACGGTCAAGTGACTGGATTCAGCCCCGTTGAAAAAAATAGAATACCACCCTCAGGAGATTAATGATAATTAAATGATTATGACCATGAAGTCTTTATTTGCATGGGTTTACATTTCGTTCTGTGTAGCATGGAAAAATCGGAGAAACACTCCCATTCGGAATGCATTGGTTTACATTTCTTTCTTTGGAGCACAGTTATTTTTATTTATTTTCAGTTTTTGAGGAGGTGCTTCAAAGATGCTAATTTTTCTGCAATAATCCAAAATCAAATGGAAAAACCCGTTGGCTTTTTGTCAAGGGAACACAGGGCGACGCTCACTTCCGGGTTGGCCAACACACGTCATCCCTCCACCACTATACTGTAATAACGCATGTTGAAGTTGAATGATAATGAATTAATTTATTCTTTATTCTGCCTTAGTATTTATATATTTGGCAGCGAAATGCAGTATGTGTGTGTGTGTGTGTGTGTGTGTGTGTGTGTGTGTGTGTGTGTGTGTGTGTGTGTGTGTGTGTGTGTGTGTGTGTGTGTGTGTGTGTGTCTGTGTGTGTGTGTGTGTGTGTGTGTCTGTGTGTGTGTGTGTGTGTGTGTGTGTGTGTGTGTGTGTGTGTGTGTGTGTGTGTGTGTGTGTGTGTGTGTGTGCGTGTGTGTGTGTATAACACGCTATTTTATGTTGAAATGCGACGTAATCCAGTGTTCACGAAAACGTACGTGTTTCTAACAAGATGATATCATTAAAAGTTACATAAAGTAACGGTTTAATAACACAAAAGCAGGAAACACGTGAGCTGCATTTCCCATTCAGATAATAAAGATTAATAAAGATCATACACATTCACTGACTGAGGATTATTCAAGGGAAAAGTACATTTCTCGCTAGAAATGTCATTAGAAACACGTTAAATGGTGAATCTGTCCTAAAATATTGCATCTCCCATTCAGTTAATGCTGGGTTTTTCGTATCATATGCACGCGAAATGGACGTATCCGCCCTCCACAGTAGTTAATGCTGGGTTTTGCGTATCGTATGCACACGAAATGGTCATTTGGCGTATGTAGGCTACTGCACGCATCTTGAAAGTGTCAAACCGTGCGATCTGTGCGCATATTGGTGAGACTGGAAAAGCTGTCATATTCTTAGTTATCACAGACAATTTTTAACAATAAATGTTCTGTACGGAGCTCCATAAGGGACAATAGGGAGAAAGCTCCCGGACAGAACCTTAGATGGAAGTCGTGCTTAGTGACAAATCACGACAAATACTTCCAATTGATATGCATGAGTTTGAAAATTTTGCTTTTTGACACGAACATTTAGAAAATACGTGTACCTGATCACGTTTCAATAGATTAAATAACGTGACAGTGTCACCTATTTTCGTGAGCCCGGGATGCGTGTACGCCGGCCATTATCGCCCGATGAAATATTCTTCGTCATATCTATCAAACCAAACATCCTTCACATTCGCCGAACGACGATTATGAAAGTAAAATGCACATTTCTCGCTAAAAATGTTTACATAAACACTTTTAATGGTGTAACTATTCTAAAATATCATATTTTCCACCCAGGATAAAAAGTATGTCCGCCATTTTCACAGAAGAATATCCTAAAAAACTATCCAATAGGAAAGATGCTCACATCGTCTATTAGAGACGTAGTGAGGCACCCCCCATTCCGTATGCAGAAGACGCCGAAGGGTACCTTTACCGTCACCGACCGAATAAAAAGGGTACCTTTCCCGTCAGTCACCGACGCTAAAGGGCCTTTGCCAACAGTCGGTATTTGACGTTCTCGGAGTGAGACTGTGTTGTAAAGAAACATACTGCTATGTTGCACATAGTTGTTCAGGTACAATGTTTTATCATTTGTGAAGTCAAGTTTGTCCTATTTGTTGTGGGCATTGTCAAGATTATCTCAGGGAGAGTGTAATCCAAACTGTTGTCTGAGACCATTAAAAAAATAAACATGGCACTCTTCCCTTAAATTAAGTTGAAGTATTTCTTATTTTGCACAGACAATGTTAACATTTGGAAAGCCTTGTTACATTCAAGAATGCATCCAGTGGGGCATCACAATAACATTAAGCATGTTGTGTTAATTCCACAACAGGAGATATGTAATGTTACCTAAATTAGGTTTGAGGAAAAATAAATAACCCAAATATCGACATCGGTATCGGCTGATATCGGAATCGAAAATTTAGAGTTGGACAATATCGCATATCGGATATCGGCAAAAAAGCCAATATCGGACATCCCTAAGTGAAACTAGTAAAGACAACACAGCTTTATGTTACAGCAAAACATCGAGGCACTGCAGCTCTGATTGGTTAGACAGCCTTCAAACTTAGTGGTCAAGCAAAGAAGAGGGAGGGGCTCGTTCTGCATACCTAATAGCCGGAGTGAATAACTAATAGCCGGAGGGAATGACTAATAGCCGGAGTGAATGACTAATAGCCGGAGTGAATGACTAATAGCCGCGGCTATTAGTCATTCAAAACGGATTCCGTACGGATTCCGTACGGAATTCTTGCCAATCCGTGCGTTTTTGCACTTTTACCGCGCCGTTCTAGGGCCGGATTGTGGCCTTCTTGGCTTTCCATAGTTGGCGGCCGGTTGGCGCCGGCCGAGCAGCGGTGCCCGCGAGGAGGGTTGACTTAATCTATTAATGAAGTCCCTCAATCTTAATTAATTGTCATGGCTTAACGCCATGACAATTAGGGGTAGGTATCGTGAACCTACGGGCTTCAGTGGGGGTTTCATTCTGTCTGCTTTCATTCCGTCTGCGCACGGCACCTTCTCAACGAGCAGGAGCGCCTGCAGTTCAATTCGCCAATTCCCCACAGTGATATGATAGATAATAGAAAACCGCTTCGCAGCCCAGATTATTATTTATTTATTTACTTGGTCGTTCCGCCCCCCACGTGGCTTGAAAAAGTGCCGCCCCGGGCCACTGCCCGGATGGCCCGTGTCTAAAACCGCCACTGAGTATCCCCTAAGAATTCTAAGAACAATCCACATAGATCCACAAAGGAAAATGGTCATGAAAAATGGGGAAAAGATACAGCGAACATGGCTTCAATATTCAATTAGCACAGACTCAGTCTTCTGTATAAGCATGGAAACCTTTTGGAAAACTGGACAATGCACCTACTAAAAGGGGATCTAGAAATTGATAGCTATACCTAGTCATTTAAAGTATTCAAAGACACAAATTGCCACCAATAAGACGAAAGAAAGGTGCATTACCTCAGCAGTCAAATTCAAAATCAAATCATTGCACTACTTGGAGACATAATAATTGACAGGATAGTTAGAAGGCTGTACTTAGTAAACTCAACATATATTCTGAGGAATTCGTTTTGAGGTCAGGGCTGCTGTCCGTGCCTTTCCTGATCATTTATCTTCCTCCCAAAGAGACACGCTTGATTACATTTACAAGGAACAACTTCTGGATCTCTATGGATACCTCAGCATTTCCCTTCGTCTGCTATTAACTCTTCTGGTCACTGTTGCCTCTGGAGAGAGAAGCTTCTTAGCTTTAAAGCTCATCAAAACCTATCTCCGGTCAACCATGTCCCAGGAGAGACTTTCAGGACTGGCTCTTATTTCAGTAGAAGGCGATGTGCGAAGGTCTGTAGCATCATTTGCAGATGCTAAGTACAAGTCACAGACACAGACAAATTCCAAACAAAAAGTTGAATGAAGTGTTCCGGGTTAGGAGATTGGCATTGCAGACGGGCATATGTGTATACTTTTAAATTAAAAAAACAGTTCAGATTTCGTCAGTGGTGGACAAAGTACTCAGACCAAGTGCTTAAGTTGAGAAACCTAGTGTAAAATATTACTCCAGAGAAAGTGGAATGACTCCCTTTAAACGTCAACTTGAGTAAAAGTTTAAAAGTACTTCAATTGACATTTTTTGCCGGCAAGGCTTCAAATGTACTTAAGTATCAAAAGTAAAAGCAATTTGGTGTAATGTAGTTCCAATTACTTGCTATGTCATTTATACACTCAGTCCAATCATTAAAGGTTAAAAAAATCATACACTAACACCACTCTAAATACAATCTGTTAATAAATGATCATAAGCACAACATGCTGAATGGAAACCACATGGTTAGGAATTGACAGCATGGGGGAAAAACACATTAGACACGTATTTCTTTAACAATTTATTGTTAGCTGTTTAACTTGAAAAAACAGACTTACATGACTCCTTACTACACAGCTGTATTTCCGCTTGTAAAAACAAATGTTTGCATAACAAAAAACAAACCAATAATAATAAAACATTTTTTTTTGCATAAATCACACAAAATCAAAAAATAACACACCACTAGATTTCCCTGAAGACTTACGTAGTATGTAGTACTACTACTAGTAGTGATGTGCTATAACTGATGGCAAAAGGGATGCCCTACCTGAAGCTAAAATATGTTTTATTTAGTTTGAGAAGGAGCTGATTTTCACAATTCTGGCGTCCGATCTTACCCTTCTTGGGTCTAAAATCAGTCCAGCAGTGCTAAAGAGGTGTCCGGACGCAGCCGAGTCTGGTAAGGCAGGGTTGATTTTAAGAGACAATTCGCAGACCGGAGGGTACGGTTTCAGTATCTCTTTGTTGTCTACTTTAGAGGCAAGGTACCCTTATAGCTGTTTAACAGTTTCCTGGCCATGAGTTGTTGTCATGCTTGAAAATAAGTCATTAAGTTTGGTGTTACCTCAACAAAGTCAACATCAACACCTTCCTCTTCCTGTTCATCATCATCACTGCAAGCATCCTCTTCAGTCTCACCGGAGGCACGGTTATTGTTCTAATCTTGTTGGTTTTTCTCCAATTATCTGTGGTGGTTCTAACAATTTTTTTCTCTCTGCCAAATTCGGAATGGATATCATTCAATGCACTGCCCAACACATCAAAAGTGTGTGGCCCTTTAATCTGCCGGCAATCAAGCGCCACAGAGCACCTCTTCAATGAATCTGGGATCACCCAGTGGGCATTGACCCTGAGAAATCCTCTCCTTCTTGCACTCCAACAGTCAGTCGTTGTGGCGATGAATTCAATGAAGCACATTGCTTGTTTAATATTTCCCCTAATTTGTTGGGGACCCTCTTCTATTTTGCGGTGCAATGTAGTTCTGGACATCACATGTGCATTAGGCTGTAGATCTTGCCTGAAACGCAGGCTGATCTACCAGACAAAATGGTTGAAGACTGAATTACAAAATCTATGACTAGGTAGTTTACATTTCTTTGATTCCCAATCTTCGTATCCCCAATTTCAGTTGTCTGGAAGTGGAGGGAACTGGGTTTTCAGCTTCTCTTTTTCAAGGGACTGTCAATGCCCATTCTATTTTTAATTAATCAAACCAATGCAGCTGGACTCGGTCGAGAACAACTATAATATTAGCGAGACCAACGGCCGAGACCAGACAAGTCTGAGTGCAAATAGCAACGAGACAAAGACAAGTCCCAGACAACAAAGCAACAACCCGAGTACGACAGCCCTTGTGTGTGTGTGTGTGTGTGTGTGTGTGTGTGTGTGTGTGTGTGTGTGTGTGTGTGTGTGTGTGTGTGTGTGTGTGTGTGTGTGTGTGTGTGTGTGTGTGTGTGTGTGTGTGTGTGTGTGTATGTGCTTGGGTGGTTTAGAAGATATTCCCAAGCTACCAGATCATCTCGGTCTGTCTAGAATATAATCCTTTGATAATGAAACAAGATCTGTTCCAGCTATCCTGAAAGATAAATATTTAAACCGCAATGCAGTCTCTCGGTTATTCGATTAGTAATACACCACATCATCAGCTACTTTGAAGAAATATTAATAAATCAAAATTGGAGACGGCAAATAGATGAAATACGCGAATGAAATTGAGATCATTTCATTTTCAAGCTGATAAATGACAAAGATGTCAAGGTTCTAAAATGGCTCACAGAAAATTACCTTTTGCCTTGAGACACTGATGTGACATTTGAGGTTCATATACACACACAAACACACAGCCAATATATGCTTGAGTGCCAGTGGTGCACAGAGCAATCAGAGCATGGAATCGAGAAAAGGATGCTCAACTCCGCGGCCCGTTTTATCTCTGTGAGTCCGGGATTATAATCACCAGCAGTTCTGTTTATCACATCCTCCAATCGGAAACTGGGATTGAAGAAAAATGTCTGCACTACCTGCTTGCATTCAGTGGTGTGTGTTCGGTGTGTCTTTGTTCGGTGTGTGTGTGTGTGTGTGTGTTTGTTTGGTGTATGTATGGTGTGTAGGGTGTGTGTATGGTCAGGTGTATGTTTAATGGTGTGTTTGGTGTGTGGTTGGAGTGTGCTCGTGTGTGTTTAAGGGTGTGTTTGGTGTGTGTTCAATGGTGTGCATTTGTTGGTATGGTGTGTGTTCGTTGTGTGCTCGGTGTGTATTTGGTGTGAGTTTGGTGTGTGTTTAAAGTTGTGTATTTGTTGGTATTGTGTGTGTTTGGTGTGTGTATTTGGTATGTGTTTGGTGTGTGTTTAATGGTGAGTGTATGGGGCTGTCGTCAGAGCTATCATCATCGTCATCATCATCATCATCAAACCAATATGAAGTTGTATTTGTTCCTCATCTTCCTCCTCTTCCTCCCTTCCTCTCCAGGTCAGGCCACCAGCAGGCCCAGCGGAGGAGAGCGCAGCGGGGGGCCGGAGGGGTCGGGGGACGGGGGGCTCAGCCTGGGGGGGCTCAAGACGGCGCTGGAGGACGCCGTGTCGCCGGCCTTCGGCGCCACCATCATCATCCTCATCACGGTGGTGTTGTCGGGCAGTGCCTACCTCTGCTTCCTCAAGTACGTCTGTGCCGGCTGCTGCAAGCCCACGCAGGTGGCCCCCACACTGACCTCTGACCCCAACAAGGTGGAGGAACAGGTGTAACTAAGGTGGAGGAACAGGTGTGACTATGGGCAGAGGGAGAGCCCTGGCGGACGAGACGGAGGAGAAAGGAGAACGCGAGAGGAAGCAACGAAAGAAACAGAAAGAGGAGGGAGACTTCTTCGAACGAGCAATGAGCCAAGCAGCATTAGCATGAGGGATGGTCAGACTGTCCACGCGTGGACGTGGGAAGCAGGACAGGACCTGAGAGAGATGGCGCCCCAGATGTTCTGGCCCGCATGGATGAATCCTTCAAACCGCACAATATGGACAGCATGGCTGCCTCTGACTGGGGTTAGTCCTGGAACTCAACACACTCCTCGCTGAGTCCTTGTGGTCAAATTTCAAGGACCCACACAAAATTAATTGTGGGTAGTTTACTTTGTTGGTTGGTTTGTGTTATTATTAAGTATGAGCATATATTGTCATGACTGTTTCTGATATCATATATTTTCAAAGCCCCCTTAAAACTTGTTGAGAACAGTTTGGTAAATACATTTGACTGACACATAATGTTAATCAAAGTTATTCACGTGATCAAGTATCATATAAGTATTTAAGCATTCATGGATAGGGACACGCGGACAACAAACAAACAACATTGTAACATTGACAAAGCAGTGTGTGTGTGTGTGTGTGTGTGTGTGTGTGTGTGTGTGTGTGTGTGTGTGTGTGTGTGTGTGTGTGTGTGTGTGTGTGTCACTGTGTGTAAGAGAGCTATATACTTTTAGTAAATAAATTAATCCTGAGGTATCCTGCTATATTGTGATATGCTATATTGTGAAGGACTATGCTGTCTGTATGTTGCAGAGGTGATGTTAGGTTCTGTCATTGTTCTCTGTATATTTATATAATACATCAAAAACACTTTGTATGGTCTGTTTGCTCTTTAATTTAATGAATATATAACCCCTGTGCTGTTACCAACCAAGTTTAGAACCTGCTTTATAAACATTGAAGTGGGGTGGCTTGTGTGTGTGTGTGTGTGTGTGTGTGTGTGTGTGTGTGTGTGTGTGTGTGTGTGTGTGTGTGTGTGTGTGTGTGTGTGTGTGTGTTTGTGTGTGTGTATGTGTGTGTGTGTGTGTGTGTGTGTGTGTGTGAGCACTTATGTGTAATAGTATATAATAGTGGTGCTAAACAGGGACATGCTGTTAAGAAATAAACAATGTTGAATCTTGAGGCTTGATGTCCTCATCCCTTCATATTCAATGAATCAGTCATCCTTTGTTCCCCTGCAGCCTCAATCATACATGAATAATTAATCTAACAGCCTCCCCTTTACAGTAGAGTAGAAAAGAGCACAGCGTAAAGTAGAGTAGAGAGTAGAGTAGAGTAGAGTAAAGTATAGTATAGAGTAAGGCCCGACTGATATTGATTTTTGAGTGCCGATGCCGATTATTTTCAGAGAAAAATTACGATTACGATTTAATCGGCCGATTAAAAAAAAAAAAAAAAAAAAAGCATATAAAACCTAGTTTTTGATACCTTAAATATACTTTAAACACTTTTGACGAATATGTGAATTGAATGCAGAACCTTTGAGTGTTTTAGAATACATTTACAGTCAAAAATGAGTGTAATGTAAAATGTAAAATAAATAACTAACTCCCAATGTGCTGCGCTCGTGAGCAGTGACTAACACGTGCGTGCTGAGCAGTAAGGTCTCACCGTTAGTGTCTACAGTATAACAAATTAACATGGCCTGAGACCTAAAGAAAAACAGGCACAACATGCTCAAACAACGCGTCTTGTGTACATTGGTGAGGTGAGCGCGCAGCTGCCTGAGCGAGCGTGCTTTCATGTTGTACGGTAAAATTCAATCTCCTCTTTTTTACTCCAGCTAAAGTTGTTAGTTAGCAAGGCGAGTAGGAGCGCAATCTGCAGGATACTAAGCGCAATAACATTTAAAAAAATAAAATAAAAATAAATCGGTTGTAATCGGCGTCTTTTTGGCCGATTATTTTCAAAAAGGCTATAATCGGCCGATTAAATCGGCAGGCCGATGTATCGGTCGGGCCCTAGTATAGAGTAGAGTAAAGTAAAGGAGAGAAGAACAAATTAGAGAGTAGAGCAGAACAGAGTAGAGTAGTGTACAGTAGACACTAGATGCCTTGTCTGATTCATTGGATCGATAGTATGTATGAAGACTAAAAAGGGAATTTAAAGAACATTTTACTGTGTTTACAAGAGACAAATAATCAAAAGTATTTTTTTCATACCCAGTAATGTGAATGTATCGCCTAATTTACTGAACAAAATGTTTTGGGGTGTGTGTGTGTGTTGTGGCAACCCCGATCGTCGGCGGTCTGGGAATGTACAATGAGACGCTCCAAACAGGGTTGCGGGTCAACGTTTTTTATTCGTTCACCTCACTTAAAAAAGGTAAAACCAAAGACAATGAAAGTTCTTCCACTTATGGGGTAAAAAGGGTGAGGGGTCTCCGGGTCCGGTCCGTCGGTGAGGTTAGCGTGGCTCCCACTCCCGGCTTCTCCCACGACTGTCTCTCACTCGGCTCCCTCCCGGCACGAGCCACATGGCTGAGAGCGCCCCCGAATGAGTGGAGAAGCAGGCTATTTAAGCTGCTTCTCCACCGGTTCCTCAGGTGGAATCCTTGTCAAAAAGAAGACACGGCCAGCAAAATAGTCGCTGAGGTTTGCTGCTGCCAGCTAGCCACTCCGTTCGCGTAGTTTTCTTCATTGAACGTCCGAAAAAGCCTCGCTTTCTCTCAACGCGCAGTTTCAGCTTCGGTGTTGGCCTGCCATCGGATTTTATTTTGATTCGCTGCTGTTGTGGTAGTTTGGTAAAATTATTTTTAAGTAAATAATCTAGATCTCCACCCTCCATAACTGCACTTGCTAAGTAGGCTACTCAAAAATGAAAACAATTCAAACTATGCTAATTTCGCGCTATTTGTTTTGTTATAGATTTTTCGGTGACGTTGATAATGATGCTTTGATTTGATTGGTGTGAAGCCAAGGGCCGAGTGGCTTCCCTTGGCCCCCTCCTGACACCCTCCCGACCAATCAGAGGAGGGCAGTGTCATGACGGTAGCCTCACCTGATTGGTAAATTCTTTCTTTTTTTTTCACTAAGGGATGCCACCTCGGGCTGGCTTCCTCGCAGTGTGCAGTGTCGTGTTTCGCCGCGTCTTCAGTACATAACAGGGGCGCAGTATCGCGCATTGTGAAATGGTCAATGAGAGGAGGAAAATGGGGAAGAAATTACAGCAACACAGCACAAAATAATAAACGAAACTGTTAATATAAATGTTTTTATTGAATGACAACTACAGCCTAAAAAAACAGGGAAGCCTGGCTTCCCTTGGCCTCCGGGAGAAAACGCCACTGCTCAGGGGACATCACACCCACACCGCAAAGGGAAAAAACAAGGCTGTGGCTCCATTACATGTTGCTTCCTACACCTAGGTAATGTGCCTGCATTTCTCAGAGGCATGGACAAGAAACATACAAACTAGAGACCGAGATTTGGCAAGATATATGAGAAGGATGGTCCTTGGTCGGTTCAGGATATCCAGGATATATGTCTGCCTCAACACACCTCAAGGAACAAAAAGTGTTGTTGCTGTAACAGCCTATTGGGCCGCTGTCTTGTTCCTTTCACCTGTTTATTTTATGAAGTGTTTTAAAGAGAGAGAATGGGCTCCGCATAATAAATAGATGACTTTGTGTTGCCGTCACACAATGCCAGCTGGTTTGGCGGTCTCCTTCGGGAAGCACTTCACTAAGTAGCCCACTAGCAAGGTGGCTTCCTTCATAGACATCGAGGCTATAGGAAACCTCCTCAGCATTGAGAAACAGCCGTACCGCATTATCACAGCTACTTTACTCTGCCTTGCTTTATTATACTTGGAGCCCTGATTGTGTGTGTGTGTGTGTGTGTGTGTGTGTGTGTGTGTGTTCCTGGGTGTGTATTCATGTGTCTATCACCTCATCAAATACATACCATTAGCGCCATGAAGATGGCTGCAAATGTATGCTTGAATTATAATGCACAACCAAGTCTGTACAGACAAACACCCACACGCTTAAATGTTTGCATTTACACAAATGTATGCATGCGCAAGTGCACAAGCACACATACAGTGCTCTGTGAGCTACCCCCATGGTGTCCCAATGTGTTAATGTATGAATACATACATAAAGTAATCACTCTACAGTATGCCCCTGTCTTAATTAACAGTGTTTAGAGTGTGTTTGGAGTGTGTGGAGAGATATGCGACCCCTGAAAAATCATCCTTTCTACCGGTTCCCTTGACGTCTGGATTCTTCTCTCTCCTCTGTTTATCTCCAATGATGCATCTGTTCCCTCTGGTATCCCTCTTAGTATCTGTGCATGTGAGAAGAGGCATCTATGTGTTTATTTGTAAATAAAACTTTTGCTGCAGAATCTTAGATAGAAACAAGCCCTTTGATTGGATACGGTTAAAATGGTCTATGTTTCTGTCAAGTACTTCTTCAAGGAAATTGCTAATTTGCTGCATTGTGGTTACATTTGTGAGTCTGTGCGTGTTTGTGTGTGTAACGGGTTCAATGGAGCGCTGGACACAGGTTTTGCTTTTTCCACAAGGAAGTTCTTTTATTGTCTTCCACACACGTGTAAATCAAAGACAATTGGACAGAACGTAAATCATATTCTGCTTAACGCGATCTCTGTTGGCGATCGGCTCCTTTCTCCTCCCAATCCTACCTGGATTCCCCACCTCACTACAAGACAAAAGCAGGCACATAAGTACAAACACTCCCTGATTGGCCTGAGTGCCGACACCTGCCCGCACTCAGGTCCAATCCCCCCAGCCAATCCGGTGCTCTCCCAACCTGCCCATACTCCCCCTGCAGGCCAGACGTCGCACGTCCCCCCACACACCCCCACCGCCCGACACAGGCCGGGGTCACATCCGGCCGCCAACTCACTCCCCCCCCCCAGAGCGGGAGAGGAAGTCCGCCACGGCCATCTGCGCCCCAGGCCTGTGCACGACCTGAAAATTAAAGGGCTGCAACGCGAGGTACCACCGGGTGATCCTCGCGTTGACGTCCTTCATCCGGTGGAGCCACTGGAGGGGGGCGTGGTCGGAGTTGAGGGTGAACGCGCGCCCCAGCAGGTAGTAGCGGAGGGCGCCGACCGCCCACCGGATGGCGAGGCACTCCTTCTCCACCGTGCTGTACCGACCCTCCCGGTCTGATAATTACCGGCTCAGGTACAGCACCGGGCGGTCGACCCCCTCCACCTGCTGGGTCAGGACCGCGCCCAACCCCCTATCCGACGCGTCCGTCTGCAGGGAAAAAGGGAGATCAAAGTTAGGAGCACACAGGACCGACTTTCCACAGAGGGCTGTTTGAATAGCCTCAAACGACACCTGACATGGCTCCGACCACTGGACTGTATCTGGGGCTCTCTTACGGGTGAGGTCGGTCAAGGGGCTGGCCAGGTCGGAGAAGTTCGGCACGAACTGCCGATAGTATCCCGCCAGTCCCAGGAACCGCCTCACCTCCTTTTTGGTCCTGGGCCGAGGGGAGGCCGCGACCGCCGGACCTTCCCCCGCCCCAGGTGGAACCCCAGATATTGAATCTCCCTCCGCCCGATCACGCACTTCTTCGGGTTGGCCGTGAGCCCCGCCCGTCTCAGCAACTGAAGGACGGCCGCCACCTGCCGCACATGCTGCTCCCACGTTCCGCTATAGATAACAATGTCATCGATGTAGGCAGCAGCATACGCGGCGTGGGGCCGTAACACCCGGTCCATCAGCCGCTGAAACGTGGCCGGGGCCCCGAACAACCCGAACGGAAGCACCTTAAACTGGTAGAGACCGAGCGGAGTGGAGAAGGCTGTTTTTTCCCGGGCTGCTGGAGACAACGGAATCTGCCAGTAGCCCTTCGTGCAGTCCAGGGTCGTATAATATTTGGCCATGCCAAGCCGGTCCACTAGCTCGTCGATCCGAGGCATTGGGTAGGCATCGAACTTTGACACCGCATTCACCCTACGGTAGTCTACACAGAACCGGACAGACCCGTCCGGCTTCCCCACCAGCACGACGGGACTGCACCAGTCACTGTGAGACTCCTCGACGACGCCCAACTCCAACATGGTTGCCAATTCGCGCCGTACCACATCTTGTTTGTGTAACGTGCGCGTTACACACAGTGTGCACAGGCTGGCGACGAGCGTGGAACAGAGTCAATCGTTTATTTCGTAGACAGGCGAGTAGTCAGACAAGCAGGGATCAGGAATCAACGGGGTAGTCAGACAGGCGGGGATCAGGAACCGGCAGGAGAGTCAGACAGGCGAGGATCAGGAACCAGAAGGAGAGTCAGACAGGCAGGGATCAGGAACCGGCAGGAGAGTCAGACAGGCGAGGATCAGGAACCAGAAGGAGAGTCAGACAGGCAGGGATCAGGAACCGGGAGAATAGTCAGACAGGCAGGGATCAGAGAGCAGGCAGGAGCGGTGGTAGGTCAGGAGTAGAATCGCGGGAAAGCACTGTGAAACACAAGAGACAATCTGGCAGGGAATGTTTGGGAGGAGATGACTGATATAGGGGAAACACAGGTGAAGGTCGTTGGGATAATTGGGAGTGATCAGGGTGGCAGGCAGGTGAATGAGAAAACCAGGGGCGGATCATGACAGTACCCCCCCCCCGGCAAGGGACGGCTCCAGACGTCCTAAACCAAACAGGGAGGGTGGAGGGGCGCCAGGAGGGGGGAATCAAAAAAAAAAAAATGGACTGGGGCAGAGCGGAGGGACGTCAGGTGGGCGGCCAGGGGGGGCAAGCAGAGGCAGAGTGAAGGCAGAACCCTTCAGGAGGCCGGCGGCAAGGACGATGAGGGCTCAGTCCCTCAGGAGGCCTGCAGCGGTAAGGAGACCCCTCTGACGGCCAGCAGTGGCGAAGGCGGAAACCTTCAGGAGGCCGGCGAAGGCGAGGTAGAGGGCGGGTCCCCTCTGGAGGAAGGCCAGGTAGAGGGCGGGTCCCCTCTGGTGGTAGGCCAGGTAGAGGGCGGGTCCCCTCTGTAGGAAGGCCAGGTAGAGGGCGGGTCCCCTCAGGAGGAAGGCCAGGTAGAGGGCGGGTCCCCTCTGGAGGAAGGCCAGGTAGAGGGCGGGTCCCCTCTGGAGGAAGGCGAGGTAGAGGGCGGATCCCCTCTGGAGGAAGGAGAGGTAGAGGGCGGATCCCCTCTAGTGAAAGACCAGGAAGAGGGCGGGTCCCCTCTGGTGGAAGGCCAGGAAGAGGGCGGGTCCCCTCTGGTGGAAGGCCAGGAAGAGGGCGGTTCCCCTCTGGAGGAGGGCAAGGTAGAGGGCGGGTCCCCTCTGGTGGAAGGCCAGGTAGAGGGCGGGTCCCCTCTGTAGGAAGGCCAGGTAGAGGGCTGGTCCCCTCTGGAGGTAGGCGAGGTAGAGGGCGGATCCCATCTAGTGGAAGACCAGGTAGAGGGTGGGTCCCCTCTGGTGGAAGGCCAGGAAGAGGGCGGGTCCCCTCTGGAGGAAGGAGAGGTAGAGGGCGGATCCCCTCTAGTGGAAGACCAGGTAGAGGGTGGGTCCCCTCTGGTGGAAGGCCAGGAAGAGGGCGGGTCCCCTCTGGAGGAGGGCCAGGTAGAGGGCGGGTCCCCTCTGGTGGAAGGCCAGGTAGAGGGCAGGTCCCCTCTGTAGGATGGCCAGGTAGAGGGCTGGTCCCCTCTGGAGGTAGGCGAGGTAGAGGGCGAACCCCCTCTGGAAGGCGGGACCCCTCAGGAAGGCAAGGTAGAGGGCTGGTCCCCTCTGGAGGAAGAGGGCGTGCCCCTTCCAAAAGGTTTGGAAGGCGGGACCCCTCTGGAAGGCCTTGAAGAGGAACCCCCCTCGGGAAGGAGTGGAGGAGGACCCCCACAGGCAGGAGCGGAGGGTGTGCCTCCCCTGGACGGTCTGGAGGGCGGACCCCCTCCGGCAGGAGCAGAGGCCGGTCCCCCTCTGGAAGGAGCGGAGTGGGCTCAGGGACCGGACAGGGCTCGGGGACCGGAGTCAGTGCGGGTGCTGGAGTGCCAGGAGAAACCGGGTGGTACCCCAGACTCACCACCCCCACGCTGATTGTCCGCAAGGGAGGAGGCTGGTAGCTAGGGACCGGAGGCAGAGGGTGAGAGTAGGAGCGTGGAGGCTTAGGCCGGTCACAAAAGTCTGGTGGCACCGGCATGTAGCTCTCAGGCCAAAAGACTGTGGGGCTGAGCAGCTCAACTGCCCACTCAGGCAAGGCGTCCTCCAACTCGGGCCTTGAAGAGACAGCCCTGCGTGTACGCCCCACGATAGCCTCCTGCTCCTTCCTGCTGGGAATGTTCTCCCAAAAATCCATTGCTTTCAAAATGAACCATAATAACTCCTCCAACTCACAGCAAAATTCATCGTCCATCTGGGCTGGGTCCATTCTTGGCCAGATTGTTCTGTAACGTGCGCGTTTGGCTGAACCCAAGTGCACAGGCTGGCGACGAGCGTGGAACAGAGTCAATAGTTTATTTCGTAGACAGGCGAGTAGTCAGACAAGCAGGGATCAGGAACCAACGGGGTAGTCAGACAGGCGGGGATCAGGAACCGGCAGGAGAGTCAGACAGGCGAGGATCAGGAACCAGAAGGAGAGTCAGACAGGCAGGGATCAGGAACCGGCAGGAGAGTCAGACAGGCGAGGATCAGGAACCAGAAGGAGAGTCAGACAGGCAGGGATCAGGAACCGGGAGAATAGTCAGACAGGCAGGGATCAGAGAGCAGGCAGGAGCGGTGGTAGGTCAGGAGTAGAATCGCGGGAAAGCACTGTGAAACACAAGAGACAATCTGGCAGGGAATGTTTGGGAGGAGAGGACTGATATAGGGGAAACACAGGTGAAGGTGGTTGGGTTAATTGGGAGTGATCAGGGTGGCAGGCAGGTGAATGAGAAAACCAGGGGCGGATCATGACAGTTTGTGGACGGGCAGCCTGTAGGGGCGTGTCCGCACCGTTAAACCTGGCTGCGTCTCGATGTTGTGAGTAATTAGAGGGGTGCGACCGGGCAGGGGCGAAAACACGTCGGCGAACCGGAGTTGTAGACCGGCAACGTCCCGTGCCTGACTCTCTACGAGACCCTCGCCCTGACCGACCGGGGGGGTGGGGCCTAGGCTAGGGACGTCCGGCCCAAACTCCTCCTTCTCCGGTAACGTCGACGCAAACGCGACAGGGACCGCATCGTTCCACCTCTTTAGGAGGTTGATGTGGTAGACCTGTTTGCTTTCGCCCCTGTCCGTGCGCGCCACCTCGTAATCTACGTCCCCAACCCGCCGTGTGACCACAAAGGGCCATTGCCACTTCGCGAGTAATTTGGTGCTAGAGGTGGGCAACAGAACGAGGACCTTATCCCCCGGTGCAAGATCGCGTTATCTAGTCCCTCTGTCATACAGGCGTTTCTGATTCTCCTGGGCTTGGTGCAAATGCTCACGTGACATTACCCTGAGTGAGTGGAGCTTTGCACGCAAGTC
Source organism: Gadus morhua (assembly GCF_902167405.1). Classification (NCBI taxonomy): domain Eukaryota; kingdom Metazoa; phylum Chordata; class Actinopteri; order Gadiformes; family Gadidae; genus Gadus; species Gadus morhua. The sequence continues at coordinate 19,271,157 of NC_044064.1, read as the reverse complement.
CATGACGTACTGGATTTCGTTTTTACTGTCGCTGGACCCCTCCTCCCAGGTTTCTTTAATGAGGTCCAGGACGCCCCTGGGCCTGCGCCCATAGAGCAACTCAAATGGGGAAAACCCTGTGGAAGCCTGAGGAACTTCCCGCACCGCAAACAACAGAGGGTCTAGCCATTGATGCCAATTTCGAGCATCCTCCAGTACAAACTTCCGGATCATGGACTTTAACGTCCGGTTAAACCTCTCGCACAAGCCGTCAGTGGCTGGGTGATAGACGCTCGTGCGGATGGCCTTCACCTTCAACAACCTGTAAAGTTCCTTCATCGTGCGTGACATGAAATTGGTGCCCTGGTCAGTGAGAATCTCTTTCGGGATTCCCACCCGCGATATGACATGAAACAACACTCTTCGCAGAGATGTTGCGCAATGGAATTGCTTCCGGGTATCGGGTTGCGTAGTCGATCAGGACCAACACAAATCGATACCCTCGTGAGGAACGTTCTAATGGCCCGATAATGTCCATGCCCACGCGGTCGAATGGGGCCTCCACCAGAGGAAGGAGCCGCAAGGGAGCCCTGGGAATGGCGGGGGGATTCACCAGCTGGCACTCGGGGCAGGAGGCGCACCACCTACTCACTTCCGCCCGAATCCCCGGCCAATAGAATCGAGCCATTATCTGGTTTAGTGTTTTCTCGTACCACAAATGGCCCGCCATTGGGTTGTAATGCGCCGCCTGGAAAATCATTTCCCGGCGGCTCCTGGGTACCAGCAACTGGGTAAAAATCTCCTCACTCTCGGTGTCACGACCCACCCGATAAAGCCTATCCCTAACGACCACAAAGTGTGGGTAAGTCAGCACTGCGTCTGGCTGTACCCTCGAACCAATAGCAATCACTTGGTCGAAGGCTGAGCTTAAAGTAGCATCACGAGACTGCTCGAGGGGGAAATCGTCCACCGGTGGGAAGCTCGGCGCTCGGACCTCGGGTTGAGAACCTCCCGCCTCCTCCCCCGATTCCTGATCAGCGTCGGACGCCCTTGCATCGGCGCAGAACACAGCGCATGACCCACATGTCCCTATCTGTCGTGTCCGCACCCCCGTAGTCTCGCTAACCGCCCCTGGAAACCCAGCCCAATCTAACCCTAGAATCAGGGGGTGCGTGAGGCTCGGACTAACCGCCGCCTTGACTCTATGCGTTTTCCCCCCGTATCGAATTTCGATAGGGACCAAGGGATACGTGTGAACATCCCTGTGTATACATTTCACCGAAACGCTCGATGCCTCTATTAACGCCTCGGACCGCACCAGGCGCTGGTGGATCATGGTCTGCATGCAGCCCGAGTCCAACAGCGCCTGGTGCGTACCCCGCTGTATCCTCACCGGGATACGGTACGCCTCGCCGGGACCGTGGGGAGGAGACGGGGCACCGGTGACGCGGACGACCTGACCCACCTCCATCATAGGGCACTCCCGCCGGAAGTGGCCAGGCCGCCCGCACCGCCAGCACCCCTCCCCTGCCGCTTGAGCGCCCGTCTGTGGAGTGGGGGTGGGAGGCGACTCATGTGCCCGCTCTGGAACGCCCCCCCATCTCGCCCTCGGCGCCGGGGTTGGTCTGTCCCGCCGTGGGGCAGCCGCACCGGTACGTGGGCTCGGTGTCGGTGGTCGCTGGCCCGCTGGTGGTGGCTGCAGGTGGCTCTCCGCCAGGACGACCGCGGCGGAGAGACTCTCGGGTCGGTGGTATCGGACCCAGGCGGAGGTCCTAGCCGGCAGCCCCTCCACGAACCTCTCCAGGGCCACTTGCTCCACCACGTCCTCTGCCGTGTTCCGGTCTGGGACCAGCCACCTCCTTGCCTGGTCCATCAGCTGCTGGGCGAAGGCGAAGGGTCGGTCGCCCTCACGGAAGGCCACTGCCCGAAAACGCTGGCGATGTTCCTCCGGGTAGAGGCCCAGCCGGTCTCGGATGGCCCTGGTGATGGCGTCGTAGTCCCGCTGGGCCCCAGCCGGCAGACTGTGGGCCGCAAGCTGCGCCTCTCCTGTTAGGAGCGGCAGGAGACGGTGCGCCCACTCCGGGCGGGGCCACCTTGAGACCTCGGCCACCCCCTGGAAGGTCTCGAGGAAGGCTTCCGCGTCGTCTGCCTCCCCCATCTTCGGGACGTGTATGTGCGTCGCGGGTCCCGCCCCCCGGGGTCCTTCGCCGCGTCCGCCGGAGGCGAGGAGCTCCCGGAGCATGGCCCGATCGGCGGCCAAGGATTGTGCCAGGTCCGTGAGCGCCTCGTTCTGCGCCTGGTGGAGCTGGCCTTGTCTCTCCGCCATCAGGGCTAGGTGCCCGAGCACGTTTCCCAATGGGGACTGGTCCATTTCTGTACGCTCGCCCCACATTGGGCTCCACTGTAACGGGTTCAATGGAGCGCTGGACACAGGTTTTGCTTTTTCCACAAGGAAGTTCTTTTATTGTCTTCCACACACGTGTAAATCAAAGACAATTGGACAGAACGTAAATCATATTCTGCTTAACGCGATCTCTGTTGGCGATCGGCTCCTTTCTCCTCCCAATCCTTCCTGGATTCCCCACCTCACTACAAGACAAAAGCAGGCACATAAGTACAAACACTCCCTGATTGGCCTGAGTGCCGACACCTGCCCGCACTCAGGTCCAATCCCCCCAGCCAATCCGGTGCTCTCCCAACCTGCCCATACTCCCCCTGCAGGCCAGACGTCGCACGTCCCCCCACAGTGTGTGTGTGTGTTTGTCTGTGTGTGTGTTTGTGTGAGCAAATTTGGCTTCACACAAACACACACACACAAACACACACATACACAGTAAGAAAGACAGGCGCACCCACAAACACATACAAACAACAACACACACACCCACACACACACGCACACACACACCCAAACACAGACAACCAAATAACATGCACACACACAGACACAAAGCACACACAAAAGAAGGAAAGAAAGCAAGTAATGAGTAAATAATCCTTTCCTGCCCCCACAGCACAAAGCGACACGAAGCCGCTGAATAAAGAGGATGATAACATCCATCTTCTTGAATACTTTTCCAGTATAACAACTCTTTACGTAACTGCGCCCTCTTGCACTGCAGCCAATCAGGAGAAGGTAAAACTCCACATGGGGGTAGACCCTCTGTTGTTTGCGGTGCGGGAAGTTCCTCAGGTTAGAATATAATTTTCATTGTTCAGCAAAATAACCTACTTATTTCAGTAAAGCTTAGTGCCCTGATTCATATAACAGGGAGACCAGACGTCTCCATCTCCCTCCCAAGTCATTCTGCGTTCCCACACACAATTAGTGTTTGCGTCACCTATTGTATGTTGCTGACCCCCATGTGGATAATTGTAATAATCTTTTAGAAGGCCTTTTACTTTGTTTGCATTTGTCCTTGATTAGAATATAATTTTAAAATAACCTATTGTTGGTGATTTTGTTTTGTTTTTATTGCTGAAGATACGATACCCCATGTAGTCTGTATCGAACCACTATGAATAAATATGGCTGAATATGAACTATCAACGTTTTAGCCCCCTATCGACAATACATAACATATTGTGGCAACCCCGGTCGTCGGCGGCTGGGATTCTCGAATGAAACGGTTTTATTACGTGCAGCTCACTTAAAAGGGGAAATCTTAAAGGAACTGAGATTCTTCCACATGGGGCAAAAAAGGGGGAAGTGTCTCCGGGTCCGGTCCGTCGGTGAGGTCGGCGTGGCTATCGCTCCCAGCTTCTCCTGCTCAGTCATGTGGGGGGAAGTGTTCCGGCGTTAGTGCGGTATGGTGTCTTCGTCCCTTCCTGCGACTGTCTCCAACTCGGCTTTTTCCCCCGTCTGGCACGTGCCCGGCCCTTTAAACTCCTCTGCCGTCTCCTTCCGCCAGGTGATCCCAATGTCTATGATGGCCCGGGATTGCTTGACTTGCGATCTAGCGCAGCCGTGCTGAACGGCACATATCTCCCTCGGACTACCTGTCCGCGGAGAGGGCGCTGTTCAGGATGCTGGCGCGGTTCGTCCGAGCATGACGGCGCGGGGTTGCCACCCACCCCAACCCTCAGCAGCAAGCCGGGGGTCCCTCTGGTTAGTCCTAGGCAGGCGTCCCTCCAGGATAGTGCATCCGCATTGGCGTGCGCCCGTCCTGGCCAATGGACTACCTGGAAATGGTAGTCCTGTAGAGCCAGGAACCAGTGCGTCACCCTGGCGATGGTTTCTTTGGCCGTCACCATCCATTTCAGGGGGGCGTGGTCTGTGACAATGGTGTAGGTGCATCCGAGGAGGTAGTAGCAGAGTTTCTCCAGGTTCCACTTGATCGCCAGTGCCTCCTTCTCTACAGTCGAGTAGGCTCTCTCGCTGGCCAGGAGTTTCCTGCTGATGAAGGTCCTCTCCTGGGACAGTACTGCTCCCAGCCCCACCTCAGATGCGTCGGTGGACCACGAAGGGGAGGTTAAAGTCGGGGGTGATAAGCAGTGGCTCGGTGCAGAGGGCCTGTAGAAAACGTGAGAACGCCTCCTCGACCTCCTCCGTCCACTCCACTCGGTCGGGTAGAGCCCTCCACGTCAACTCGTGGAGGGGGCTGGCCAGTGTTGCGAATGCGGGGATGAATCGCTAGTAGTACCCGACGAGTCCCAGAAATGACTTCACCTGTTTTTTGTTTCTGGGCCTGGGCCAGGTCCGGATGGTCTGCACCTTCTCGTCTTGGGGTTTTACGCTGCCCCTCCCGACACGATAGCCCAGATAGTAAGCCTCTCCGAGGCCTAAGCGGCACTTTTTGGGGTTGGCTGTGAGGCCAGCGTTTCCGAGCGGTCCCAAGACGGCTCGGAGGTGGTGTAGGTGTAGGGCCCAGGTGCTGCTGTGAATGACTATGTCGTGGATGTAGGCGGCGGCGTATTCCCTGTGGGCCCGTAGGACCCGGCCCATCATCCTCTGGAAGGTCCCATGCACCCCGAACGGGAGGACAGTGTACTGGTAGAGCCCGTCGGGTGTGGCGAACACCGTCTTCTCCTGGGCCCGCTGGGTTAGGGGGACCTGCCAATATCCCTTTGTCAGATCTAGGGTGGATATCAACGGGGCCGGCCCCAGTCATCTATCCGGGGCATGGGGTAGGCATCAAAGGACGGTACTTCGTTCAGCTTCCGGAAGTCATTACAGAACCGGTATGTCCCGTCCGGTTTGGGGACCAGAACCACTGGGCTGGACTAGGCGCTGTGGGACTCCTCTATGAGCTCCATCTGCAGCATGCTTGAGACCTCTGCCCTGATGGCGGCGCGCCGTGCCTCCGGGATCCGGTAGGGGCGGACTCTGGCTCCCGGTTCCGACCGGATGTCGTGGCTGGCGATTGTGGTCCTCCCGGGTCGCTCGGAGAAGACGTGCTGTAGCATCATCTCCCTCATGTACCGGCATTGGCTCGGGCCCAGCAGCTCCCCCACTGGAACCTCAGGAAGGGGTAGTGGAGCGGCCAGGGACAAGAGAGCCGGGTCCCACGGGGCGGTCTGTGGTTGCCACCGCTTCAGCAGGTTGATGTGATATAATTGGATGGCCTTGCGTCTTCCTGGTTGCCGCACCCGGTAATTAACGTCGCCGACCCGGTCGATGATGTCATATTCCCCTGCCACTTGGCCAGGAACTTGCACTCAGAGGTCGGGACGAGGGCATGCTCCCCCGGGTTGAAGGTGCGCAGGTGGGCTCCTCGGTTGTACAAGCGGGCTTGGGCTTGCTGGGCTCGTCTGAGGTGTTCCCGGACCACGGACCAAATCTGCGCCATCCGGCCTCGCACCTGCTCAACGTGCTCGATGACGGTGCGGTGGGGGGAAGGATGGCTCTCCCAGGCGGTCCGGGCGATGTCGAGCAGCCCTGTCGGTCGTCTGCCTTAAAGTAGTTTGAATGGTGAGAAGCCCGTGGAGGCCTGGGGTACTTCCCTGATGGCGAACAGGACGTGTGGAAGCAGCTGGTCCCAGTTTTTTCCGTCTACTTCAGCATAGTTTTCCATGTGTTATTGAACCTCTCCACCAGTTCCTCTGTCTGGGGGGGGAAGACTGAGGTCCGGAGATGGCGGATCTGTAACAATCTAAGCAGGTCTTTTAACACCCGGGACATAAAACAAGAGCCCTGATCCGTCAGGATCTCTCTGACTATCCCCACCCGGCTAATTAAATTCATTAATTCCTTCGCCACCGCCTTGGCTGTGGCGGTGCGGAGAGGAACAGCCTCTGGGTAGCGGGTTGTGTTATCTACCATGATTAAGATGTAGCGGTGGCCTCGGCTAGTTCTGGAAAGGACATTTAGGGCAAGTTCGGCAGTAGTCCTCCACGTCCTTTTTCACCCCAGGCCAGTAGAACCTGTTCAATATTCTGTCCCTAGTCTTATCCATCCCCAGATGAGCCCCCAGGAGGTGGGTGTGGGCCATATACAGTACCTTGCTCACGTATGTCCTTGGAACGATCAGTTGTTCCGTTTCCTCTCCCCCCCTCTGTGCTACCCTATACATAGCCCGCCCCTTGTACTAAAATGTGGGTACTGCCGGACACCCACCGAGTCCTGTGATATGCCCTCGTGGACCTGCACGTGTCCCCAGGCATTTCTGAGGGCGTCGTCCTCCAGCTGGGCGGTGGCGAACTGACCGCCCCTGTCCGCGCCTCCCTCAACGGCCAGGGGGAAGTCAGAGAACTCTGTGAGGGGTGGGCTCTCCCTCTCATCTGGGGTGTCCGCTCTGAGGCGGTCATCATGTCCGGTGTTCCCGGTGGAAGGGAGTCGGTGGACGAGGCGTGTGGCTGGCGTTCCGCCTCCCTCGTGGGACTGTCGGGAGACTTGTCGCCGGAGTCGGACCGGGATGGCGGGGGCTGCCATATGGGCGGGCCGGCTACCCAGCTGGCGTGGTCTCGTCCTGGGATAATATGTCAAGAGGCGGACTGCCATAACAAAATGTATGCGTTTTATTCTCTGTGGAACATTTTGAAGATTGGTTCAGTGTTAAAATGGGTTTTGATATTTTCATTTAAACAGAACGCAGATCTCACTCTCTCTCACTCCCAAGTGTCCTTGACCCATAGGTCACCTCCTCATTACATCACTCATGTAGGGATAGATTTAAGCCATATTATCTACTTATTTCAGTAAAGCTTAGTGCCCTGATTCATATAACAGGGAGACCAGACGTCTCCATCTCCCTCCCAAGTCATTCTGCGTTCCCACATACAATTAGTGTTTGCGTCACCTATTGTATGTTGCTGACCCCCATGTGGATTATTGTAGTAGTCTTTTAGAAGGCCTTTTACTTTGATTGCATTAGTCCTTGAAAAAATATTTAAAGCAAAATTTGTCATGATTATCTTGATAAACTAAATGTAGATATAAAAGTAAGAGTTGGAGGGGATTTTCAGCCAGAAGCGAAGCGAACATAACCATCCAGGTTGCCCCACAAAATACGTTGTCCTAGTCCGTCTTAAAGGCCCACTATGCAGGATCGGCCATTTCTTCGCCGTTTTCTCGGTTTGCGCTAGGACTTTTCTCTACACAGCTTCGATTTGGATTCAGACAGCGAGAGGTTATGCTGTCGCCAGTCCCCTCAGGAGAGTTGTCATGGCCAGATGCTGTGTGTGGAAGATTAGGGACACATTTATATTTACCTGTAAATGTTTGCAAATAAACATTGTAATAAATATTAGTGTATATGGTTTTAAAATGTTTTCCTTTTTATAATATAACGTGATGTTTGCCCCCACCTTTTCCATTTGTTCAATAATACACACTTTTTGTTAGAAAAATATTTATTTTGGATATTGCAAAAACAGTGACAATTAATTTTTTTCTGTTTGTTTTTTGACTTACGGCTATTGTGTAGCATCTTCTTGATGGTTCTCTGGATTCCCTTGTGACACTTGTATCCTCACAAGTTCGGATAACCAAACCAACAGTTCGCACTATTATGGTCTGGCTAGACGGAGCCATGGACAGGCTACAGAACTGCTTTGAGTATACCGATTTGGACATCTTTAAACAGGCTGCCAATGACAACAACCACATAGATCTCAACACCTACACCTCATCAGTATTGGACTACATCACCTTCTGTATGAACAGTGTCACCACACAGAAGACGATACTGACACTCCGCAACCATAAGCCATGGATGAATGCCACTGTAACTGGTCTGCTGAAGGCCCAGGATGCAGCTTTCCACTCCTCTGGTGATGCAGAGGAGAGGTCAGAACAGCAAGGTCCATTCTGAGGAAGGGCATCAGGGAAGCAAAGCACCGCTACACAAAGCGTATTGAGGAGCATTTTAACAGTTCAGACTCTCGACACATGTGGCAGGGCATCAGAACCGTCACCGGCTACAACAGCGGCAGCTCCACACACGCACAAAGTCCATCCCTTCCTGACGACCTGAACTGCTTTTTTTGCCAGGTTTGACCGCACTGACAACAGTGACAACACGCGGGCACAGCAGGGACCCTCACCACCGGTTCTGACTCTGAGCCCCCATGACGTGAGACGGACCCTGCAGCACATCAACCCCAACAAAGCCACCGGACCTGACGGAGTACCAGGGCGGGTTCTGAAGCACTGTGCAGGGGAGCTGACTGCGCTGCTCACGGATCTGTTTAACACCTCTCTACTGCAGGCCTCCGTCCCCACATGTCTCAAGACAGCCACAATCAACCCTGTCCCAAAACAATCAGCCATCAGGTCCCTCAATGACTATCGGCCAGTGGCGCTGACACCCGTGGTGATGAAGTGCTTTGAACGTCTGGTACTGGGACACTTGAGGAACAGCCTCCTCCTCTTCTTAGACAACCGCCAATTTGCCTACAGGGCAAACAGGTCGACGGAGGACGCAGTGTCACTAGCCCTCCACTCCACCCTGAAACACCTTGACCAGCGTGACAGTTATGTGCGGATGCTATTCATAGACTACAGCTCCGCCTTCAATACCATCCCTCCCCATAAACTTGCCACCAAGCTGGTCCACCTGGGCCTCAATACACACCTGAGCAGCTGGGTCCTTGACTTCCTCACCGGCTGACCACAGACTGCGAATGTGGAGACAGGTCTCCTCCAGCTTCACCCTGAACATCGGTGCACCACAGGATTTTGTGTTGAGCCCCTTCCTCTTCTCCCTCTACACTCACGACTGCAAACCCACCCATGACGCCAACACCATATTAAAGTTTGCAGACGACACCATGGTGGTAGGCAGGATCTCAAGCAACAACGAGGCTGCCTACAGGACAGAGGTAGAGAACCTGGTGAGCTGGAGCCAAGAGAACAACCTGATCCTCAATGCGGCAAAAACAAAGGAGATGATCCTGGACTTCAGGAGGAAGACGAAGCCCTTCGTCCATCACCCCATCACCATCGACGGCGAGACAGTGGAGGTTGTGCAGTACATCAGGTACCTCGGGGTCAACATCAGCCACGACCTGACTTGGACCGTCAACACCACCGTGACGGCCAAGAAAGAACTTCAAAGGCTTCACTTCCTGAGGTGCTTGAAGAGGGCATGTCTCCCACAAAAGCTGCTGGTGAGCTTCTACAGGTCGGCCATCGAGTCAGCTCTCACATACTGCATGACCGCATGGTACTCTGGCTGCACCACAGATAACAGGAAAGCTCTCCAGCGCATCATCATTAAGACTATTGAGAGGATCACCGGCACCCAGCCCCCCAGACTGCAGGACATCAACCAGACCCGCTGTACTCGGAGGGTCAAGCGCATCCTCAGAGACAGCACAAACCCTGGACACTGCCTCTTCAGCCTCCTGCCCTCAGGAAGACATTACAGGAAACTGAGCGCCCGCACAACAAGGCTGCAAAACAGCTTCTTCCATAGAGCTGTGACACTACTGAACTCTACTCCCACTCTGATACTCCCCATCTCATACACACATGATTGCACTATCGACACCTAAGGACTTGGACTTTTGAAAACATTTTATTTAGATATATATTTTATTTATATTTAAATATTGCCGTACGAACAGCAAAACAACCAAGGAAACAAAAGGTGTATGGTAGTGAGTACGCTAACACCCCAGCAAGCAAGCTAGCTAGAAACATGCAGGTCTCACAACAAAACGGTTGAGCAACAACATTTTTACAGAGACTATCAACATCAAGAGTGCCACGAGGACAAAGTTCAACCAAGGGTACCTACAATTTCAAGAGCAACACGGCCATGGCAAGTCGGCATCCGATTTGTAGGCTTTTTCTTTCAGCTCACGCTATTCCTGAGAAGCTCGCCCAACGTTTATTCACATCTGTCCCCTCCTTGGGGTTCTCTGTCTCTTTTTAGTCGGCTGATCCATGATGAATGCAACAATCCCTTCGCTTCTTGTGTTTATATTGAGCCGGTTCCGTGTTTGTGGGTCTGTAGTGCCGTAAAGCAATTCGGTGCTTCGCGAGACCCGAGACCATAGGCGTCGATTACGGGGGGGACGGGGGGGACATGTCCCCCCCACTATTTGAAATACTAATTTTGACCCCACCACTTTTAAAAATGTGCAAACCAATTGCGACTGAAAAAATCCCCACATACTCAACCGAAATCATCGAGTCTAAAATCATGCGATAGGCGCACACGAAGACATCATTTATTAGATAGGCCTACCTAATAAACCGTTGGAACACACAAGACCGGAACCCATAGCAACGCCGTTAAACAAACCCCGAGAAGCCCAATCCCTATGAGCTCCCCGCGCTACGGCCATCCGGAGGCGCAAAGAGCTTTTGGCCGTGATATTATAGATACAATTATATTATATTATATACTATTATATATAGAGCTCCGAGAGTCGCAAACGGCAACAATCACTTTCTCCTCCATGCTGCAGTTCACCCCGGACTGCACTGCACTGAGTTTGACGGTTGAGCGCTGATTGACTGTTACGTTACACATGTCACTCGGTGGCCACGCTGTTGAACGCTGATTGGCTGTCATCACTCGAAATTCGTGTCAAAGTTGAAATATTTCAACTCGAGCGAATTTGTCGCGCCACAAATCCTCGTGAACGCGCTCGCCTGTGGACGGTGAAAGTGTGGCACGACAAATCCAAAAAAATTGCCCGATACGCGTCTTTACGTTCACTTTGTATGGGATCTTGTTGCCCCGTTGCGGTTGGTGTGAACGCACTGGAGAAGTTTCAAGACAGACAGCCAAAATTAACATTCTTATTCAGAAAATAGCCGGTCCTTTTGCTTCCTATAAAAAGTATGTTTGTGACACTGGATAACGATATGGATACATCATCTAGCCTGCATGTGGAGGGCCACATAAGGTTAGAAATTGGTTTACGTAAACTTTGCTGCTGGTTCTGTTTGCTCGTGATGACCTGGCCAAAGGTTACCCACGGTCCTAAGAGATTGTGATCTGATTCTGGTTGGTGCTCCAGCTAGTATGCATTATATATAGATGGCAGCTAGTAGCAGCTACACACGGTGCGATTGCTATGCCAATGTGGTTATAGTTGTTTTGTCTGATTGAGATATGTGACGTTAGACTTGAAGCCTGGTAGGCCTATCCTGACATAAATATGTTCTCGCATAACCTGTGTGATTATCCTAAACTGTAGGGGATTTTATTTGCGGGCAATTTGCTTATGATGTTGTAATGAGTGAAGTCTACATTGGTCCTTCGCAAGTGTTTACTGGTGGTCAGGATTTGGCAGATGCAATTCTCCTCTGGGCGCTTTTTTTTTTCTTTTTTTTTTAATGCAGCATAACATATGCTACCAGCAGCCCTTGCTCGTCTTCAAAAGGCTGATGCTCAGTAGCTCGTTTCATTTCGTACCCCCTTTACAGTCTGGCATTGTTTGTCTTGTAAATTTTGTTGATGTCAAGATAAGTGTTAAATTGCCAACAATGTTCTTTGTCCTGTGTGTATTGGTATTACATATCCCGAGCCAATACCCTGGTGTTTCCAACGCCGTTTTGCAAAACAAGCCTAAGCACAAACTGTTGTTTTCAACTTTTATTGTTCGAATAGGATTTTCAACACCTGACAATACACTGTAGAGCATATTGTAATGCAGCGTTGAATGGATGAATAGCTTACAGAAGGGTACCCAGCACTTTTCAAACCACACTCAAGCTTATGGTTATTGTCCCCACCAGGGGCAGAGTGGTGCACTAAAAAAAAAAAAATCTGTAAAAATGAATGATATAATTATAATTAAGAAAATAAAAATGTCTAAAGTAGGCCACAGTTCTGTGGCCTATTGTGCGGAAGAGAATTGGCGCACTTCCTTCCAAGACCGGTAACCATAGCAACGCCGGTAAACAAAAGCACTTCGATTCTGGCCGTAGTGCTTCCATGAGTGCCACAACAAGCAAAAGCAAGCAACCACGAAATTCCGCGCCTTCTCTGTCTGACGCGTCTTTAGGGCCATTCCATTAGACGTGGGGCCGCTCATATATCCCCCTACATTTCCGAAAATGGACTTGACCTGCAAGCTGTTTATTGGATAAACGCATTTCCCAATCCCAGGACTCTTTGCCCCATTCTACGTCAATTCAAGAACAAACAAATTAAAGTAAACTGTAGTTTGTATTATTTATTTATGGCCATAAAAGTTCTGTAACGCCTGAATAATGAAGAATTAAATGAAGTAAAAAAAATATATATATATAAAAAAAAAAACATGACTGAGACATAGAGAGTTAGCAAGTGGTATAAATATTGGTTGGATGTTCTCGAAACATATATTGTTTATTTCGGGGAATTTCACGGCGTCTTGACGGGAATAAATTATGCACAGGGCCGGCTTGCAGACGCCTCGCGGCCGCTCACAACTGTGGGCCGGTCCAACTGACTTCGCAGGCCCCTACACAATTGTGGGCCGGTCCACCTGACCTCGCTGGCCGGCCGGCCGACCGGGAAATCTCCCGATCGTCCCGACGGCCACTCCGCCTCTGGTCCCCACCACTTCTAAATACAAACTGACGCCCTTGCCCGAGACTCCCGCGAGAGTTAGGGGTGTAAATCTCTGGTTTCATCACGATACGATATTAAATCGACAACGATAAGATAATTGCCGCTATCAAAAGTCTGCCGCGATACCATTTCGATTACATTAAGTGGCCTGCTATCGATATGAGACGATATCATTTGCCCATTTAACACAACCTGTTTCATTCACTTCAACTCACAAAAAAAACATAATTATAATTTAAACATTTTATTGCTTTGCTCTTCCAGATGTTAAACAAAAGCCATTCATTTAAGACCTTAACTTAAGGTAATAGCTTTCAGAGCAAATGTATTTCTTTCAGAACAAATGTATAAGTAACCATTTCACCATAACAATCAATAATATAATAATCAAATATGTCCTCCAGTGTCCTTTGGGAGGTTTTTCTTCAAAAAAAAACAAGCTTAACTCAAGAGCCTGTAATAGCTTTCAGAACAAATGTATTTCTTTCAGAACAAATGTATTAGTAACCATTTCACTATAACAATCAATAGTTTAATGATCAAATATGTCCTCCAGTGTCCTTTTGGAGGTTTTTCTTTAAAAAACAATAACTGGTCTACTTGCTCTGCAGACAAAACACTGTGTTCAGAGCGGACAATGTCTCCAGCAGTGCTGAAAACACGTTCTGAATGTACACTAGTACCAGGAATGCACAGGTAGGTTTTGGCATGGTTTGCCAGGAGGGGAAACTCAGTCTGATGTGTTTTCCACCACTCCATCACATTACCTTCCAGGGGAAAGGGTCAGTATCTTTACGCTTGGCAACTTCTGCATGGACTAGGTCTCTGGAGGTCTTTTGCCTTGGATCACCAGTGCCGAACATATCGCCAAAGAGGTCCTCAAATGCCTTCGACTTTTTGGGAGCTGGAAAATATTCTAAAATGACACAGAACAGAAGACTAAATTAATTCAGAAGAAATCTATTTTTAATGCACTCCAAACACTTAAACTCATTCATACACTAAGTCAATAACACTTTCCACCAGCAGGAAAAACACACACCTTGTTCTTGAGCCTGGGATGACTCAGGGGTTTGCTCCAAGTCAGGCTCATCATCAGTTTGGTCAGCAGATGAGGGAGGAGGTATGTTCTCCTCGACATTTGTCATAGTGTCATCCTGTAGATGATCACTAGAGCATCTTCTACACTTAAGCTGCATTCTAAACTAAAACCAGGTTCTGAAATGCATTTGGACAACATTTCTAGCGATAAGTGTGCATTTAATTAGATATTGTCAAACTGCGACTTCTGCCACCTTCTGAACCCTTGCCTGTCTGACTACCAGCCTGTTGCTAAACCCGCGCCTGTCTGACTACCAGCCTGTTGCTGACACTCGCCTGTCTGACTACCCGAATGCCTTTGAGCTCGTCTGCCTGGTCCCTGCTTTACTAATTTCTTTCCCTCAGTAATCACCTTTATTATTTACTCCTCTGTATCCTTGTCTCTGTGTTGAGCCTTTGAATCCACTCTCTATATTCCATGGCAGTAATCTAGGTCAATTACTGCTATTACCGTCAAAGGGTTACATGGCACGGCCACGAACGCTTATTTATAACATCCTGAGGAACTTCAATCGATAGATTACCATCTGGTTGACAAAGGCTTTTCGTTTATTGGGGGACTGCTGCCCTCAAGAACGCAGTGTATAAGAGTGTATAAGAACTCCTGACTTTAGCCACTCAGTGGACTTCTCCTTGTGAACCTTTAGAGAGAAGTGAGATGCAGGGCGAACTCCCATCTGAGGCCTCAGATTATTGTAGTGTATGCCTGTTATGTTGTTTGTTGATGCATGTTGTGATGTATCTTTGTTCGTACTTTTATTACAAATATATATTACCACCAATTGCCTACAAGTATTGTGTGCTTTTTGTATCTAAATATCTCATCTGTCTTAGACGCAAACTCTGATAGAGAAATTGCCACGATACGAGTTGGTTGAAACAATGTGTTTGAGTTGTGTTATCATCCAAGCTGTTATGTTCAGAGCTTCTATATTGCTGATGATGTTTCAAATAAAACATTTAAAGTGACCCAGGGATGACATTCATTCTCCTTAAAAGGCACCCAGTGCAACTTTCGAGGCTTAAAAATAAACATTCAATTTCTAGTCTTTTTTACACGTAGTAAGTTTCAATAACTCCATACCATTACATACCGACATTCAAGCAGCAAAGATGAGACGTCGTTGTGTGGTGAGAACTGATAGAAAATCGATAACAACAACAATGCCGCCATTTTCTTTATTTTTTGTAACCTACAATAAATAAAGCAGGCTTCCAGTCAATGGAAAAATGGCTTCACCCCACCGGCGATTGTTGTTGTTTACGATTTTCTATCAGTTCTCACCACATAGCGACGTCTCATCTTTGCTCCTTGAATGTCGATATGTAATGGTATGGAGTTATTGAAACTTACTACGTGTAAAAAAGACTAGAAATTGAATGTTTATTTTTCATTGAATGTTTACATAAAGTTGCACTGGGTGCCTTTAAAGGGGAACTATGCAACTTTTTTTAAATGTACCTTAATATAGCAGGTTAAGAGTCATTGTGATGGTTCTATAACACTTTATTTGTCGATTGGTCGCTGTTTCGACTCCCCCTAGCGCATCTTGGCAGCAAAGGGGAATATGCAAGTTTCTGCCGGCGACCTGCCGCCCACTCTCGCTAGCGGTGTAACGATACATCGATCTACATCGATATATCGATACATTGTCGAACGATCCAAATGCATCGATGAAACGCTCAAACATCGATGCATATCGCTGTATTTAACGCTATTATTTTGACAATCTCCTTGCGCGGGTGTTTGTGGCACTATTTCCGGCCAAGCGCGCCAAGACGCTCATGTGCGTTACTGCGTCCACCTGTTAAACGAGGCAATCATGAGCGCAAAGAGCACATGGTTGATTGGGAGGGTGTCTAGTATGGCTTCTAGCAGCAGCAGCACTGCTAATCCTACTAACAGCCAAGATGATGTCCAGGCTATTGTATCCCCTCTCGGATACAAGTCAGCGGTGTGGAAATATTTCGGAATTCTGAAAAAAGACGGGTCCGCCATTAAATATTTGGGAAATACAACTAACCTGTCCGGGCACCTTAAAAAGAAACACGGCATTGACCCCTATGAAGCACGCGGCAACGTCGTCGATGTGTCCGATGGCAGCTCGGCATTGTCAACAACACCAGCCCTGAGCAGTTTTTTCCCACAAAAACTGAACCACAACTCCAAAAGAGCGATGAGTATCACAGCCGCCATTTCAAATTTAATTTGCAAAGACATGAGGCCGTACCGTGTTGTCGAGAACGCCGGCTTTCGTGAGCTACGTCATACTCTGGAGCCAAAATATACAATCCCATCCCGACAGTTTTTCAGTGAAACTTGCATACCGAAGCTATACTGCCCTACAAAGGCAAAGTGCAGTTACTACGTCAACATTGAAACTGAGAAAAATGCCTTCAAAGTTTTCATACTGGCCGGCCAAACCTGTTGCAGGTACAATAGTGGTGATACTTTCAATGAATACCTTTACAGGAAGGAAAATTGTATAGAAAAAGAAAAGACCAACAATATGACCTTTGACCTCAAAATTGTAGATACTGCACTCTGACTTTGTATTACCTCGAACAACTAGAGTACTATTACAAAGGCAAAGTGCCTTATCTACAATTTAAATGTGTTCTGAAAGTAACTTTTTTGCATTACCTATGCCTTTTTATTTAATTGAATTCGCTTGTGCATCGTTTATGAAGGTTTTTGAGAGTATTAAAATTGCTTGTAACCTTCAATACTCCATTTTGTCCTTATGTCCCCGTCACATCGCAGCCCTAAACAATTGAAGAGTTTGGTTCCAACACGCTATATCCACAATTTTAATGAATTTTCATGAATCATTTTTTTATATAAAAAGGTTTTAGGTTATATCAGTGAACCTGCAGTTGGGATAGTGTTCTGTGATGTATCTTAACTTTAACAAAACAACAAAAATACTATTTTGTTGATATCACTGGAGATACACAATATAAATATAGATAGCATTTTGAAATCAAACCCTTCAATTGCGTTTTTTTGTCATCAACATTGCCATTATCTTCCCAAATATCCTTAACATTTTACACACAATCAATAGTATTTTGGTTTGTGGATTTTCATTTTAATTAGAAAATGAAGGGGGGGGGGGGCTACTGCATGGTGGCAGCCAGTGGGAAGCTTAGATAAGTGATTCACTGGAACTCTTGGATGCATACATGTGTGCATTAAAGTAAGTATTATACAAGATTGGATATTAATGTTTTGGCAAGAAGTGGCAAAAGACGATCAGCAATTCATAGAGGTCACTCAGTTACATTAGTTTGAAATATAATAACCATAAGAACTACAGATAAGGTAGATATAATAAAAAAATACTTGCCGATTATATCCCAAACTAGATCTAACGTCAAAATGAGTGACTGCTATTTTATACAATAGAAGAAATGAACCGAAGACGTCAACTGATCTCGATGGTGGTTTTGCAACCTTTGGACTTTGTGCTTGAACTTCATTGGCTATCCTTTAGACAATGCGATATTTTACCTTAACCATGTGATGTAGCGTGTGGAATGAGAAGTAAACAACCAATCTAAATGGACATTTCATTTTCATTCAATATCGTATTTGCGGCTGCAGGCGCTGCACGGCTCTCCTCAGGAAATCAGCTAACTCTAGAATGCTAAAGTAACAGTGACTTAAATGGAGTCGACTAACTAAATGAGTAGGCTGATTTTGTTATCTTCACATCAGTTGGATTAGCTTCCCCGAAACGAAAATAGTTTCAGAAATGAAGACAAGAAACAAAACAGCGACGTGATCGTAATTTGACTATGACAGCGGTTCCAGAGTGGAAAGATGCTACAGGCTTCAAGGGAGCAGGTTGGCTAAAATGGTTTAATAGATTTAGGTCAGTTGTTGATATTTTTCCATCGTCCTTACCATTGTCTGGATACTTGCGTTTCAAAGCAAGTTCCACCATGAGTTTTCCTCAGTAGATTCGGATTGGGCTACTAAGGCAGACCGCAGTATCTACTGTGTGAAAGCCGGGTGAACAAAGGCAGAACGCAGTAACTTCACTTACTGCGTTTAGCCTTGGTATTAGGTTGGATTTTGTAGTTACTGCAAATTTGACCTAGGGATATCTCTGAAACGGGACACAGTTGGACCAAGAGTTTTTGTCTCAAGACAAAGAAGGTTTTATAAAACCCATTTTCAGTCTGAACTCAATTTTGACAAAATACGTAGTTACTGCACTTTGCCGAAGCTAAAGACAACGTGTAACATGTTCACCGGAGTCAGGACACAGTTCTTTAGCGAATTGGAGCGAACTCCTGTTTATTTCCACTTCGGGCAAACAAACAATGCCACAAGAACAAAAAGGACAACGTTGAATGTTCATTCCGTCCATCTCGTGGTCTTACGACGCTCTCTCTGGCTCACGGAGAGCGTCTTCCTTCTCTCTCTCATTCTCCCTCACAGAAAGACAAGCAGGCACATAAATACACACTTCCTGATTGGGTCAGATTGCAGACACCTGTCCGCAATCAGACCCCATCACCCCAGCAGACCCGGTGCTCCATACTCCCCTGCAGGCCAGACGCCGCCCCACCTCCACACAACGTTAAACGTGAGTTGATGGAAGCAAAACGAGTCGCTCTGACTACAGATGGCTGGACGTCCTGTACAACAGAAGCGTACGTAACCGTGACCAGCCACCATATTGATGCTGACTGGCAGATGAAGAATTTTGTTCTTCAGACTCGTGTTTTGAACGACTCACGCACGGGTGCAAATCTTGCGTCAGTTTTGAGAGAGGCATGTGAAGAGTGGAATATTCCCGACAAAAATCCCGCGCTTGTCACAGATAACGCCAGCAATATGACGGTAGCCGGAGCAGAGGCGAAAATGACACCTCACATCAAGTGCTTCGGGCATACAATTAATTTGGCCACACAGAGAGGCCTGAAATGTGCGGGTGCAACTCGTCTTTTGGGCAGAGTGAGACGAATCGTCACGTTTTTTCACCGGAGCACGGTAGCAACGGCAGTTTTAAAAGAGAAGCAAAAGTTGCTTGGAATCCCCATACACAAGCTTATACAAGACGTGAGCACACGCTGGAATAGCTCATTTGATATGCTTGAGCGATTTTTGGAGCAGCAGGCTGCTGTTTGTGCTTCACTCCTGGACAGGTAAATAAGGAAAGGTGTGAATGACATTCACACACACTCAGTGAAAGTGACATCACTGCTGCAGAAGACATGGTAAAGCTCCTCGGACCAGTCAGAACCGCCACCACAATAATGTGTGTAGAGAAACAACCCACTTTGTCGGTCATTGCTCCACTCAGAGCAAAGTTGCTGGTGCATTACCGTATCACAGAAGAAGACTCTGCTTTACTAGGAGAGATGAAGGCAACTTTGTCCAGGGAGCTATCATAGCGCTACCAGGATGTGCAGCAGGTCCTCCACATAGCATCTGCTTTGGATGCAAGATTCAAGACTCTGCCCTTTCTAAGTGAGGAGGAGAAAGAAGCGGCCTTCCAGAGCATCATATATGAGGCTTCAGAGCTATGGGACCAGAAAGTAAGCTAATATTTTTTGTCTATTATAGTTCATAAATCTTTCCTTTTCCTATTGTTAAAATTCTTTCCATTTAATTGTGTGTGTGTAAGGTAGCTATCAGGGATAGCAACGACAATGATCGATCGACAATGTATCGATATATCGATGTAGATCGATGTATCGTTACACCGCTAGCGAGAGTGGGCGGCAGGTCGCCGGCAGAACCTTGCATATTCCCCTTTGCTGCCAAGATGCGCTAGGGGGAGTCGAAACAGTGACCAATCGACAAATAAAGTGTTATAGAACCAGCACAATGACTCATAGGGCCCTATTTTAACGGTCTGAAACACAAGTGGGAAGCGCAAAGCGCAAGCAGCTTTGTGGGCGGTTCTACGGCGCTATCGCTATTTTACAGGCGGATAAATGACACTTGCGTCGCGGCGCAAGTGTCAAAAGGGTTGGTCTGAAGCAGCCTAGTTACCCGTAGTTGTGGTTTGGGCGTAACAAGCCAATGAGAGTGCCAGCTCCCATCCCCTTTAAGAGCCATGAGCGCATTTGAATCGGACGAGTGGATATTTTGACAGCGCGTCTGCAGTCTCCGATGAGACAGATGCACATGGATTTCAAACTGCAAATGGCTCAGTTTTGCCAAATAATATGGCCTAATTCACACATGGAATAAGGGGTTTTCTTCCACAACTTCAGAAATACTGAGTCCTCAAATAAATTTCGGCAAAGAAAACGTATATGATATTAACATATGATATGCGGTAACTGTGGTTCTATTTAATGATATACGCAATACATTATAAACATTGTTTCTTATCAGTATTGTATGCTATCCTAATATGCATGTGTCCCCGCGGTAATAGACATTGCCATTGATGTATTATGCGTTACGCGTTTAGTTTGCGTGTGTTTAAACAGAGCACACACGCGCGCCCTCATTCATTCACTCACTCGCGGTAAAACAATGTTTTTCACGATCAAATACTCACGATCAAATTCAATCCTAAAAGTTATGGGCATGTAGGCCTACACGATGTGTGTCAAGAAAATATGTGTTTGCTGTACGGTGTTTGCAGATGCATTGATTTAAAAGTACAACTTATTACCGCTGCATCAGCTGTTCTTTCCCAAATAATTTACCAAGAATGTGCGGCTAGGTAGATGGGAGAAGCAAAGTGTATGCGCGAGGTGCACAAGCAATCCGTATGCATCGCATGCGCATGTATGAATGCGCCCTTAAAATAGCATCTGAACAACGCGCCACTGACTTTAAACCAGCTATTCCCTGGTCAGTAGCGCAATGGTATTCAGAAACGGCAAAATACCGTTTGCGCCAGAACACACCTCCTCCTTCCGCCGAACCGCCCCTTGGTGCGCATGATCAATCCCTAATTTACCGGCGAGTGGCGGTGGTGGGAAAAGAACGCTCTGCGCCAGTTGTAAACTAGCAACCACACATGCGCCAGTGACTAAGTCACTTGCGCCGGATGCAAGATAGGGCCCTTAACCTGTTATATTGAGGTACATTTAAAAAAAGTTGCATAGTTCCCCTTTAAGGAGAATGAATGTCATCCCTGGGTCACTTTAAATGTTTTATTTGAAACATCAGCAATATAGAATAGCTCTGAACCTAACAGCTTGGATGATAACACAACTCAAACAAATTGCTTCAACCAACTCGTATCGTGGAAATTTCTCTATCAGAGTTTGCGTCTAAGACAGATGAGATATTTAGATGCAAAAAGCACACAATACTTGTAGGCAATTGGTGGTCATTTGTAATAAAAGGACGAACAAAGATACATCACAACATGCATCAACAAACAACATAACAGGCATACACTACAATAATCTGAGGCCTCAGATGGGAGTTCGCCCTGTGTCTCACTTCTCTCTAAAGGTTCGCAAGGAGAAGTCCACTGAGTGGCTAAAGTCAGGAGTTCTTATACATTCTTATACACTGCGTTCTTTAGGGCAGCAGTCCCCCAATAAACGAAAAGCCTTTGATAACCAGATGGTAATCTATCGATTGAAGTTCCTCAGGATGTTATAAATAAGCGGTCGTGGCCGTGCCATGTAACCCTTTGACGGTAATAGCAGTAATTGACCTAGATTACTGCCATGGAATATAGAGAGAGTGGATTCAAAGGCTCAACACAGAGACAAGGATACAGAGAGGAGTAAATAATAAAGGTGATTACTGAGGGAAAGAAATTAGCAAAGCAGGGACCAGGCAGACGAGCTCAAAGGCATTCGGGTAGTCAGACAGGCGAGTGTCAGCAACAGGCTGGTAGTCAGACAGGCGAGTGTCAGCAACAGGCTGGTAGTCAGACAGACGCGGGTTTAGCAGTAGGCTGGTAGTCAGACAGGCAAGGGTTCAGAAGGTGGCAGAAGTCGCAGTTTGACAATATCTAATTAAATGCACACTTATCGCTGGAAATGTTGTCAGAACGCATTTCAGAACCTGGCTTTAGTTTAGAATGTGGCTTAAGTTAGAACCTGGTTTTAGTTTAGAATGCAGCTTAAGTGTAGAAGATGCTCTAGTTTACAATGTGGCTTAAGATTAGAACATGCTTTAGTGTACAATGCAGCTTTATTTCAGAACGTGGCTTTAGAATATGAGTTTAGAATATGCCAGAACGTGGCATTCTTTAGAGCGTAGCTTAGTTTAGACTGTGTCCAGAATGTGGCTTCAGATTAGAACTTCGATTTTAGAATAAATTACAATGTGACTTTATATGAGAACATGTCTGTACTAAAGAATGTGAAATTAGAATGTGCTACAATGGGGCTTTAGATCAGATCAGGCTTAAGTATAGGATGTGATTTTAGAACGTTGCTTTAGTTTTAAATGATGCTTTAGAATGCTTTAGTGGCTTTAGAACATGGCTTTAATTTAGAATGAGGCTTTAGTTTAGAATGAGGCTTTAACTGTCGAATGTGGCTTTAGAAAAAGGCTTTATTTTAGCATGTTGCTTTAGTTTCGAAAGTGTCTTTAGGACGTGGCTTGAACTTAGAACGTGCTTTTAGTTAAGGATGTGGCTTTAGTTTAGAATGAGGCTTCAGTTTAGATTTAGAACATGGGTTAGGGTTAGGGTTACCCTTTAGGGCAAGTCATCTCCAAGTAATCCGGTTTGATTCTAGACTTGAAGTTGTTTGGTTGTGCAGGCTGCAATTTCATAACACATGCTAAATTGTGAAAGGAGTTTTATTTTTTTTTCCCACGCAAATGAACACACAAACACACACACACACACACACACACACACACACACACACACACACACACACACACACACACTTAGGTGCAAAGTCTCAATTCTGGGTTCCCAGAAGCTGCAGCAGAAGAACATTTTGTTAATGCTCGCCCTTCTGTGAAGAGATTGGGCTCTATGTCTTATCTTCTCTTCTCTCGGAAGACAGGCGGTGTGATGATGTGGAGGATGAGACGGAAATTGTTCTTGTTATCTGTCAATTGAAGATGTACATATAGAGAGAGAGGGTACTGTCACGACCCAACTGGTATCTAGGGAAAACCGGCTCTGTCTAGGGAGGAGTCGAGACACATACGTAGTATAACCACAGCTGGTAGGCAACTAGCTTCCGGGGCACGTGTGTAGTGACTCACCTGGGTTCCTGGTGAGCGCTGGTCCTTCTCTCTCTTGTTATGGGGATAGCCCAAGCGTTGTGGTGAACGGTAGCTGTCTCGTTCAGTTATGGTTTACATGTTTAGACAAACACTTGGCAAACAAAGATGGTGAAGGGGCGGTCACGTTCCCCCGTTGGACTCCTTAGTTCTGGTGTGTCCTGGCATATGGGTGAATAGCTTTACAGAGTCTTATCCTGCTGGGGCTGTAACCACTGGCCACCATGCTGTATATATCCACCATCTTGGATCCCCCAGGTGACCCCAATCAACCAATCAAGGGAGCCACTCCCACCGTTACCATGACCACCAGTTACCAACCAGCTTAACCTTACCCGACAGTAGGATCGTGACATTATTATGTCACGACCCCACTGGTATCTAGGGAAAACCGGCTCTCTGTCTAGGCAGGAGTCGAGACACATACGTAGTATAACCACAGCTGGTAGGCAACTAGCTTCCGGGGCACATGTGTAGTGACTCACCTGGGTTCCTGGTGAGCGCTGGTCCTTCTCTCTCTTGCTATGGAGATAGCCCAAGCGTTGTGGTGAACGGTAGCTGTCTCGTTCAGTTATGGTTTACATGTTTAGACAAACACTTGACAAACAAAGATGGTGAAGGGGCGGTCACGTTCCCCCGTTGGACTCCTTAGCTCTGGTGTGTGCTGGCTTCTGGGTGAATGGCTTTACAAAGTCTTATCCTGCCGGGGCCTGTAACCACTGGCCACCATGCTGTATATATCCACCATCTTGGATCCCCCAGGTGACCCCAATCAACTAATTAAGGGAGCCACTCCCACCGTTACCATGACCACCAGTTACCAACCAGCTTAACCTTACCCAACAGTAGGATCGTGACAGTACCATAATTGGCTTGTTCAAGGAGCTTAGGCTCACATGAGATCATTTCTCAGATGTCTTAATAATACAGAAAATATAAAAACGACAATGTTCATTGTTTATCATTGAATCTTTCAAATTGATGCATCAAGTACCGAAGTGTATATGTTCGTAAATAATGACAGAAAAACATGAATCAAAGTTTTTCCCTTTAATTCATTAATTTCATTTAATACGTATAGATGTCTGAATATCCATTCATTAATAATCATCTTCCAGATTTGTACACCACTTGGGGAACATTGTCCTCCTCGTGGATACAATGAGACAACACAGTAAGACTGAAGCAGACGAGGTGAATCTCCAGACTGCGGCTCTGAGCCAGCGGCAGACGCCTTCAGGCCATCCAGCCCGACCGGGCCCCGCAGTGCGGACTTTGCGATCGGGCTTTCATGAATTCTGTCACTGGCGGCTTGAGGTGGATGGTGGGGGGGGCGGAGCTTCCGATGGAGGAGGAGCTCTGGGTGTTGGGGGAGGAGCTTCTGGTGGTGGGGGAGGAGCTGGTGGCGGTGGGGGAGAGCAGTCCGTCTCCGAAGAGGCCGATGACTTAAAGTGGAAGACTTAATGTTTGTATCAGTGTGTTCCTTTGATTGGGTTTGTGTGTGTGTGTGTGTGTGTGTGTGTGTGTGTGTGTGTGTGTGTGTGTGTGTGTGTGTGTGTGTGTGTGTGTGTCTGTGTGTGCAGACCTTAATATATATCTCAAATGTCTGACGAACAAAGAGGCTTTTGTGTTAACAGCCTCAGTTTGAAACCCTAATGAAATCCCAGTATGTGTGTGTGTGAGAGCCTCAAGAGGAAGAGAGCGAGTATTGTGGGGGAACTGTTCAGGAAGTGAATCCCGCTGATCCCAGAGGGACAAAGGCTGATCAGGTAGAGGTGGATGGGTGGTGGTGTCGTCAGCGTGCATTTTGTTAATTCTCATCCTTCTGTGAAGAGTTTCTAGTGTAGGTGAAAGTGGTAGAAATAGGCCGTTGTTTAAGTGTGTGTGTGTGTGTCGTTGTGTGTGTCGGTGTATGTGTTTGTGTGTGCGTGCGCGTGTCAGTGTGTCCGTGTGGGTGTATGTATCTGTGTGTGTGTCTGTGTGTGTCTTCTCATGGATTGGCCTCCCCAACCTTTAACCTCAGGAGCCGCACTGCGTCATCTCGTCCTGCTCCGCCACCTCTAAGGATGGGACCGACATGAAGCCCCGCCCATCTCCGCCGTCCTCATCGCCCCCCTTCCTCCCTAGAGCCAGAGGGACAGAACAGACATGAAGACAGACTGGAGGACGCACATGAAGGAGGTGTGCTTCGGGATGGTTGAAGTTAGAGATAAGAAAGAGGATTCATGTTGAGGGGAGATATTAGCTTTTGATGAAATACAAAAGATGTGTGTGTGTGTGTGTGTGTGTGTGTGTGTGTGTGTGTGTGTGTGTGTGTGTGTGTGTGTGTGTGTGTGTGTGTGTATGTATGTATGTATGTGTGTGTGTGTGTGTGTGTGTGTGTGTGTGTGTGTGTGTGTGTGTGTGTGTGTGTGTGTGTGTGTGTGTGTGTGTGTGTGTGTGTGTGTTGCTAGTGGAATCTGAACCGCCCTCCTTCACAATAATGGGGCAGCCTATCAGGGTCTACTCACGCCAAGAGTCATACACCTATCTTGGCCATAACATCAACATTGCGGGTGAGTGGGGGGAGCAGGCACAGGAGCTATGTAGTGCCTATAAGAACAGAATCGATCTAATTGATTCCTTCCCACTCCCTGTAGTCATGAAACTGGACGCTATCAGAGAGGTGGCCCTTGCAAAGGTTCAACACCTCTTTGCAAACGTTCACATCCTGCAAAAAGTCTTACAAGACATGAACAATAAAACAGTCCAGGCTGTCCGAAAATGGCTAGGGCTGAACTCACACTCGGGACCTCATCTTCCTCTCACGTAAAGAGGGGGGGCTGGGTGTCCCAAACGTGGAATGGGTATACACTGCTACCAGGCTGACACACCTCCTCAGCATGCTCAACAATGATGACGCTACTGTCAGAGAGCTTGCCAGAGCTTCCCTCATGCTGGACCTCAGGAAGAGGAAGGTCCCTCTGGCCAAAGCAGGCCAGGACAGCTTCTTAGGCTTTGGGAGGAAAAGCAGCGGGAAACTGGACACACAAGCTGCAGGCTTTGGAGTTCGGTCGGACTGGCCGGACCTAAATGATCTGTGCAACAGAATGTCAGTCAAACTGGAATGGACACAACACAACTCACACACAGCACCACAGGCATCTGATGCAGCTGAAACCGACCCATCTGTAACCGCAGAGGCAACTGTATATCACAACGAGGCACAACACATACTACAGAACACAACAGCAAGGAGGTTCCTTCTCAACATAAAACAAACAGAGACCAAACAACACTGGACTGGACTTAGAATGCAGGGAAAGCTAGCATGCCTAGACTGCCCACCACTCTGCTTCCCACTCCATGTACAAAAATGCTGCTGTTGGAGAGGACTGTTTCACTGCCAAAGCTAGGCTGCAGGTGCTACCTACCAAATACAATCTGGCATTATGGTATCCTGCACACCACCATCCACACTGTATAATGCACTCTGGCCATCAACTTGAATCAGTTGCCCATGTTGTGAATGGCTGTACTATGTACAAAGGACTGTATATTGCACGCCATGACCGACTTGTCGATCTAATTTCCAGTAATGTTAAGGAAGTATCTCTAGAAAATGTGACCATGTACAAACATTCACGCATCATGCCGGAATGGTTTAACAGCTCTATTGATGTGTTTTGTAACATCCCAAATACCCCTGATGTTGTGTTTTTAAACAGAGACAGAAGGGAAGTGCTCTTACTTGAGATAGGCTGTGTATTTGATTTGTACATGGAAATGTCTTTCAACGATAAAATCCTTAAATACCAGCCCATTCTGGAAATTCTAAGGGACCTAGGCTACCAATGCAAGCTAATAGTGTTTATTTTTGGAAGCTTGGGGCATGTCCACAACCGTGTTTTCAGTGGGTTAAGGCTGGCTGGGCTCTCCAGCAGAAAATCTAAACAGTTAGCAAAGTTCTGCTCCATATCAGCAGTGATAGGCAGCCTGGCAGTGTGGCGCAGGAGATGTTTTTTGTACCCTTGAACAATGACTTATCTTATCTCTGAAATATTTGAATCTTGTCTCTTGTAATGTGATTGGTGGATTCAAATAAAGAATTAAATGTGGCTAGTGGAATCTGAGACCAAATTTAGTGAGCATATTGCATGCGGTTGAAACCTCATCGTTATGTCATATTTAAAGACTTAAAGGGACAGGTAGAGAAGCCCATCTCTCAATGAAACACACACACACAGTCAAAACACCCACTCCCGAAAACAAAACCAACACACCCAACCAAAGCACACAAACTCCCAATGACTCACCCACATAATCACACACAGACACAGACACACACCTTTAAAAGTCCCCGATTTAAGTGGGTGTGCCTGTATGGCATGGCTCTAAACCCTTATCACATTGTGTGCATTGTGAATGTATGCAAAGCAACTTATGCAGCTTTCTTTTGAACCTTTCAAGCCTACCTGTTGTTCAGCGCCAGTAAACATTGTAGCCGAACAAGTAACTGTTCAGTCGATTTCTTGCCTGCATAATACTTTCTGTTTGATGCCCGTTTGGATCGGCAGTAGCAAGCCCTTTACGTTTTTATTTGAAAAGGTGCAGGGTGTATGATTTAGTTGCATCTCGTGGTGAGGTTGCAGATTGCAACCAACTGAATCCCCTCCAAGCCACCTCTCCACATCCCTCCCTTTCCAATGACAAAGGAGAAGCTAGGGTGGCCTATGAGGTGCCCTACACGGTCCTGTGGGTGGTTGTTGTCATAGGGTAACTATTGTTGCACTGCCGATTACCAGCGTGATCTTTGGCACACGTGATCAGTTTATATGGATCTGTGATGGAGTTTCATTATTTGTTATTATTGAGCCGAACTAGAAGAATACTAGAACTGTGTTCAGTGTAATACATCTAATACAACAAGCTAATACATCTGTTGTAATTCGTCTAAGTTGTCCGGTTTCTGGCCGTTCAGGAACCACACAACTGTTGACGCCGGCACACAGTTGAGCTCACACACACACCGGTGTTCGTTCACACTCAAACGCCACAAACCCGCGAGGCACCACTGAAGACTCTCCATGTCCATGTGTGATACAAGTACACCTGGTTCACTGATGGCTGCCTTGACCAGAGCTCCACGCCAACACAACAGAATCACTTCTGGCCGATGTTCGTGTTTGCGGGGGCATTAGTTCTGCGCGGCTCCAGGCTCACCTTTGACCTTGCTACGTTCTGCACTGCTGGAGGCCTTTGGCTGCTCCTCACTGCGGACGGCAGCCCGGATCTTCTTCAGGGCGTACCTGCAGGCTGGGGGGAAGAGCAAGGAAGACACTTTGGAGGTGCTGCTTTATTGATACACTGTTGTTACCATTTGACGGGTGTCCGAACAGCAGGAAAACAGCAAACATTCCACAAGTATACATAATCTACAATAACAGTAGTAGTAGTAGCAGTAGGATTTTATGTAACAGATCAATGTTCTTCTGCCTTGCTACACACTACATTTTGAAAGACACACCAAAATACTTTCCCAATGCCACTAAATAGGGGTTGGGACTTATTCATTTGGGAAGATATTTCTCCTCCAATATTGTTAAAGGGATTCAACTATTTTCTAAAAGATTTCCGTGTCTTTCTCTTTGGTAACACTTTTGACTATAAGCGGTCATTGTTCCGAGAAACACTAACAGTGCCACAGTCGACAACACCCAGTTAGTAACATTATAATACTGCAAATCCAAGGGCTCAGGCTCATTCTCCATGAGTTACCTCATTCAGCCATAGATGGAAATCGTTGGGATTTCAACTTTAAATACAAAAATTAAAGCTCAATACAGAGCAATACAAAAGAAGCACACTGCTGGCCTTCGGGAATGCCCTCAAGGCCAGTCATAAAGGACCTTTGACTTAAGTGGGTTCCCAAAAATGCTGAGTCATCCTTGAGTACACTTTGTTATTCTTTGGTTGGTAAACTGATTGTTGGTTTTATATTATTAAAAAGTTGTGCTTCAACTGGTAACTGTGAATTGGTAAAGGCAATGAAGCATTTCATTGTACTTCCCAGGTTTCTACTTCTTAAACATGAAATGACATGGGCTAATCATTCACATGTATTACTGCCACAAGGCTATCAAGATAGTGGGGACAATTCATTAATGTTACGCAATATAATTTAATCTTTTCCATGACTTGAGCTGTACTTAAGTGCGATAGAATCAGTCAGAGCACACCCATCTTCAGAGTTTAACTGGCAATGTATCAGAGTAATAATTCACAGGATTAAACTATAACAGACATATCATACAAATAAATAAACAAACAAACTCACCATTGATGATAAGTCACACCATTCCAAACCTTCTAGTGGGTCTTCAGCACGGGTCAAACCCTTGCCTTAAAGTTACAGGAGCGTAGAAAGCAAGACTGTGAGTGTTTCTACTGTCACACTCGACTGTCAACTTCAGCTGCCTCTCTTCCTCAATAACAGCGACAGCTCCTCCCCAAACCTTTGGCAGCCCTTATATGGGGAAAGTGAGAGCAGGGGGTGGGACCTAATAATGCCTTGGGCCTGGAAGACACTATTCTGTCAGTTCTAGCGTGTTGCGGGTGCTGGACTGGATGCCTGGACTCTCCTCATGGATAACTGGCCGGAACCCCACCACCATTGTTTTTTATATGTTGTGCATGTATTTACCTGTGTGTCAATTGTGGCGCCCATTGCACTCCTGACCATCCCTGGAAGAAGGGATCCCCTACACTGCGTTTCTTCTCAAGATTTCTTCCTTGCTGATTCAAGGGAGTTTTTTCTTGCCCGTGTGGGGGCATGGGTAAAGGGGGGTGTCACAAATATTTGGCCTGTTAAGCCCTTTAAGACTGTAATGGTGATTAAGGGCTATACAAATAAAATTGAATTGAAAAAAAAAATTGAATTCCGCTTCTTATCATACTTCGTCCATGCATCTCCATTCATGACGGTTCACAAGCCGGCTGTGCATTGTAAACAGAATCACTGTCAAGCAGTCAAGTAGAGCAGTGATTCTGTAACACTTGTACAGCTCAGCTCAAATCACGGCAGCACAGAAGGCCGGCCTCGTGGCTAGTTTTGCAGGGCTTTAAACAAAGCTAGTATGAGTGGTGGTGGCCGCTGGAATTCGGGAACTGGAGTCGCCATGTCGAGAAGAGGCTTTGCTCCTCAGTGCTCAGGAAAGGTTTCAAAAGACAAAATGAAGTAAAATCCATTCATACCATTCCGCTCCTTATATGGAGGACTTCTTCCTGAACCGGCACAGTTCACTGCTGGATATTCCCCACCATAGGTAGATAGATTTAGGATCATAACCTAGAAAATATGCTTGATTAGTTGGGGATTTGTTTTGTGAAAACCAACAAAGCAACTACCAACGAGTGTTCAAGTGCAGAGTGGCTGGTTGTAGCTGAGCTGTACTTTCAATGCAAAAAGCTACCCAACGTTATGGTGGTTAGTCAGCTGTAGGCCTCGGCTTACTTGCTAGCTCATGTTGTTGCGTTCAAATGTTTTGGGTCAGTAAGGTGACCAGATTTCGGAAACTAAAATTAGGGTCATTTGTGGTTTCCCAGTCCATATATCAACAAATTATCTAATGTCATTATTTCTCAAACAAAAAAAAGGGGACATAATGACATTTATTCTTATTATGGTAAATGTAGTATTGTGGTAAATAATTTCGCACTTACCTACATGCCCAATGAGTTCACTATCATGTGTTTTAAGCTTTTGTAAACCATCTCACAACTTTAAAAAGTAGCTACTCGAACAGGGATTTGTTCTAGATTGTATTGATTGTCTATTGTTTATAATCGTTCATTCCTGCTTATGCTATAAGCAAGGCTTAGCAAGGTCACGTCACAGTCCATCAGATAGACTCGAGGCTAATTACCAACTGTCTCAACATTTATGAGCAAGCTAGAACCTTTGCCATTTAAAAATGTATTCATGCCTTTCTTTAATCCTTTTCAAAAAACGGGGACATTACTGTGGACAGCTCCAGCCGGGACGTCTGGTCCCCCGAGGGTAGTCAGCTGGAGGCCTCGGCTATCTTGCTACCTTGTGTTATACTGTTCAAATGGCTTTGCTTATCCTAACTCTGTAAGCCTACATTTAACTAAAGATGGTAAGAGTTTTCCGATCTCAAGATGTTGAACATTGTTAAATTGTGGAGTAGGATTTATGAACGTACAAGCTGTAATGTTATGGCCGCTATAGACTGTGACAATGCTCTGAGACAATGTTCTCCATTCATTATGTCCTTTTTTCTCAGCTTTGTTGCATAGAGGCCATATAACAATGAATATATTTGTGAGTTCCACAGCATGGGATGCATAAAGGATATTGTGTGGGTGTGACCTTTGCATTTGTGTTTACACATGTTTGTGTGTGTGGGTGGTCAAGATCGTGCTCCCCAAGTTCAACATGGTCGATTGCACCGCAAAGACAGGAGAAACGGGCCCTATTTTTACTTTGTAAAACATTTGATCATTTTACTATTTGAAAGCAATATTACAGATTATGTGGATGACCTGAAACACCATTTGTTCAGGAGTTTAAGAAAATCCACAAGAAGGGGTGGGTGGTACTGCACAGTTTGGTTTCGATCCGATTCCCAGTAATATCATTTGGCAACAGCAATGTCAAAGGGTAGCAATCATTGCAAGGAAAGTGGTCAAATATAATTTCCCCCTGCCACCTGATGGAACAAGACAAAGAAGAGATGATTTACATTTACTTTGCTTCAAATTCATATCATAATTCTCTCAAGATTAGTTTTTAACAATTATGTTTATTGCACCCATTTAACTGATACAGAAGGAAATGCAACTACAAATATGATGGTGCCTGATATTGGACCGGCATATCAACTTCGGACGACAGAAGGGGAACGCTGTTTTTAGCTTAAATAAAACAGCATCACACAACATAAAACTTCATTCTCTTGTCTTCTCTTACCTGCATAACTTTTGAACTAGTATTTTCCTGCGTGTTTTCTGTGTGCAAGGTGAGAGAGGTAGGTATGCTTCTTAAAATGTAAAATACAGTCAATATAACAAGTCTGTCAACATCTGAGGCTTCAGTGAGGAATGGAGACATGTTAGAATGTTAGAACACCCTTTCTGAAGAGAAATTGTCGCAGGAACTCAGAGGTGTTCCCTTGTGTGGCATTTTCCAATAATAATTGGGCTGCAATTATAAGTCATTTAACATTTATATTTGGTCATTTACTTACATGGATCAGAGATCAGGGATTAGCACTCTTCGGGATGGATATAAGTGTTATATGTAACTAAGATAACAATGGCAAAGAAAAAATATTGATAGTTGGATAGATTTGATTTGATAGATTTGTTTTAATAGTTACAGTATGACTTAAACTAACCGTAACCCTGCCTTAAAGGGGACATATTATGAAAACAACACTTTTCCTGGGATTTTGGGTGTTTTTTTGTGTCTCTGGTGCTGCCACATGCATACAAACTTAGAAATAAGTCAGCACATGCTTTTTTGAGTGAGATGTGCATTTCTGAAAGTACCCCCCCCCCCCCCCCCCCCCCCCCCCCCCCCCCCCCCCGCCTACAGTCTCCAGATGAGCGAGTCAGTTTTGGCGCCCCCTCCTACGTAGGGAGCAGGCACATTTGAATAATACCATCCACTTCCCAATCCCCCACCAATCAGAGCATAGATACGATTTGGCCCAGCGGACGAGGGCTGGGCGGAGATGTTCACGACAGGGAGATTCCATACAAAAATAGAGGACTGATTAGTCACTTTGCCATGTGACCGCCTGGCAGGGTGTCCTGCCGGAGCTCCCCACGCCGACCACTCCGGCGGGGGGAGCTCCGGCAGCTTTCCGGCAGCTTAGCTCCCGGAGTACAAACCCTTTCTCCTCCATGTCGCGGTTCAATCTGGACTCTAGAGAGTCAGGGTCAAAGTTCCTTTCCCCAAATTCTCCCCAAACAAGGCCGAGATATCCCCCACTACGAGTCTTTACTTGTTGTGGAAGTACCAGACGTAAGAAGCAGTGTTTATGATTCATAATATCATCCGAGGCACACATAACTTTTGGCTGTGATATTAGACATTATATTATAAAAGATACCTATAGATAATATGTAATATAATATTATTATTATTTTATTATATAGATATAGAGCTCCGAGATTACGCAAACGGCAACATTTGTAACTCTTGTGCGCACGCACACACAGGCCTATTGTATGCATACAAACTGATATTTTTTGTTATATATTGTTTGTGGCTTCAGCCCAGCCCAGGCTACACACTACACACACACACACACACACACACACACGCACACACACACACACAGAGGGTGAATGAATAGCCTACTTGAACAAACTAAAGGCCATCTCTTACCATTACGCAGACAAAATAGACTCTTTGGCAGCCGACTCTCCGATAAGTTTCTTCCATGGGCTTCAACATGATCACTAGATCACTGTCACGGAGACGTTTAGTGAGATTGTCAACGATTGCCTGGTAGAATTGGGGCTTATTTATTTTAGGCTGCGTCTTGGTAAGCATAACCCCTTTGAGCTGGCAACTGGTTATGCTTGCTTGGACTTTCAATTCGGTTTTCCCCCCTTGTTCCTTCATAGCAGACAGCACCTCGATCGTTTGTCTGCTGGCATCCACCAGAGATGTGTCCCGTCTTTGTGATTTCCGGGAGAGCCTTTGTAGTTCACATAACATGTCTTTCATTGTTGCTAAGTCAGTGAGGAATTCAGTGGATGTCAGATGCCTAAGTGAACCAGAGTACTTGGCCCTCACTGCGTTGGAACGCTTGTCATCTTCACTGGCCGTTTTAAAATGACTTGCCAACACAGGGAAATCCTTCATCACGGCTTTAATAGTCTGGAAACTATACTCACCCATCTAATAGTAAAAACGTTGCCGATTTTAAGAATCATCATGTTCAATTCCATGGCAGCTTGCTTTAGCGCTCTTGAATTTTTCGTTAACTGGTGGTAAAGAGCATATAGCTTAGAAATAAAAAATTCAAAATGATTACAACCGGTCACTATTTTCAATGAATCATTGACAGCTAGCTCCAAACGATGTGCAAGGCAGTGCACAGCCTGTAGAAATTCCGAATCCATTCCAGCTCCCTTGAGACTACTGAGTAGTGCATTGTAAATGGCTTCAGAACCTGTCCCCTGGTCCAATTCAACTATTTGAAAAAATAGATTGTCCATATCCCCTTTCCCTGTTACATCGCACCTCACATATATAATCATCATGTATGCAAGTCCATGAATAGTGCTTTCATCCAGCGTAACACTGACACGAGAATCAATTGACTTAATGTGGGAAATAAGCTTCCTTTTCCTCTGATCTGCAATATGCAGATCGGTGAGCAGGGCCAACTGAAGCACCATTCAGCTCATTGAGTTTCATAATTGGGTTTAATTTCCTGGGAGGCAATCTTTCGTTCGCGACAGCATAGGCTGCCCTGAATGAACTGGCTGTCACATTTAACATTTAATTCCACAACTTTGGTTGGAAGGACTTCCTTTTTCTTAAGGTCTGCTATTTCCATAGCTCGGTTGTGAGCAACACTGTCACGTGGATGTAAAATTTTTTACACAACTGTTTTTGAACAGGGCTGCTCACTGTCCCATTGATCCAGGCATCCAAAAAATGTACGCCTGTCTTGTTCTCTGTAAGCAAGTGTGTCGTTGCTGCCTTACATGCAGTGCACCCTCGCCACTGATTGAGCCCCAGTTCTCCGGCCGTCCCTCCTATCACCCTGTCACTCCCGGTCCCAGCCTCTTCATCCTCCTTTTCTGTTTCCATGTCGTCATCATCGGTCCCAGTGGGTGTGGCACCATCACTAGATGTAGAGGTTGCAGAGCTAGAATCCGCTACAGTCCCAGTACAGCTAGCAGGCGTCTGTGCTATTATGGCTATACTATTATCCGGAGCTATGCTTTGCTTTTTTGTAGTAACACCGAAACGGGTCAAGTCCGAGCATGACGTCGTTATAGGCAGCCTCTTTTTCGGTGCCATGGTAGCCAGTCGTCTTCAAGTTTATTTGATTTTCAAAATAAAGTTCAAGTGTCTTCTTCGAATCAACGGTCCTGACGTGAGCTCTCATGGGTCAACGGTCCTGACGTGAGCTCTCATTGATCAACGGTCCTGAAGTGAGCTCTCAAATTGATAGTTTGCACACATAGTGGCTTGGTGGTGTAGTACTCACAATGCTTTTAACTACATGTTTAGGCTAGCCTACTGTTATTACTCGTCATGTCAAGCTATTTATCTTTATTACACAGCTCTGCTGTAGAATGCTCCATTCACTTGAATGGGCCTTACCGACTTCCGGCGGCCCATTCTTTTTTGATAATTCACCGTTGCTAAGCATATATTGACCGCTGTCAAGGAAAGTGGATTTTTTTGCCTCTGATTCACGTCTTTCGTATCACTCCGCAAGTAGTCTGTTAACGTCTTTGGCAACCTATTTCCCCGCTGATCAACACTACGAATTGTAACAAATAAATTGTAAAAAAGACACACCGTGTGAAGCTATTTTTTTAGTTTTGGTTAGATGCCGTAAGCGGGATATAGTATACAACGCCGGTCATTATCGAAAGCAAGACACCTCTGCTTCGTGTCGGTGTCCGATTCGCCCTGTCGGGGCTTATTATTTTACCGATAATGACTGGCGTTCTACACATTATCACTTACTTAACTTCAATATTACTTTATGTGGAAGAGAAAATAGCTTTATTTGTTATCCAAATATTATGCTGCTGTATTTTCAGACACCCTCACAGATATTTGAGTTTGCTGCTTTCATGGGAGCCAGACATCTCTCTATGGGAGCTGAGCTCCACCAGCTCCCACCTAACTCCAACCCTGCTTCTCCTCCATGCTTTGGTTCCCTCTGGGAGTTCATTTGTATGCAATGGTACCAGAAACAGCACATTCTGAAGGGACTGAAACAGAGGGGAATAGTGGTAGGCGAGATTTTATGGGACATATAGTTTGTGCATTATTAGTCGCTCATATCAGTGAGACCAGTGGGGTATACGAAGTGCGCTGAACATACCCAGACTTTCTTTTGATAACCTGCATTGACAAATACAAAACTTGCAATCAGAGTTAAATGGTACCACAAAGCTCGCTTCTGAGTCGATTTGTCAAGCCAGGTTATCCGCTTTAGTTTCAATGCGCGTTCCCGTAAAAAGGGTGTTTATCGCATTATTTTACTCACATTTACAAAATGGAAAGATGAAGAGCAATATATTTCACTCAACAGGAACAGATAGTCATAATGAACTCATATGAGGAGCTCAAGAATCATATAACAGCTTGGGGAAACAGAGTTGCATATAATAAGGCCTAGGGAGACGTGCTGGCAAAAAATAGCCAATCGTATAAATTTG
Source organism: Gadus morhua (assembly GCF_902167405.1). Classification (NCBI taxonomy): domain Eukaryota; kingdom Metazoa; phylum Chordata; class Actinopteri; order Gadiformes; family Gadidae; genus Gadus; species Gadus morhua. Next base: position 19,234,506 of record NC_044064.1, on the reverse strand, counting down.
TAAGTGAAAAGATTCAGCATATTGTCTAAAAAATAACTTTGCAAACGCAGAATTGTTCGCCATCAATCCCAATAGAGTGATGATGATTTCAAAATGCAAAAGCAATGTCCAACCTGCTTTATTCTATAATTTACGGAATTCAGTTGGCGTAGGGGATTAGTATAAGACCTGAATGCCTGCAACCGGGGTTCAAATCTTGCCTGCCTTCATCATGACTTTGACCCCCATCTAGATGTGGTGCCAGCACAGCCTTGAGACCATGGGTTGAAGTTCGAAATAAGCGCAAAAATATATTTCCATAATCTTTAGTGGATAAGTGTTCCATATGACATAAGAATTGTGACTTTTTAAGATACATTTTTAGATATATTTTGTTTTATTACCTACATAATGTCCAACAAGGATGATCAAAGGAGGATAGGATCTGTCCCGAAAGACCCACTGTCTGAGAGACCCCTGTACGATACGGGCTCCGAGGTCCACGGGAGCCCCCACAAATGGTGATGCCAGGGTCAAAGGAGGGGCTAGGAAGCTGCACTGAGCTTTAAGTAGCCAATCTAACCCGAAAGTCTTAGCTGATAACCTCCTCCCGACCAGGTTGGGTTACCATGGTGATACAGCAATGCTAAAAGAGAGAGAGATTCGTGTCACAGCTAACGCAAGCTTTGAGCGCAACATACCTTGCTTACCCACTAATCAACGTTTGTTGTATACCCACAGGGTGCTTCAGATTATAGACCGCTGAAGAATTAGGCCCCGTCCACACGAAGCCGAAACCGTTCCGGTTTCGATCTATCCGGTTTCGGAGTATCTCCGTAAAGACGGAGTCAAGCGAAACCGGGTAGATCTGTAGAAACGGTGTAGTACACATGCCAGGCCCATAAGGGGCGCTGCTTCTGCTACAGAAATCCAGAAGAAGATTAAATAAGAAGAGGCGAGCATGCGCATAAAGGCTGCCCCCCGAACCACTAACAACACAAACAAACAGTCAGTCAACAGTCTCAATAAATAATGGCTTAGCAACCCGACAAGGGACATGATCTGCTGCAGAACGATTACAAGCCTGTAGTCCACCAACATCTTTTTTGTTGTGAGTTCTGTGACTCCGCGGGCTTAACAGTCATTGGCTAGAGGGTCGAGGGGTGGGGCGATTACGTCATGGTTTATGGTTTCAGTCGGTTTCAGGCGTCCACACGAATCCAAAACGAAACCGGGTAGATTTGAAACCACCTCCGAGGGTGGTTTCAGAAGTATACGGTTTCGGTCAGCGGATTCACCGGCTTCGTGTGGACGGAAGGCCGAACCGTACAAGACCTTTGCGGTTTCACCATGAAATCGACTTCGTGTGGACGGGGCCTAAGTCCCGCATCCGAGCCTCATGGTTCCATCGGTCAAATGTCTATGGGAAATAACATGAGTTTTTTGGGTTAGGTAATGATAGTACATAACAAACTTTGTAGATGGCGAAGAAGTAAAAGCTGCTCACGTTTTGAACTGCACACTTTTTCCATCTAGATTCTACCTGGGTTTTGGATTGTCGGTGCCGTTAAAGTAGTAGGCCTAAGCTATTATTAATGCTAACCGGGAGCTAGTTCTGATCTGCGCAGACTTCATACGTCAGGGAGAGGAGTTGTTCGCAACCATTCACAACCTAACATGAGGGTCATTTCACGTGTAATTTCAGTTGTGCAAATGATTTTTTATCGATAACAACATTGGCATATACTGATCAAAACAGGACGATACAAAAAAAGAGCCTATAGTGCAATTAAACGACTGCTTTGAACAAATGTCATTTGAACATAGCAGTCAGGCTACTGCTTCTTTGTTTTGAAGCAAAGAAAAAAAAAATATTTATATATATATTTATTTTTTTTAATAAAATAATTGCGTTAATCGCGCGATACATTTTTTAACCCCGTTAAAATTGGTTTGCGTTAACGCCGTTAATAACGCATTTAACTGACAGCTCTAGTGAAAATGCAATACAGGCTAATTTTAATGCTTTTTAGGGGTCCAGACCGCATTATGGCTGATCCTGATTGAAAACCACTACACCTAGACTCTTCAAATCTGGACTAAATTATCACAGTGAGGCTATACATTATGTAAAACATAGTTTCAGATTTGTGAAACCTTTAACCTATTTGTGAAAATGCAATGCGGTCTGGACCCCTAAAAAGCATTCAAATAAGCCTGTATTGCATTTTCACAAATAGGGTAAAGGTTTCACAAATCTGAAACTATGTTTTACATAATGTATAGCCTCACTGTGATAATGTAGTCCAAATTTGAAGAGTCTAGGTGTAGTGGTTTTCAATCAGGGCCGATTTGAAGATTCTAAGTGGTTTTCAAGCCGAATCGGATGCTGCGAATCGGATGCCAACTTCAGCGTCGTAGTTATTCCCCCCTCTCACTTGCAACGAGGTAATGCTCTCGAGGAGCTGTTTTCCTCGCTCGGGGAGCAGCGCTCTGAGTGCCTGCACGCGCAGAGCGCAGAGCGCGCTCGCAGTTAATATCTACGCGTGTGAAATAATATAATACGCCCGAATGCATGTTTTATCACATAGTGCTTTATGGCACTATGTGTCGCCATATTACTGCGGTCAAGTGAGCCGCTATTCGTTCATCCGCGGTTAAGCCAGCCGTCACACAAAATCTTTGTGCGCCTTTACTCTAAACATCCTTTGGGTGGTATCTCCCAACGTTTTCAAAATAAAACCCTTCACCTACGTGCGTAGATAGAACACTAGCTGTCTTAAGGTGCGAACACACCAAGCGCGTACCTCGCGTACCATGTACGCGCGTAACGCAGCTAAAATGTTGCTTGACCATTTTGTGTCAAAAATGGTCAGATACGCGCGTACGCATACGCGCGTAGATGAGACCGCCCAAAACCCCCCCCCCCAGCCTGTGGCTGCGCTGGATTTAGGAGTCCGAGGAAGGAAACCCAAACGCCGCCGTGTTTGGGTGGATGATAGAGCTTGGATCGGGTTAGATTAAATAATCTCGGATATAAATAACAATAATCGGGTTAAATAACTTCACATGGTGTGTCTGGTGTGTTTCCAGCATTCGTAGTGTTGATCAGCAGAGAAATAGTCCGCCAAGACGTTGAGGTTGCTTAGCAATCAGAGACTCTGTCCATGCAAGTGAACGGAGCGTTCACTCTTCGTCATAACTATCAAACCAAACATCCTTCACATTCACCAAGCGAACATTATGAAAGTAAAATGCACATTTCTCGCTAGAAATGTTTCCATAAACGCATTTAATGGCGTAACTATGTTACTATTTCCACCCAGAATAAAGAAAATGTCGGCCGTATGCTTCTGTGCAAGCGACACTACTCTCTGCCAGTGACGTCGGGACAAGCTCCACGCTGATTGGCTATTGCGGCTAAGTATCACGCGTATGAGCGTAAAAAGTAAAAAAATTTGAACTCCTCGCGTACGCGCGTATATGTACGCGCGTATATGTACGCGCGTATATGTACGCGCGTATATGTACGCGCGTATATGTACGCGCGTATATGTACGCGCGTATATGTACGCGCGTATATGTACGCGCGTATATGTACGCGCGTATATATACGCGCCTCATACGCCCCTAAAGCCGCGAACACACCAAGCGCGTATCTCGCGTACCATGTACGCGCGTAACGCTCCTAAAATGTTGCTTGACCATTTTGTGTCAAAAATGGTCAGATACGCGCGTAACGCGCGTAGATGAGACCCCCCCCCCCCCCCCCCCAGCCTGTGGCTGCGCTGGATTTAGGAGTCCGAGGAAGGAAACCCAAACGCCGCCGTGTTTGGGTGGATGATAGAGCTTGGATCGGGTTAGATTAAATAATCTCGGATATAAATAACAATAATCGGGTTAAATAACTTCACATGGTGTGTCTGGTGTGTTTCCAGCATTCGTAGTGTTGATCAGCAGAGAAATAGTCCGCCAAGACGTTGAGGTTGCTTAGCAATCAGAGACTCTGTCCATGCAAGTGAACGGAGCGTTCACTCTTCGTCATAACTATCAAACCAAACATCCTTCACATTCACCGAGCGAACCTTATGAAAGTAAAATGCACATTTCTCGCTAGAAATGTTTCCATAAACGCATTTATTGGCGTAACTATGTTACTATTTCCACCCAGAATAAAGAAAGTTGCCGGCCGTGGCTGCCATGGACATGGCTGCGCTGGAGTCCGAGGTAGGAAACCCAAACGCCGCCGTGTTTGGGTGATAGAGTTTAGATCGGGTTAGATTAAATAATCTCGGATATAAATAACAATAATCGTTTTAAATAACTTCACATGGTGTGTCTGGTGTGTTTCCAGCATTCGTAGTGTTGATCAGCAGATATATAGTCCGCCAAGACGTTGAGGTTGCTTAGTAACCAGAGACTCTGTCCATGCAAGTGAACGGAGCGTTCCCTCTTCGTCATAACTATCAAACCAAACATCCTTCACATTCACCGAGCGAACATTATGAAAGTAAAATGCACATTTCGCGCTAAAAATGTTTCCATAAAAGCATTTAATGGCGTAACTATGTTACTATTTCCACACAGAATAAAGAAAGATGTCGGCCGTATGCTTCTGTCCAAGCTCACTACTCTCTGCCAGTGACGTCGGGTCAAGCTCAACGCTGATTGGCTATTGCGGCGCGTATGAGCGTTACTCGCGTAAAAAGTTCAATTTTTTGAACTCCTCATACGCGCGTATATGTACGCGCGTATATATACGCGCGTATATATACGCGCCTCATACGCACCCAACGCGAGTAAAATGTTGCTTATACGCATGTAACGCGAGTACGCGTCTCATACGCGCGTAAACCAATGGTTCCCTATGGAAAAATTGCCGATTTTATACGCGTGATACGCGGGTAACGCTTTTGGTGTGGCTGTACCTTAACGCGAGTAAAATGTTGCTTGGTACGCATGATACGCGTGTACGCACCTCATACGCGCGTAAACCAATGGCTCCCTATGAAAAAATTGCCGATTTTATACGCGTCTATACGCGAGGTACGCGGTTGGTGTGTTCGCACCTTTACGGCGGCGTCTAGAATGTCCGCACTTGCGGACATCTTGCCAGTCAGCTGCTCACCCATAACATTGTGTTGGTAGTGGTACATGTACTTTTTAAATAACCATAACTTGCTACATTTTCAACCGGTTTACCAACGGTTTGGTTTCTTACAAACCTTATTAACGTGGTTATAATATTGTACCTATTTTAGAACATTTAAACTAAGAATCTAACATAATTATTCATCAGTATCAAGTATACAGTGCCGTAACTACATCTCTGACGTTTATAACAAAACAGCCGTTTGAAAATGTAGCAAGGTGGTTATGGTTATTTAAAAAGTACATGTACCACTACCAAGTCAACACGGTGTTATGGGTGAGCAGCTGACTGTGGCAAGTTGGTCGCCAGTGCGGACCTTCGACTCCATTGGCCAGCAGAATATGCATGTGTACATTTTTCAAATTACATTTTCTCTAAATCTATACAGTAAAATCAAATGGTTCCTTGTGTACAAGTAGTCGGTACAACAGTTACTATGGTCATATCAGTCAGTGCCTGAACTTATGTGAAATTCGGTCTATAGCCCACTTCAAAGTGCTGACATAATGCAATTTGCAAAGGCGAGAATATGCATGTGTACGTTTTCAAATGAAAATTTCTCAAAATCTATACAGTAAAATCACATAGTTCCTTGTGTACAAGTAGTCAGCACACCGGTTAATATGGTCATATCAGTCAGTGCCTGAACTTATGTGAAATTCGGTCTATAGCTCACTTCAAAGTGCTGACATAATGCAATTTTGCAAAGGCGAGAATATGCATGTGTACGTTTTTCAAATGACATTTTTCTCTAAATCTATACAGTAAAATCAAATGGTTCCTTGTGTACAAGTAGTTGGTACAACAGTTAGCATGGTCATATGCCTGAACTTATGTGAAAGACAGACCGTAAGACAGACCGAATTTCACATAAGTTCAGGCACTGACTGATATGACCATACTAACTGTTGTGCTGACTACTTGTACACAAGGAACCATTTGATTTTACTGTATAGATTTAGAGAAAATGTAATTTGAAAAACGTACACATGCATATTCTCGCCTTTGCAAAATTGCATTATGTCAGCACTTTGAAGTGAGCTATAGACCGAATTTCACATAAGTTCAGGCACTGACTGATATTACCATATTAACCAGTGTGCTGACTACTTGTACACAAGGAACTATGTGATTTTACTGTATAGATTTTGAGAAATTTTCATTTGAAAAACGTACACATGCATATTCTCGCCTTTGCAAAATTGTATTATGTCAGCACTTTGAAGTGAGCTATAGACCGAATTTCACATAAGTTCAGGCACTGACTGATTTGACCATACTAACTGTTGTACCGACTACTTGTACACAAGGAACCATTTGATTTTACTGTATAGATTTAGAGAAAATGTAATTTGAAAAACGTACACATGCATATTCTGCTGGCCAATGGAGTCGAACGTCCGCACTGGCGGCCAACTTGCCACAGTCCGCTGCTCACCCACTGTGTTGGTGGTACATGTACTTTTTAAACCATAACCACCTTGCTACATTTTCAAACGGTTGGTTTTGTTCTAAACGTCAGAGATGTAGTTACGGCACTGCATATTTGATACTGATGAATAATTATGTTAGATTCTAAAAAAATTGAATAATGTTCTAAAATAGGTACAATATTATAACCACGTTAATAACGTTTGTAAGAAACCAAACCGTTTGTAAACCGGTTGAAAATGTAGCAAGTTATGGTTATTTAAAAAGTACATGTACCAATACCAACACAATGTTATGGGTGAGCAGCTGACTGGCAAGATGGCAGCAAGTGCGGACGTTCTAGACGCCGCCGTAAGACATCTAGTGTTCTATATCTCTACACACGTAGGTGAAGGGTTTTATTTTGAAAACGTTGCGAGATACCACCCAAAGGCTGTTTAGAGTAAAGGCGCACGAAGATTTTGTGTGACGGCTGGCTTAACCGCGGATGAACGAATAGCGGCTCACTTGACCGCAGTGCCATATTCTACGCTTTATGAAGTGCGTAAAACGTGGAAGAGAGAAACGGAAACTGGTATTGATCGACGCTAGAATCGGTCCTCAAAAACGAGACGTGTTCTGTACTGTAGTAGTATCGATGTTTTGGGATCGATCCGGCCCCTATCCAACACCCAAGGACCTGTCACCCAGTGTGAACCACCCTCATAGGAGATTGTGGTTGTGTTGGGATTGGTCCTCACAGAGATCGGGGTGTTGTGATTGGTCCTCACGCCCCATCGTCATCACAACAAGTCAAAGCGAAACTCACACCGAGCTCCGAATGGATCCTAAAAGCTGTCCTTGATTACCTTCTTACAACTCAAGGTGTGTGCTGTGTTTTGACCTAATAACCTAATATGATACAACTATAATATTACACGTGTTGTACGCTGACTGAACAATTCCAGCGCGGATAACGTGAGGGCGAGGCGCATACCTCAAGCCAAGGTTGTAAACACACGAGCTGACAGCTAGCTGCTAGCTGACATACTTCAGGCTGTTCAGACTGTACAACGCATGGCTGACATCTACACTGTTTGCTTTGTTTAAATAAGGAAAATAAGAATAATTTAGGACTAATACACGGGGCAACATCACTATAATGGGCAAATACTGATCAAGGACGCAAGAATTTTTTTCTGACAAATTTGTAATACAAATTAAATGGTTTTAGAATAGATAATACAGAGCAGTACCTTTTACATAGTTCAGATATACACTTGAAATCCACATAAAAACACGTTATTAGCCAACCCACACTATCTCTGCTAATCTCTAATCCAGTGTTTAGTCCTGTAGTGTCAAGGTCAAGGTGTGTTAGGTATGAGGATATAACCTTAGGTATTATTGGGGCAAGGACGCTTTAGAAGAGTCAATCGAGGGAGATATGACCTCTGTCAGGCCTTAACCTTTTTGGATTCTGCCATCAACCAATGGTTTTAGAGCACTTTACTTGTTTTGTGTTTTATAGGAACACAAGGAGAGAAGCATTCTCTGTGTGATAAGCCAGGCTACGAACCAGCCCGGAACAAGACCTGGGACAGCACGTCGGAGGAGAGAGAAGAGGAGAGGAGAGAGGAGTGAACAAGGAGGATGGCGGGGTTCCTCGACAACTTCCGCTGGCCGGAGTGCATCGACTGGGGGGAGAGGCGCAACACCGTGGCCTCCGTGGTCGCAGGAGTTCTGGTAAGTGAGTGTGTGTGTGTGTGTGTGTGTGTGTTTATGTGGTTAAACTTTCTACCGGAGGGGTATACTATGAAGCGCGCTGAACATAACCAGGCTTTCTTGGGAAAACCTGGATCGACAAATATGCAACTCGTGATCAGAGTTAAATGGTACCACGAAGCTCACTTACGAGTCAATTTGTCAAGCCAGGATTTCCGCTTTAGTTTCAATAGACGTTCCCATAAAAGGGGGGTTTATCGCATCATTTTGGTCACCTTTACAAAAGATTAAGGCCTGTCCACACGGGCAAAAATGATATTTTCCCCTCCGTTTTCCTTTGATGCGTTTCAGGAATATCTTACTAGCCTGCAGCTCCCACACACACACAGCACACGCGAACGCACACATGCACGCCCGCACATACACACCGCATACAGACACACACGCACGCGCGCTGCTGCAAACGTTTCAAGACAAAGTCAGCACACCACACACATGCACACACGCACGCACGCACACACACACACACACACACACACACACACACACACACACACACACACACACACACACACATGCGCGTTGAAAGACAACGGCAGGATCGATCCCGCATCCCGCAATGTCTTGTGATATTGATGTCCCCCCCTCCCCCCTTCTGTCTGTTTTAACGGCGTCGCCGTCGACAAACTCTCCCAGATAAGATATTCTGTCTGTAGACTGTAGAAATTGCGATACAATAAGTGAAGAGACAATTTCTCACCTCGAAAAGCAACGGCAGGTCGTTATTTTTGTCCATATTTAACCAAAAGTCACATGATCTTAAAGAGACAGCGTCCCTATAACACAGAACGAAAACATGTCAATAACACACTAAGGTGATTATGTCTATAGAGTTCACCACAAGACTACACTTTGTTGCTTAAATGTAATATTACCCTCCTCCTTGAGCCTCCCGAAATGTCTTTACTTTGTTGCTCAAACTTAATATTACGCTTCTCCTTGAGCCTCCCGAAATGTCTTTACTTTGTTGCTCAAACTTAATATTACCTTCCTCATTGAGCCTCCCGAAATGTCTTGCGATATTGATATCCCCCCTCTCCCCTGTCGACTGTTTTAGTTGTTCTTTATTTTTCTTATGTTTTATGTGTAGGCTTTGTGTGACTGTAGGCTGCTGCTGCCTGTCTTGTATAAAGGCATTAATGTAGCAAAAGACTTTAGCATGGGTAAATAAGTCACAAATGTGTAACAGTCAATTTGAAGTAATCAATATTTATTTTGCATGTGTACACTAAAGTCACAAATTGTGCTGCTATCTCTCTCTCTCTCTCTCTCTCTCTCTCTCTCTCTCTCTCTCTCTCTCTCTCTCTCTCTCTCTCTCTCTCTCTCTCTCTCTCTCTCTCTCTCTCTCTCTCTCTCTCTCTCTCTCTCTCTCTCTATTAATACTGTACTTGACTTGGGAAGCCCTGCACAAGAATTCCTATGTGTTTGGACTGTCTGGTTTATGCACAAATGGCGAATAAAAACCTTTGAACCTTATGAACCTTTTTTAAAGTCACAAATGTGTAACAGCAAATTTGAAGTCGTAAATATTTTTTCTACCATTGTATACACAACATAAGGGGCTGCGAGTTCACAAGTCCTTTGTTACAGCTGCACAGATCCTATCCTGTGCGTCATGCCCTTGACACTTTTGCTACAATCATTCCAGGCAGTTGGTGCAAAACACATTCACACACCCGTGTTTCATAATCTGAAAACATGCACAAAAATTGGACATTCATAAACCCAAATGTGACCTAAGGCATCAAAATTTGCACATCTGTGAAATATTTCCCCATAAATTAAATGATATAGATGGCTATGTTCAATGAGCGTTTTAATGAGCAAGCACAAGTCCATCGATACAATTGCTTGAATCTGCTGCTACGAGTCTCAGCTGTTGTTTTTCTTGCGGATACTTTTGCAACACGTCTATGCAGTACAAGTGTAGCAAAAGTGATTCGTATCCGTATGAAGCAGAGCGTCCGTGGGCGGGACAAAATTGCAGCATTAACCATTGAAAGTCGCCGGCAGGGGGTGCATTTTTCAAACTACACTTGGACCATCCAAGCAGACCATTAAAATACATTGAAGGACATGTTAAAGGTTGGGTATGGGATTTGCGAAACAGATTTTGAAAATACACAACTCAAATGGTCCTACCCCTTCTCCTTCAACGCTGACTCTGGCTCCACCCATTCCAAGTACCTGGACGCGCAATCATGCACGAGCGCAAACACAGATGCGCGAGGGCGAGCCATTAGCTAGTTAGCTAGCTCCAGTAGCTACCGCAGGATAACAACAAACAGGAGCTTGCTCTGGGTCATGAGCTCTGGGTCACGAGTACTGCACGAAGGGGTCGCGCGCGGGGGGAGGGGGAGTGCAGTACGACCGTTTGATTGATGTACTTACTGTCCAATGCAACTCGGTGGCTCTGGAAATCATTGGCTGGAGTTTTTCGAGCCCTGCCCGTTCCACAGATGATTGACTTGTTTAATTTTCATCTCAGTACTTCTAACTCAGTGGCTGTAAGTGGGTTATGATAAGGATTTCAAGTAATTTTGCAAAAATGGCCAAAAAAGCGAATTCCATACCCAACCTTTAATGCAATAAATTGGGGGGAATTCAGTTGAACTAAGTAATTTAATTTTACATAATTTAAGATACCCAACTCCGTCGTGTAGGATGCCCTCTTGTCTACTTTCAAGACTCCAGAAAGTGATATGTTTGCACATATATGCACATCACTTGGAAGACGAACCCTGTAGAACCCCCCAGAATTCAAGACTGACGCTACCTCCACTCTCTCTCACCGAGACACACTGCGCAACAGTAAGGATTGTCTACATAAGGTCCAACCCTCTTAAACATTAACTCTTGTCCCACTTATTTTTATGGACAAAACTGAGTAGTAGGAGCGCCACCATGGAAAACAAGCCACAGAATATTGAATAAATATTAATATTTTGATTATTACAACCATCTAGATTCTCCAACAGGATGTCAGAGGACAAAGGGCTCCCATAGAAGGGACCCCTTCTCATGTCCTGGGAGAGTCCTTGATTGTAATTTGATTCAACATGTTTGAAACGACATAGGTAGCTTGGATGAATGGTTTGGATTCAAACCATTCATCGGTGCTATTTAAACGTGTCTGTGGCGCACACGTCTGCTCCTGGTTTCCCCTCCTTTGTATGGCATGCCCCTCGTAGGGTGCATCATGTCTGAGGTTCAATTTCAGCATATTTCTAAGCTGTTTGTATAGACTCTGCGTTGTGTATTTTCGTCATAGTATTAATTCTTGAAGTGGAAATCAATGCAGCTTGACATGTTGGATCAGAGGGTCAAGTAGTTGGTTTATTCCAGGATGTAATACAGCGAGATGCAGACTTAGGTTGGATAGTCTTTATTGTTGGGTGGTGAGGAGCAGTCTCCAGACGTGCTCCTTGGCTGTCCATCCCTCTTCTCACCAAACCAAAGTTTCAGGGCGAGGTTTATACTGAAGAAAGCGTAAATAACAAAGGAACAAATGCAGTGTTTCCCTTGATAAGGTATATGGGCCTGGCCATGACCAAGACGGCCTTGGACTGGCCTTTTGGTTGGTCCTTGTAGGGACAAAAACGAATCGAGGTTTGTTGGAAATAACGCCTGGTACCAGTTGGAGAGGCACTGGCCTGTCCCCACACTAATAAGTTTGAACACAGAGAGACATCAGAAAACACCAGCATTCTTCACTGATTTGTTTTGGATGAGAATACTTTATTGATATCTGAGTGGAAATTGAAGAGTGACACAGAGAAGAAGAAGAGCAAGGAGGGATTTAAGGGAAAAAACACATTTACAAATTGTCGGTGAACATTAAATACACAAAGGCACAGGATATGTGGGTCAAATATATTAACTTTGGTCAAATATATATCTTTCTCTCGGTGGTTCTGCCTATTACGGTGATTGTGTTCGAGTGTTGATCAGGAAATGATAAAAGGAGCTAATTGCTGAACCTTTGGTGTAATCAGAGAGAATTGTTCCGTCTGCTGCTACGTCAGGGGACCGTTTCTCTTTATTGTAGAATGTTACTTTGGCCATTTGATATGGTTGAATGTCTTTGTCAACGTCTCAGTCTCAGTCTTAAAACATTATTTATTTTTTGATTAAATATACATAATCAGATTTTTTATGAAATACTAGTCTAAAAATAAAAGTCCTAGAAATCTACAAACGAAGCCCATTTCAATCCAACATGTGTCCATCATTTATATACTCACATCTGTATTATCTTTTAAGTAAAATCCTCTATATATATCTGTAGATATATCTAGATATATGCTGTTTGCTAAATCAGCGTTTTTAAAGCCTCTCTTTGAGGCCCCGTCCACACAGAAACGATTTTTGTGTAAAAATGCAGAAGTCTTGTACGTTTGGGCCGACCGTCCGGCGTTTTCGGTGCCTTCAAACAGGCTTTTCTGATACCAGGTCCCAGGGTGAAACAGCCCCTTGGTCAATTAAATTACTAACTGTACAATCTACAAGGTTTAACAACTGCTTTCTTCTCCTTGACTTTATGTTTGCATACAGCGCGCAGGCTTGATGCGCATGCTACGCCTCGTCTTCTTTTTTTTTTTGGTGGAAAACCAGCGCCAAATATAGGCCTTGAATATGTACTACAGCGTTTCTACAGCTAGATGTGTTTTTGCAATGTGTCCATCTTTACGGAGAGATTCCTGAAACCACGGCAAGAAAATCGGAGGGGAAAAGATTGTTTTTGCTCGTGTGGCCAGGGCCTGCCTTCCCTAGGTGGTTTGCTTGCCCAGCGTAGAGGAGTGTAAAATGACACACTAGTCTGGCCTACCTTTACTCGTGGTGCTCTTGTTTTGGCAGAGCTTACCCAGTGCAATCAGCTGCTAAAATATCATTAGCATGTATAAGAAGGCAAACAACAAAAAGAGGGGTCAAACCAGGGTTAATGTTGGTGAATTTAAAGGTGGGGCGAAGTCAAGAACGATTTGCCTGTCTCTAGGGTGTTTGCATTGGCTGCTGTTTGTGATTGAGTGAGAGCTTGCCACTGCAGCAAGTGGGAGCGCCCACGTTAACATTTAAAGCAGTTGCAATGTTGTTGTATTTCAAATTCGGCCAAGTAAATGATAGCAACAGATGGAGGCACAAGTATTACATGTTGTACTATATTATAAGGTAATTCCAAAATCTATTTTGAGAGGTACATTACTGCAGTCGGCTAGCCATAGCAAACGTTATCCAAATCGCAGCAACCTAATTGTTAAGTGGGTTAGTTATCATTTTTCTAGCTTTGAATCTAAATAATCATTAGAAAAAATGGTCTTTAGAGATGTGATGCCACTGAATGCCATCCTTTAGAATTATTTTATCGATCCCCATACTGGTTTCTATTTGCCATTAAGCCGCGGTTCACTCAATCCTGGCTACAAAGACACGGGTACATCGTGGGCAAGTCGAATAAAAACAAGATACTCAAATGAAGTCCAACCACTTCCAACTGCTGGTAGGCGGCCCCGCGCCTGACCTCAGATACTGTGGACAAGTGTGAACTGAAGCACATTACATATAATGGCCTAGTTATATAACTAGAAGGATTAGTTTGTTCAGCAAATGGGCTGATTCTCCTGGTATAAAGTTTGCTGGTCTCTATGAAGGCCAATCCGAAGAGCCTATGGTATGACGTACGTTGCCTGTCCTCTCATCTCTTCCTTGTAATACTTTATCAATAAAAAATGCTATAGGTTTGAAAGACGGCACCCCTGAACGGTCTTTGGAAACGGCGGATTCTGCTTCCAGTGATCCTGACCGGAGCACGCTTAGATCAATTATTCGATTTTGGGGGTAAGGACAAGTTGTTTAACTACGTATATAACTATATATATAATATAAGTAAATTATATTATCAGCAATCTCAGACGGAAAATAAAATGTTAAAGTGAATCAGAATCGATTCGTCGACTTTACTAATCGCAAGCATCCCTAGTGTCTGTGTATGTGTGTGTGTGTGTATGTGTGTGTGGCTTGATCGATTAGTTGCTTAAAGAGGAACTGAACTGAAATTTGAAGTTTAGTTCATATAACAGATAGGGCCCGACCGATATTGATTTTTGAGTGCCGATGCCGATGCCGATTATTTTCAGAGAAAAATTACGATTATGATTTAATCGGCCGATTTAAAAAAAAAAAAAAAAAAAAAAGAATAGAAAACATAGTTTTTGATACCTTAAATATACTTTAAACACTTTTGACGAATATGTGAATTTAATGCAGAACCTGTATGTTTTAGTGTTTTAGAATACATTTACAGTCAAAAATGAGTGTAATGTAAAATGTAAAATAAATAACTAACTCCCAATGTGCTGCGCTCGTGAGCAGTGACTAACACGTGCGTGCTGAGCAGTATGGTCTCACCGTTAGAGTCTACATTCCCCCAGGCTTCATTAATGAATTATATAGGGCCAAGGCAGCTGGGGTAATCATACATTTCCACAGGCTACCTTTGAATAGAAAACCAGCCCTTAATACATGCCTGGCAGCCTTAAAACTGACTAACCCTCCAATGTCAATCAGCCCCTTTCATGTCAATCTCCACAAGCTTGCACTCCGACCATAAAGTATATAAACCATTACTCAGACGATATCACAGATCTATGTTTCCAAGCTGCTAATTAAACCACGGCGGGTCTGTAAACAGAAGGTCCACAAATGTCCCTTTCTACTCATCCTGTTGTTTGCCGACTAGCCGATTGCTGATGCAGAGGGAGTTAAACTCGAAGAAGTAGTTTCATAGTAAGATGTATCTGTGCAATATCCATCTGTGCAATATCCATCGACATCCACCAGAAAGTAAACCTCTATCATCTACCTAAAGTAAACGTGACACTTGTGAATCCGCCTCTCATACGCGGGTGTATCTCCCAAAGCGCATGTCTTTCAGGTCCAGTCCACCCGGAGCTGATTTTTTTGTGAAACCATGTCTTTAATAGCCATGTTATTAGGCAGATCATAAACCCTGTTCTTTAATAGGTCCATGGTCCCTGAGTGGTTTCAAATAAAACCGGACCTATGCGGTTTCGTGTTAGGTTTCGTGTGGACGCCTGAAGCAACGTTAGAGTAGTGTTGAAAGTTGCAGGTTTTTTTTGTATTATTTTTGTAGCTTTAAAAACAGCCCCTTGGTCAATTTAATTACTAACTGTACATTAAAAAGTATTTCTACTCAATCTAAAAGGTTTAACAACTACTATCTCCTCCTCGAGTTGCTCGAATGATTTTATAAAGTGCACAGGTTGGATGCGCGCATTATGTGGAGAACCAGCGCCTTGAATATGTAGGTACAGCGTTTGTACAGCTCGTTGCGTCTCCGTCTTTACGGAGATATTCCTGAAACGCATCAAAGGATATCGGAGGGGGAATGATCGTTTTCGCCTTGTTACTTGGTTGCTATTTATGGGGAGCTCCAGTGTCTCCGCTCGGACATCCCTTATGGCCACTTCCAAAACCTCTCTCTCGCCGCACAGCATCCGAATTGCCCTATGCATGGTTATGCAACCTAATCCCACCGTTACATGGTCAAGGTTGACCGGGACCTCTCGGCAGCAGACCGATTCAATGGCAGGGTCCATGCTCCGGCAGCACCCACACGCACACCAGTCACCCCCACACGATCCGAAGGTGGAGCTGGAGCCTGAAAATTATCCCTCTCTACAGTGTGGCAGTCGGACACTACAGGCATGTCCCTCACAGGCTCAAACGCGGGTGTAGAAGACGTTCGCGTGTCTGCAGCAACGACCTAGTCCTACCATGCCAGTGACCGTCATCGGCGCTCTAATAAAATAAATAAAAGACGCATTTTCTTTTGATTTGATTGATTGATTTATTTTTGCGTTTTTTTTTTTTGCCATGGTCATAACTAACACGTTATCGATGTTGATTATTTCAGTTCAGTTCATCTTTAATATTGACAAAACTGGGCCAGTGTGACATAGATACTAAAAAGGAGTCGAAACTGATTTACAACCTCTGTGCTAAAATATCAACTAGTTCTCAACTGCAGAACGAGCGTCAAACTGTTGCCAGTTCCATTTCCCATTCAAGGCAGAGGTGACGACGGCAGCAGCAGTATCATCTCAGCTGCCATCAAGTTTCCAATCAATTTTCTATTGTCCATTTCCCAAACTTGCAACATCAAAACCCTCAGCCCTCTGCCGACCATTGGCTATCGATCCTCGTTGGCTGCTCCTGCTGAGTCCCGCTGTCTTCACAATCACCGCCGCTAAAGCCAAGCTCTAAGGTAGAGGCTGAAAGGCAGGTTTTTAGCAGAGATCGCCTCACAGACAGTCCAATGCCATTTAACAATCGATTTGGAAGTGCAGTGCCTGAATGTCTGTATGTGATCATCCAGAAAGAAATCCCTCTTTACAGCTAACTAGAGACTGGACATGGAGACTAAGAGAATGCATTCGCTCCTGCTGCCTTCATGCGAGCCCAGTTAAAGACGCTGATGTTGTGTGTGTCCAGTTGAAACCAGTTAATCTCTCATGGAACTGGACAGGGGAGGGTTTTCTATAGGCTGTCAGGTGGAGGGATTGTCAGTAGATCCCAGGCCTTTATCATAAGACTTTTTGATATGAAGAAGAAATGGGTTTTTCAGCTGCTACCAGGCTAGAATGCCAGTCAAGTAGGAATGCCCAACGCTGTATGGTCGAGGGCACTATTCAAAAGCACTCAACCATACACATGCTCCATCTCCCCTGCTCTTTTTAACCTCCTTATGTTCTCCATTGGGTTTTATCAACAGACAAACTGTCTGACAGACAATCAAACAGTGGTCGTCTTCATGATTGACTTTCAAAAAATGTCTTACGAGTCCCTCGGCGTGAAATGAGGATAAACGGTAAACAAAGGCAGTGCACAGAGCTTCAATCCCCCTGTCCGGCCAGGTCACGGCTCTGCAGGCATGGGGAAACCTGGGCAAAGGGACAGCCCACGTGAGGTCACCCAGAAGAGAGGAGCAGACAACAGGGCAGGGTATAAAGATATGTAAATAATAATAATAATAATAATACATTTAATTTAGAGGCGCCTTTCAAGACACCCAAGGTCACCTTACAGAGCATATAGTCATCATACATTTTTTAAAAAGCAAGACATTGTGGAAAAAATAAATAAATAAATAAACATAAGCAATAAGAAATAAATAAAATAAAAAAACAACAACAATCAAAACAGTGATCAGTTAGACGTTGTGTGCGAGTTTGAACAAGTGAGTTTTGAGTTGTGACTTGAAGGTTGAAATGGTGTCTGACTGTTTTATGTGTGGGGGGAGGGAGTTCCAGAGCCTGGGTGCTGAACAGCTGAATGACCCATTGAAGTGAGTCGTGATGTGGGGATACATAGTAGTCCAGCAGAGGTTGAGCGGAGGGAGCGTGTACATTTGAATCCTTCTATTTACTCTTACTCCATGTTCTATGTCCTCCTGCTCCTTTAATTTATTCTCACAAAGAACTACCTGGATGTTCTCAACCACTGATTTTGTAAATAGTTGTATTTAATTTCCAATATTATTTTTATCTCCTAGAAGAATGAGCTCGGTCCAGACCTCGGTAACCTCATAGATGGCTACGGGCATGCTTGTCTTGCTAATTGCCATTGTATCTGCGCAATGAAGAGGGATTTGCATTCCAGTGCTTAAACATGAAGTTCCTAATGAGTGCCCGATGTAAAGCCCATATGGTCATTTACATTAGAGGTTTGAGTCAAATAACCTCGTTAAGAAATAAACGTTGGCAGCACTTCATGAGTGAATTTAAAACAAGGCAGAACGTTTTCCTGAATGTGCTCTCGTCCATGGAACGATGATCCTGAGCCTCTGCGTCTAAATTAATTGCTTTTATAAATGTGAGATGCCTTGTTCTCTAAACCTGTCAAAAGTTGAGGGTTCTCCAAAAGCTTGAGTCTGCATTATCTCCAATTCCTCACATTGAACATTGTACTTTCTAAACAATTTAGTCACGAATTCCAGCATTGGCCGGCAATTGTCAGCATTTGGGTTGCAGGTAGAGATTCATATTAAGATGCTTATTCTACAGAGATGCTTATTTGTGCTATTTTGAAACATATAACCGCATTTTGCCACTCCTGGAGCTTATCAAAAATGCGGCCTTATTTTCTATAACCGTTCATCCTGATAAAGTTGATTGCAATATTGTAAATGTACAACGCAAACGTAAAAGACTGTAAATGTAACATTCATGATAAACTTGCACGTATAAAATGTTTGACCTCTTCTGTATTCTCGGTGGCTTAAAGAATATAAAGTTCAAGTTAAACAAAGTATATAAATGGTGTTGCATAAATATGCTTAGGCTAGCTGCATTTTTATTTCAAATAAAATATAATGATTTCACAAGTACCACTGTTAAACTGTTATTGTGCAGGCTCCAGTAGCCAGGTCTAGGTCATTTTGTAGAACAAGCTGCTCAGCCTGTTCTGGAGTCAGATTGCTGCGCTGTGCTGTCCCTTTACCCAGCTCTTGGAGCCATATAGGAAGAAATGTGTGATTTTTTAATAATCTATTGATTATTCAATTGATTTGTATATAATATCTGAATGAGATTATGCATCATGAAGAAGGTTGATTATTCAATTATTGAATGTACTGCATTAAAGACATGTTCCCTCCCTCTTTTGTACCTGCCGATATCCCTCCAATGGTGGGGTTACCGGGATATTTTGATGGCTTATAGCGTCATAATCCTTTGGTTTGATTTGGAATATGAAGAGATGCCTTGCAGATACAGTCTTCTCATAATATAATGAGCATTATATATTTAATTTTCAACGTTGGTCAAGCCATTATCTTATGGATTACTTACACTATTTATAGGAGTGTAAATATAAACCCTGTCTGTGTCCATGTCTCTCTTTCTCTGCAAAAGCTGCCTCAACTGACATCGTCAGTTGGAAGTCCCTATCCCGTCAATATGAACCCTGTCTGTCTGTCTCTATATCCCTCTCTCTCCTGCTCTCTATCCAACTATCTCGCTCTTTCTCAGCGAAAGGTGTCCCCCTCTTAAAAGGAGCATGTGATCGTCAATTGGAAGTCACTATTTCAAGTTTCAATATAAACCCTGTCTGTCCGTCTGTCTCCACGTCCATACCTCTCTTTCTCAGCGCAACCTGTCTCACTCTTAGGAGCAACATGATCGTCAGTTGGTCTCCATCCCGAGTGTCGATATAAACCCTGTTTCTGTCTGTTTCTGTCTCTCTGTTCCCAGTTCTTTACCGGTTGGTGGGTGATGATTGACGCGGCGACCATCTACACAACACAGGAGCAGATGAACCACGCCTTCCACACGTGTGGCGTCTTCTCCACCATCGCTTTCTTCATGTGAGCCCGCTGTCTTTCTCTCTCTGACGTCCATGTTCTTGTTGGTTGGAAGACAAGCTGTGCAAATCTGGCAGCAATTAGCGCTGGACTATATTCAGTTCTGTAATAGCCTGCACATTACATTTGGATCATAATGAAAGGTTATTCACATATAGGTACAAAATTAAAACCTTTAAAATGAAGTCTACTAAATTACATTATTTACATTACATTTTACACTATTCCCAGAAGACTCCATTTCTCCATCATTGGTTCACTTGAGGTGCAGTGTGTAGATCTAGCAGGGAGGTGCAGAGTTCAACCAACTGAATCACCCTCCCCCACCCCTGCCTTTCCATTGACTTCAGAGAAGCTACGGTGGCCTCTACTGGCCTGGCAAGGTGACAGCTCCAAAGAAAGAAATGACCCTAAAGAAATAGCTCTCTAATCACTCTAAAAAGACAGCTTCTCCGGCTGAACCCGGTCTCTAGGGTTCATTATGGGTGCCTACCTGGTTAGCACAGAAGGTGTCTAAGCCACAGAGAGTATGGAAATAGATGCACACTGGTATCTATCACTACAGTATGCTGATAATCATAAGGCATCTTTACACTGCCAACCCGGTACGGTCACGGCTTGGCGCAACCTGCCTTTCACTCACGGAGCCGGCTTACTTGGTTTGTTGGAGTAGACTGAAGAGTCACCTGTTCAGAGTTCACCTGGACTCTGAACAAGAGACCCAAGACTCACTTGTTCAGAGTTCACCTGTACTCCACATAGCCTCCCCCCAACTCCCCCACACCCCTCTGATGCACTAATTGCATATGTGTATGTCCTGGCACTTAATGTATGCACTTATTACTGTATCCTCACTCTAGACTCTGGAGAAAATGCCATTTTGATCTTATTAGACCTCAGTGCCGCCTTTGACACTGTCGACCACAACACCCTAGGTATTCTCTCCCACTACGTCAAACCCCACACCAGAAACCTGGGTGTCATCTTTGACTCGAATTTCTGCTTTGACAAGCAAATTGCTGCTGTAGTAAAGAGCAGTTTTTACCAGCTCAGAGTCATTGCTAAGATGAAACCCCATCTATCATTTCACAAAAATGGAAAAAGTAATACACACCGGCTTCTTCACATCACAGCTGGATTACTGCAACTCCCTTTACCTAGGACTCCCTCAATCACTACTCTCTCGCCTTCAGTTGGTCCAGAACTCCGCAGCAAGGCTGCTGACTGGATCCAGAAGGCGGGATCATCTAACCCCCATCCTAGCACCCCTCCACTGGTTGCCCATCCAGCACAGAATTCATTTTAAAACCCTACTTATGGTATAGGGCCTGGCCCCGCCCTATATAACAGAGCTCATCCACCGCCACTCAGCTCCCAGGTCCCAATCATGTAGCATGGGTCTCCTGCACGTTCCGAGCACTAGATAGAAACAGAGGGGCGACAGGGCTGTTGCTGTGGCTGCCCCCCACCTTTGGAACACACTGGCGCCTTCAATTAGAGACGCTCCTTCCGTCACCATTTTTAAATCTAGGCTCAAAACACACCTCTTTTCCCTGGCCTTTCCTCCCCTTTTGTGATGTTCTTTATTTTAATATTTTTCATGTACTGTCTATGCATGTGGCATGTTATGCCTTTTTATATGCCTTTTTGCACCATGTACGGCACTTAGGCCAGTGAAAACGGTTTGTAAATGTTCCTATGAATTTTACTTACTTATTGTATATGTGTACGTCCTGGACCTTAATGTACGCACTTATTTTATGTTGTACGTCCTGGCACTTAAAAAAAGGGTTAGCATTGCGTAGCGTCTTATCCTAGATATCTTTGTTGTGTACAGAGAATGGGTTAACATTGCGATTGTAAGTGCTTGGCAACAGTTTTTATGAATATCTTTGCTGAAATTTCTCTTTCTTCTGACAAATGTAGTAATTGTAAGTGGCTTTGGATGAAAGCTAAATGCCCTGAATGGAAATGTGAATTTAAGTCAACCTAAGTGGCATGTGTGAATCCACAGGATCAATGCTGTGTCTAATGGCCAGGTGAGGGGCGACACCTACGGAGAGGGCTGCTTCGGGAGGACGGGTATGTCAATGTCTCCATGCGTCGGGGAGCGTGTGCGTTCAGGGATGATTGATCTGGGAGGCGTGTGAAGAGAGGCGTGCTGATGGCGGGGTAATGAGCCTGCTCCTGTCCCCGCAGGCGTCCGTCTCTGGCTCTTCATGGGCTTCATGGTGATGTTCGGCTCCCTCATCGGCGCCATTTGGATCCTGTTCGGCGCGTACGTGACACAGGGTGAGTCTCTCTTTCTTTCTTTCTTTCTTTCTTTCTTTCTTTCTTTCTTTCTTTCTTTCTTTCTTTCTTCCCCCCCCCCCTCCCCAACATGTCTGCTCTCTGAAGACATCCCATTTACTGAGTCCACTGGTTCGTGGATGAACTCTTGTTCAAAACAAGTTGTACTTATTTCTGTGCTACTCAGTGCCAGGCCAAGGCTTGTGTATGCAGTCATGGGGCCCTATCTTGCACCCAGCGCAATTTACTTTCTACACTGACGCATGCCGGTGGTTGCACCCGGCGTAAAGCTGGTTTTCCCCCGCAGCAAACTCACACCACTACACTTGCGCCATGATAGCCGTGTTGGCGAAAAGCAGAGGCGTGTCCCGGCGCAAATGATACATAGTGCTATCTTACAGAACGATAAAGCAATCGCGCCACTGACCGGCACAGACCTCGCCTAAGTGCCCTAGCGGATAGCGCAGTTGGTGTTGCTATTTTGACGTTCCTAGGAAGGTTGGAACTGTAACATAAGCTTACACACACGTAGGCTATACACAGCACAAACATGCAAACAATTAGCCTAATTTAAATATTATGATGTCAAAGATTATTCATATGTGTGAAACTGCATAGAAATAGCATGTGGATTGTGGATTTTTCTTTTTTCCATAGGGGCTGCATATCACACACACACACGCGTATGTGAAAGCATTGCAAACCCACTGTATGTATGGAAATATGTCCATGATTGGTTAATTAACATCCACTGTTCATCTCCTTGGAGGGTAGAGAGGAGAGGTTTTTCTTTACATTTGAATGTTGGGTGGAGAGGATTATGGACACTATTAAAAAACAATTTGCTATTTTGAGGTCTGTGGTGCAGTTATGTAATTTAACTCTTATTAGGATATTTAATATCCATCTCTGCGTGCATTTTTATATATAGTTAATATCCCTCTCTGCGTGCATAGAGGGGTTGCTATGGTTACTTATTTTAGAGACGATACGCCAGCTAGCGCATTAATTGACAACGGTAAACAGACAATTTGACGGAACTACTTGTCCAGGTGTCCGTGTATCAGGAGTTAATGCACACCAAGCAGAATCGAGTATTCCCGCAGACCGTGGTATAAAAAAATATATTATATATAGAACGTTATAAGACGCCGAGAATTGGCGCGCTGCCAGCCGCTGTCACCGAGTGTGAGAGGAGAGTTGACGGAGAAGATGGCGGTTGACCTAGTTTCAAAGTTAATACCGTTTATACCGGTAATACCGGTGTTGACACGAGCGTATTACTCGGTGTGAAAATGTCCACACCGTGGCAACCCTAGTTCCAGCATTCTCATATATTCTCGTTTTTTACATTTCTCACAGTGCAAATATGTTTTTGAATGAGTTTCTGAAAATGGTGTTTTAAGATGGGACATATGTAATTATAATTTGTAATCCCTTGTTGCAAATATAACAACCAAAAAAATGCTTAAAATGTTGATGCATGATTGTGGACTATATGGAAAACAGTACAATTCCAGGTCATCTGTCAATGTTTTTGGTCGCTGTGTAATAATTCTGCTTAATTTTTAATATATTGTTGCTTAAGGCAAACTAATTAACGAGAAAATGTCAAACTGGCACTTCACGTTGAAAAGGTGGCTGAACCCTGGTGTAGATGCATGTCATTATGGAGCTCTGGGTTTTGGCCCGTTGGCCTTGCGGTCTCTTTGTCTCTCGTTCTCTGGACCTCAGTGTCTCTCGGTCTCTCTGTCCCTCTGTCTCAGCTTCTCAGTCTCTTTGTCTCTCGTTCTCTGGACCTCTGTGTCTCTCGGCCTGTTTGTCCCTCTGTCTCAGCGTCTCGGTCTCTTTGTCCCTTGTTCTCTGGACCTCGGTGTCTCTTGGTCTCAGTACCTCTGGGCCTCTCTGTATCTCTGATCTCTTGTCTCTCTTGCCTCTCGGTCTTTCTGATCACTTGGCTCTCTTGCCTCTCGGTCTTACTGATCTCTTGTTTCTCTTGCCTCTTGGACTCTCTTATCTCTTGTCTCTCTTGCCTCTAGGTCTCTCTGATCTCCTGTCTCCTCTTGCCTTTCGGCCTCTCTTATCTCTTGGCTCTCTTGCCTCTCGGTCTCTCTGATCTCTTGTCTCTCTTGCCTCTTGGTCTCTATGATCTCTTGTATCTCTTGCCTCTCGCTCTCTCTGATCTCTTGTCTCTCTTGCCTCTCGGTCTCTGATATCTTGTCTCTCTTTCCTCTCGCTCCCTCTGATCTCCACTTCCTCTCAGTCCCTCTGATTTATTGTCGCTCTTGCCTCTCGGTCTCTCTGATCTCTTGTCTCTCTTGCCTCTCTGTCTTTTTGATCTCTTGCCTCTCGGTCTCTTGTCTCTCTTGCCTCTTAGTCTCTCTGATCTCTTGTCTCTCTTAACTCTCACTCTCTCTGATCCCTTGTCTCTCTGGCCTCTTGGTCTCTGATCTCTTGTCTCTCTTGCCTCTCGGTCTCTCTGATCTCTGTCTCTTGTCTCTCAGTCTCTCTAATCACTTGTCTCTCTTGCCTCTCAGTCTCTCTGATCTCTTATATCTCTTGCCTCTCGGTCTCTCTGATCTCATATGTCTTACCTCTTGGTCTCTCTGATCTCTTGTCTCTCTGGCCTCTCAGTCTCTTTGATCGTTTGTCTCTCTTTACTCTCGCTCTCTCTGATCTCTTCTCTCTTGCCTCTCGGTCTCTCTTATCTCTAGCCTCTCGGCCTCTCTGATCTCTTGTCTCTCAGTCTTTTTGATCTCTGTCTCTCTTGTCTCTAAGTCTCTCTTATCGCCTGTCTCTCTTGCCCCTCAGTTTCTCTGATCTCTTGTATCTCTTGCCTCTCGGTCTCTCTTATCTCTAGCCTCTCGGCCTCTCTGATCTCTTGTCTCTCAGTCTTTTTGATCTCTGTCTCTCTTGTCTCTAAGTCTCTCTTATCGCCTGTCTCTCTTGCCCCTCAGTTTCTCTGATCTCTTGTATCTCTTGCCTCTCGGTCTCTCTGATCTCTTGTCTCTCTTGCCTCTCAGTCTCTCTGATTTCTTGTATCTCTTTACTCTCGCTCTCTCTGCTCTCTTTTCTCTCTTGCCTCTCGGTCTCTCTTATCTCTGGCCTCTCGCTCTCTCTAATCTCTGTCTCTCTTGTCTCTCAGTCTCTCTTATCACTTGTCTCTCTTGCCACTCAGTCTCTCTGATCTCTTGCCTCTCGGTCTCTCTGATCTCTTATATCTCTTGCCTCTCTGTCTCTCTGATCTCTTGTCTCTCTGATCTCTTGTCACTCTTGCCTCTCAGTCTCTCTGATCTCTTGTATCTCTTTACTCTCGCTCTCTCTGATCTTTTGTCTCTCTTGCCTCTCGGTCTCTCTTATCTCTGGCCTCTCGCTCTCTCTAATCTCTGTCTCTCTTGTCTCTCAGTCTCTCTTATCACTTGTCTCTCTTGCCTCTCAGTCTCTCTGATCTCTTGCCTCTCGGTCTCTCTGATCTCTTGCCTCTCTGATCTCTTGTCTCTCTGATCTCTTGTCTCTCTTGCCTCTCAGTCTCTCTGATCTCTTGTATCTCTTTACTCTCGCTCTCTCTGATCTCTTGTCTCTCTTGCATCTCGGTCTCTCTTATCTCTGGCCTCTCGATCTCTCTACTCTCTGTCTCTCTTGTCCCTCAGTCTCTGTTATCACTTGTCTCTCTTGCCTCTCGGTCTCTCTGATCTCTTGCCTCTCGGTCTCTCTGATCTCTTATATCTCTTGCCTCTCTCTCTCTGATCTCTTGTCTCTCTGATCTCTTGTCTCTCTTGCCTCTCAGCACATTAGCCTCTGCCTCTCGGTCCCTCTCTGTTATTGAGTATATCATACTCAATAACAGAGTGGTATTCATATCAAATGACTACCTTCCTTGCTTTGTTGCTAGTTAATGAAATAAGCTTTGTATACATGAATGAATTGTATTCTCCTTGAGGTCGCTCCGTTCCTCCCTCAATGTGAAAGGTGTAATGTGAGTTTCCCTTTGCTTTCTTAAATAATACCGAAAAATTAAGAATATGAGAATGACTTTTGGTCTTTATTTCTTTGCATCGTTGGATGATTGTGCTCCTACAATTAAACTATAAAAGCTATGAATAGTGGTTGTTCCTTGAAGATGCTTGGTAAAGGCTGCCAGTGTGTCCTAAATGCTCAATGAAATAATTTGCCTTCAAGAATTGCCTGAAAGGAAAAATGGCATCACTATATCCCATTCAAACAATGGATTTCAACTCCTAAAGATTCTTGTTCAAACAACCTCAATAGAGTTGTTTTCCTTCGTGATTTTTGTGATCAACTACTTGATAGCATCTCCTTCTTTAAACGATTGCTGTGATTGTTTTTGATTCATCCTTCAACCAAATGAACCAGGTTGTAAATTGTTTTAGCATTATATATTTTAACATTTTATTTTTATTTTGGAAAAATGCTGTATTTGCTCTCTTTGTTTGCTTAATCTTGTCATGTTATAAAGTTCTGTCTTGGTTCTTCATCAATGCAAGGATAGAAGTGATATTTATCTTGTGCTTTTATTTTGTAGGGAAGGAAGTTGCTCCGGGCCTGGCTGTGTTCTTCCAGAATGCTTTCATCTTCTTCAGGTCAGGAATCAGAGCGCTCTGATCGACAGCCTCCTGGCTTTCATTTAGTTCATATCAGAGAACTATATGTAACATCTCATCTATCATGTAATATTATATTATACAATGATGTAATGTACTGTCATATATTAAAGGATAAGTTCACCAATTTTGGTCAAAGGGCCAGACCCAGGGGTTTTTAAAGTGCGAGGGAGTGAGCCCCCCCTCAGAGAACCAATAAACGGCTGTGCCCCCCCCCCCCCCCCCCCCCAACACGTTTTTTGAAAGAACTTTTAATTTGAGATATTTTTATTATTTTAATAAAGAAAAAAATTAAAATTCCAAACATCTCTATTCATTTTTAAAGATATTATTATTCTTTTACACATTTTAAATACATTTTTAATAAATTTTAAACATCTTTGTCCGTTTTTGAACATATTTTAAACGCATTTTAGCATCTTTATCTGCATAAAAATCCATCTGTTAACTGCAGTTTAGCCACCTTTTGGCATTTTTTCTCACGTCGCACCCCTCTGAAGAACTCTAGTGCCCCCTAGGGGAGGCGCGTCTAATAGTTTGAAAAACCCTGGTCTAAACCACCTGTGGATATAATGGTGTCCTCCCTCTGGGACCAATAGGTAGTAGAGGACTGTGGTGAAGCCACTATGTGTGTACGACTAACTGTGTGTGTCTTTCATCATCTCTCTGTTGACTCTCACTCCTGTATCTCTCTCCCTCTGCAGCACTCTCATCTTCAAGTTTGGGCGGACAGAAGATCTGTGGGGTTAGGGTCCTTGCCCCATCCCCCCCCCCCCAATCTTCATCTACAACTTTTTTTTTTGCTTTAATTTCAAATGTTTCTTCACGTTTCTAATCACGCTGTACGTGCCAGTTTTGAACCCTGAGCTGGACAGTGTTTATTACAGATGCCACATCCTGATGTGCCTTCAGGGTCCAGCAACATCAAGGCTACAATAAGGAACATGATTCAGCTTAGTAAATGCATTTATCTGAACAATTAACTCATTTTCGCTATGACATGGACACTAAAGGCTTAGTTATGGTTCCACGTCTACTTTTTTTTCTCCGCGCAAGGGGGTTTACGGACCCATTACGTCCTTGCGGACCCTCCTTGCATCCGATGCAGAACCAAAACAGGTTCAGGACCGCGTCGAATCGTCTGTGTGGTCATTGCGTTGCGTCGACGTGGAACCATTACTAAGCCTTTAGGCTAACGTCGCTATATGTTATATACTGAGCTGTATGCTGCTTACATAGAGGAGCGGTGTGGTCCATCTGGGTTTGGGTCTTTTTGTAATTTCCTAAATCTGTATTCAGTCCACAAGCTTATCACATTTAGGTGTTATTTATTCAGGGGATCAATATGTATTTATCTACTTTCTGTCAAACGCACAGCTAGGATCATCGAAACTGTTGTTTTAATTTTGGACCAAGCGTGTTGATTCTTTGGTGCAAGAGGTTCCTTAAATGGCCTGGGGTTGTTAATGGTGAACTTGTCTATTCAGAATGCTGTAATTAGATGTAGTGTTCAGTAGATTGTTAAATGCTAAAGCCATCAGGGACGGTGCCATCATTGTAGACACAATGCGTATCACAAATGCTCCTCTGATTGGCCAGAGGATGACAGTTGCCATATAGACGTGGAGTAGACGTCCTGTCTGAGGCTGATCTCAGTGGTCGTCAGTGCAGGACGAGTGTCGATCCCAACCTACGCTTCAGAGCGTCTCCCCTCGCTACGCGCTCAGCCATTCGAACACTTTTTTTGTTCCAGCATCTGCTGCAAACTTTGTCGTCTTTCACTGTCCCGCAATTCACTTCCAATCACGCTTGTTTTCATGGCGACTGCATCACCTGTCCAACCCTTCCTCTCTGGGGAAATCAGGCCTCTGTCCTCAACACTGGGCCGGTGGTCATGGAGGCGTCTGTCGGGGAGCTGGAGATGAACACGGACTGACCTGGAGCTCCCGGCCCTGACTGTTCGCTCCCTGGGGTCCATCCCACTGCTTGGGATGGGAATTACTAATATCTATTATAAGTGCTGAAGAATATGTATGGATAAAAGGGAAAATAAGCAACAGAGGTTCATGTATTAGTCCCCACCAGACTAGGAACCAGGTGGTGGTGGCGGAGAGGGCCAGGACTTAACAATCCATCCATGTGACCTTCTAACCCTGGACCTCTGTATCAAGGCTGTGGTGTGGAACAATTAGCAATCAAAGTTTCTTCCATTTATTCGCAATCCTGATACATTCACCATGACCACAGACATGTCAACATTAAGGGATGGCCACGGGCCAGTTTGACCAGTTGACCTAGGCAGTGTTTTGATGTGCTGCTTCACATTTGATACCGGCGAGATAACAGCTGCTGTTCGGAGTGGTGAGGGTGTGATGCCGATCCGAAGGGAAGACCCTGACCCTGACCCTCATTTTGTATCCAAACCAAATTACTTCTGAATACTTTTAAACCATTGTGAATAAAAGTACACATGCTCTAGTCAGTTATTTTACTATCAAGTTTTATTTAATAAATTATGTAAACGGATGTCATACCAGTGCCCCAGTTTAATCAAATCGAAATCAAGTTTGGTTGTGTGCATAATCTAGTGGTCAATAATAGGTTACATGAAGTCAAGTAAATGAACACTGCTGGTGGTGGTACAGCCGTCACTAGTGGCCGCCACACAATTATGTCATGAATTAAATGACTGTTCTGAAGTTTTTGTAGAACATTAAAAAATGTGTAAATAAAAAATCATAGTTGGTAATGGTTCATCCTAAAAAAATGACTGCAAGAGCTCCGTTCTCATTAGTGTTCTCTGGGAGTCCGCTGTGAAGGGATGGCTTGGGGAAGGCTCAGGCGGAGGGTTGGATGAGGGAGATGCGGTCGCACTGCTCATCGATGGGTTTGTAGGTGAGAGCCGGATCCACGGGACGAAGCTCTCTGATGCACTAATGAAAGAGTTAAACACATCAACACACCGTGGAAGCACGGTGACCCCCAAACCACCCGAGACCCCTCCTCTGACCAAAGAGCCGGTGAGCCCCCTGATTCAGATGGAATTCGAACCGAGTTTGAGGAAAGAGGTTGTTATCTCTATGTTTACGACCCACGCCAACTCTATGAAACGTTTTTAGTAATGTTGCATATGAAATCTGCCACACACACCGTAATGTTACACAAGAATCGTCCGAAATGCCAAACCAGGTTCATGTATTAGTCCCCACCAGACTAGGAACCAGGTGGTGGTGGCGGAGAGGGCCAGGACTTAACAATCCATCCATGTGACCTTCTAACCCTGGACCTCTGTATCAAGGCTGTGGTGTGGAAGAATTAGCAATCAAAGTTTCTTCCATTTATTCGCAATCCTGATACATTCACCATGACCACAGACATGTCAACATTAAGGGATGGCCACGGGCCAGTTTGACCAGTTGACCTAGGCAGTGTTTTGATGCGCTGCTTCACATTTGATACCGGCGAGATAACAGCTGCTGTTCGGAGTGGTGAGGGTGTGATGCCGATCCGAAGGGAAGACCCTGACCCTCATTTTGTATCCAAACCAAATTACTTCTGAATACTTTTAAACCATTGTGAATAAAAGTACACATGCTCTAGTCAGTTATTTTACTATCAAGTTTTATTTAATAAATTATGTAAATGGATGTCATACCAGTGCCCCAGTTTAATCAAATCGAAATCAAGTTTGGTTGTGTGCATAATCTAGTGGTCAATAATAGGTTACATGAAGTCAAGTAAATGAACACTGCTGGTGGTGGTACAGCCGTCACTAGTGGCCGCCACAAAATTATGTCATGAATTAAATGACTGTTCTGAAGTTTTTGTAGAACATTAAAAAATGTGTAAATAAAAAATCATAGTTGGTAATGGTTCATCCTAAAAAAATGACTGCAAGAGCTCCGTTCTCATTAGTGTTCTCTGGGAGTCCGCTGTGAAGGGATGGCTTGGGGAAGGCTCAGGCGGAGGGTTGGATGAGGGAGATGCGGTCGCACTGCTCATCGATGGGTTTGTAGGTGAGAGCCGGATCCACGGGACGAAGCTCTCTGATGCACTAATGAAAGAGTTAAACACATCAACACACCGTGGAAGCACGGTGACCCCCAAACCACCCGAGACCCCTCCTCTGACCAAAGAGCCGGTGAGCCCCCTGATTCAGATGGAATTCGAACCGAGTTTGAGGAAAGAGGTTGTTATCTCTATGTTTACGACCCACGCCAACTCTATGAAACGTTTTTAGTAATGTTGCATATGAAATCTGCCACACACACCGTAATGTTACACAAGAATCGTCCGAAATGCCAAACCTTCTCTCGGACGCCGCAGTCGTCTGCTGCCCAGAGAGAGCTCCTCACACACACACACACACCCCCCAGACAGAGCTCCACGCGTCCACTCCCCCCCCAGACAGCTCCACGCGTCCACAGCCCCCCCAGACAGCTCCACGCGTCCACACACCCCCCAGACAGAGCTTCACGCGTCCACACTCCCCCCTCAGACAGCTCTACACACACACCGCCCGGACAGAGCTCTACACACACACCGCCCGGACAGAGCTCTACACACACACCGCCCGTACAGAGCTCTACACACACACCGCCCGGACAGAGCTCTACACACACACCGCCCGTACAGAGCTCTACACACACACCGCCCGGACAGAGCTCTACACACACACCGCCCGGACAGAGCTCTACACACACACCGCCCGGACAGAGCTCTACACACACACCGCCCGGACAGAGCTCACACCGTTCCGCCGGTGCCTCATGGTCGTGACGTCAGACGACCTGGTAGAAGGCTGTCTGACGTCACGTGAAGAGGCCCGCGCTCAGCAGCGTGGAACGGCTACGTGGTGTTTAGGGATAAGGACAAAAACCAAATTGGAGACCTTACAGTATTTCAGTAACAGATAAACTGGCAGTTCCTTTTGCTATGTTGAATATATAACACAAATGACAACGATTAAAGCAAAACAAAAGTTAACTGGATCGATAAAGACAATATGCAACATAGTTTTGAGTGAAATGTGCGCTAGAACACATTCTGCCCTGTAGACGTTGACTTTAAGGTTGGCTACAGGAATAAGGCTCGTTTTTCTTAATCTTGAAATAGGGAATCTTGCATGTTTTAAATAGTTTGTCATTATGCTATAATTATAACGGTAATACCTGGACACCATGCGAGTGTCACAACAGTAAAGTCACAGGGCAAAACGGAAATAGCAGAATAGGCTAAACTTGAATGATGTGATTTGTGTCTGTGTGATGGTTTGGTTTGTGTCCGTGTGTGATGGTTTGGTTTGTGTCTGTGATGGTTTGGTTTGTGTCTGTGTGATGGTTTGGTTTGTGTGTGATAGTTTGGTTTGTGTCTGTGTGTGATGGTTTGGTTTGCGTCTGTGTGATAGTTTGGTTTGTGTGTGATAGTTTGGTTTGTGTCTGTGTGATAGTTTGGTTCGTGTCTGTGTGATAGTTTGGTTTGTGTCTGATGGTTTGGTTTGTCTGTGATAGTTTGGTTTGTGTCTTTGTGATGGTTTGGTTTGTGTCTTTGTGATGGTTTGGTTTGTGTCTGTGTGATGGTTTGGTTTGTGTTTGTGTGATGGTTTGGTTTTTGTCTGCGTGTGATGGTTTGGTTTGTGTCTGTGATGGTTTGGTTTTTGTCTGTGTGATAGTTTGGTTTGTTTTTGTGTGTGATAGTTTGGTTTGTGTCTGTGTGATGGTTTGGTTTGTGTCTGTGTGATGGTTTGGTTTGTGTCTGTGTGATGGTTTGGTTTGTGTCTGTGTGTGATGGTTTGGTTTGTGGCCGCGTGTGATGGTTTGGTTTGTGTCTGTGTGTGATGGTTTGGTTTGTGGCTGCGTGTGATAGTGTGTATCTGTGGATAACTACTGCTCTCACATTTGGTTCCACATAGGGCGGTCGCATCCACTCCTTGATCCTACGGCTCTGGAAGAGAAGGAAGTAGATCACTGACAGAACCACCAGCACCGCCGTGACGGAGATCACCAGAACCAGGGTGACCAACAGCTGCCTGGCCCGCTCACCTGGGACACACACACACACACACACACACACACACACACACACACACACACACACACACACACACACACACACACACACACACACACACACACACACACACACACACACACACACACAATAAGGTTTACTGTATTCACGCAATCAGCATTTACATTAATCGCTCATCATTTTGGCACAAAGCTCCAGGAGCAAAGCCTACCCGATTGGGGAATGTCTTGACACTTGACACAGCTGGGGAGCCCTATGCGGACCCCGTGGTAGACGAGGCCCACTCTGACACAGTACCGCCCCCCCTCCTCCAGCTCCTTGATCACCAGCGACGACGGAGATTGGCCGTACTCCTGGCGGGGAAGGTATGCAAAGGACACACTTGACAAGAACTCAAACCTCAACCTGCCAAAGGAGGGGGAAGTTCAACATTGATCACAATGCAAAGATACTGCAACACTCTGCTAGTGACAACACCCCCACCTCCCACGTCTTTTGTGTCTATTTGAATGGATATTACGTAGCCTATGACAAACTGGCCAACCGTTGTATGGCCTGGTAGGATGTGCCAGCCTAAAAGGATCTGATAGAAGAGCCTGTTGCTCCTAGCTTCTAGAGCAGGAGTCAGCCACCTTTTCAACATGCAGTGCCAGTTTGACATCTTCTCGTTAATGAGTGTGCCGCAACAATATATTAATATTAAGATGAATTATGACACAGCAACCAAAAACATTTCCAGAAGACCTGGGATTGTATTATTTCCATATAGTCCAGAATCATGCATCGAGATTTTAAACGTTTTTTTGGTTGTTATATTTGCAACATGGGCTTACAAATTATAATTACATACGTCCCATCTTAAAACACCTTTTTCAGAAACTCATTCAAAAACATATTTGCACTGTGAGAAATGTAAAAAACGAGAATATATGAGAATGTTGGAAACATCCACATCAATACCTTTAAGGCATACAGCTTTGCAAAACCATGTGAAGGCGATGCATACAGGCCACTTGCAACAATATTTTTTTATTTCCCTATTACTCACAACAGGTTTAAAAAGTGCACAATTTTTGCAAAGTGCAAAAAAGTCTGTAGTAGTCATTATGCTGCCGCATTGTGCGGTGACATTTTTTAATAATAATAACAAAAAATAAATTTATTTTATTTTATTTATTTTTTTAAGTGTGCCAATGATTATGCTGCCCCGTGCCAGTGGTGGCACGCGTGCCTAGCATTGCCGACCCCTGTTCTAGAGACAAAAGACGGCAGGTAAATGGTTAGACTACGACTCGGCCCACCCTTTGGAGGATCCCATCTCGAACTATCTTCTGTTTGTGTTGGGGAGTGAACCTCCATGGCAGGTTGAACACATCCAGCCTGGCTTCTGCCATCACCGCATCCGTTAAAGC
Source organism: Gadus morhua (assembly GCF_902167405.1). Taxonomy (NCBI): domain Eukaryota; kingdom Metazoa; phylum Chordata; class Actinopteri; order Gadiformes; family Gadidae; genus Gadus; species Gadus morhua. Next base: position 19,200,447 of record NC_044064.1, on the reverse strand, counting down.
ACCACCAACACGTGACCCCTGGCTGGGTGAGGGCACCAGCGGAGTGTCGGGTGTTGGGGTTGCGCTACAAACACTCACCACAGCAGGCGCTCTACCCCTGACCCCTCCAGGTCCCCCCCTCTCTGATGGTGACCCCTGACCCCTCCAGGTACCCCCTCCCTGATGGTGACCCCTGACCCCTCCTCACCTTCAGGGGCTCCCCCTCCCTGACGGTGACCCCTGACCCCTCCTCACCTCCCTGTCGCCCCCTCCCTGACGGTGACCCCTGACCCCTCCTCACCTTCAGGGGCTCCCCCTCCCTGACGGTGACCCCTGACCCCTCCTCACCTCCCTGTCGCCCCCTCCCTGACGGTGACCCCTGACCCCTCCTCACCTCCAGGGGCTCCCCCTCCCGGGCCAGGTATACGAGGTATTTCATGAAGGCTCCGTACTCCAGGATGCGCGGGTGGTCCGCGCGGAGGAGCACAGTCAGGCTGCCGGGCTGGGCGCTCAGCTGGACCTCGGGGCTGCAGGAGGAACCTGAAGGGGGGAGGCACACAGGATTTGATGTCATGGACCTCCAGTCGGTGCCTGTATCTGTTCCTCTGAATCTAATGTGGGACCAATGACCATATACGGTTACTCAGTCATTTAGACGTCCTTTTAGGCCTTTTCGAACAATAATCTGTCTTGTAAGCGACGTTTCCCATGTAGAGGAGTATGGCCATGATTCTTCATCATTCGTTCCTTCCTAAAACTATAAGCCTAATTAAAACATAATAAACGGTTTAATTAAAGCGTACCGTGGTGGTGATAGTTTAATAATATTCTCTTGCAAAACAAAGTTGCTTCTTAAAACAGGACTGATTATTTCAGAATAGTCTTGGTATAAAAACTGGACATTGGACAATATTTATTTATATTCGGTATACTATTTGATCTCTGAAATTGATATGCGTTTTGCCCTAATAGTACATCTTGTGGCACTCTGCGTGTTCATGTGTGTTCTATGTGGAAACACTAGCCGCGTTTACATGGACACATCTGATCCGCATAGATTTCTATGCGGAATAGAAAATGATCATATATACGCCTCATTCGGAATACAATTATCTGTTCGGCATAGAATTCTATGCTGAATAGAAGAGGTGGTGTAGTCCGTTTTAATCGACATGTGTACACTTATTCCGAATAGATTGGGGTTTAACTTGGAGCAGCTGCAGTAGTTCGCAATTGGTCCACTGAGCTCCGTCGGTACTTTTATGCACACCGAACTTGACCGCTGTCAAGGAAAGTGGATTTATTGCCTGATTCACGTCTTTGTTACCACTCCGTAAGTGAACCTGGAAAGCGTGTCCGGTTGCTAAGGGACAGGACATGTGTGTTTATTAATGACGTGTTTGTGTATCGTAGTGTCCGCGCGCATCGGAGATAACTGTAAATGAGCAGGCTACTGGTAGTACTTTTGCAGACTGAACATTAAAATACTTCTTAACTTAGAGAGATGGCAGCTGCAGTAGTTCGCAATTGGACCTTCGGGGAGACAAATGTCAGACTCATCCTAAGATTTTCTCGCCATTCCTGGTCGTTAAATTCCCGTAAGACCACTCTCTGCCACCAGTCTTGGCTGCGGACTCGCATCCAAATTCCTCTTGTTTGTGGTGGAGGTGGGGGTAAATATAAAGATCGGACTCCTTCTTAATTGAAGGAGCAGGAAGAGAAAAGCTCTCTCCTGCTGTGCTATCATTAAAATCAAATTCACAATGCCAAATAATGATAAGATGTCCATTATGTCGCCGCCGGTCCAGAGATGTGTCAGGTGAGCGCGAGAGACATAACGGACACTTTTGTCACTTTTTGCCATGCATACAATACATTCGGATCACATTTTAGGAACAGATCTATTCCGCATAGAAATCTATGCGGATCAGATGTGCCATGTAAGCACGGCTACTGTCCAATGTGTAAACAGGACTTATATTAAATAAATCTCCTGTCAATGAGCAATTGAGACTTAATATATGAAACGTCTGGAAAACGAATCCATCCGGTTTTATGGCGGGCTACAATATAAAACAAGATAGGCAATAAAAGTGCGAATGTTGTTGCGTCATCATCACTCAAAACAAGCGTGTCATTACTTGAAATCACCTTCAAACGGGAAGCCCAGAAGTATCAATATAAACTAGAACATACATTTCCTGCAGAAAATGCGGTGAGTGCTGTAGTACAAAGTGAGGTTTAAAATATTTTTTAATAAAGCCACATAGATTAAGACATAAAGAAATGTTAAATGGGTTCAATCAAGTGAAGGGATTTGAACAAAAGTCCAAAAGTCTCAATGGAGTAAACAATGTAAACATGCACACCATTTAAGAAATGTAAATGGTTGGAAACAAATAAAGTGACAGCTGAATGAAAAGCGCATTGATAAAAATGCAGAAATGTAAAAGGAATTGAACTGAAGAATCTGAAAGGTCAAATGTATTGCCCTACACTGCTGGTGTGTGTGTGTGTGTGTGTGTGTGTGTGTGTGTGTGTGTGTGTGTGTGTGTGTGTGTGTGTGTGTGTGTGTGTGTGTGTGTGTGTGTGTGTGTGTGTGTGTGTGTGTGTGTGTGTGTGTGTGTCTTTAAGAGAATAGCGAGCTGGTTCGTGATTAAAACTGGCAGGAAACTAAACTGTGATTCTGAATAAAGCTTAAATTATATCGAAATTCCGTTTGGATATTATTGAAGATCATGTGTAGATTTGTTAAATGGTTGTAGATTTGTGTGTGGATTTGTTAAATGGTTTGAACTAAGGTAAACGGTTGAAAAATGATTGAGTTTCGATGTCTTAAGAAGTAGGAGTGTCAGAATGGGCAGACGTCTTCTAAGAAAACAGCTGAAAACGAAGCCGGTATGAAACTAAAACTGTGATTCTGAATATCTTATAAAGTATAAAATATAAAAGAAATTAAAGAAAAAAGAAGCGCGCGATTCCAAGCTATTCTGAACATTTTAGAATTTGAATGGAGTCTCTAGGTGAAAAATTGAGGAAGGAGATAGGTCCAGCGGTATAGTACAGCGGAAAACTGCCAACAAAGACCCCAGGACACACCTTCTGTTTACTTTAATGGCATGAGACTGAAACCTAACCAAGATGTTTCATATGAAACAAGATAGTCCTACGCCAATCCTATCATCTCTCTCTCACTACCTTGTTGGCTGCATGCTTCCTCAGGGTCAGAAGTCAAGCTGTGTCCATGTGCAAGAACACGAAGACGGACACAGCTAGCCTCCGCGTCCTGCATGGTTACATTACAGGAGGTCTGCTGGGTCTTGACACAAGGCAGGAAGTTGCTCCACCGCTCAGCTTCAAAGCTGTGGACACACACACACACACACACACACACACACACACACACACACACACACACACACACACACACACACACACACACACACACACACACACACACACACACACACACTTTAGCTGATGAGAAGAAATATAGGAATTACATCACAAGACTTGATAATAAGAGCATAGACCAATCACCCATTAGCATTGACATCCTGGTGAACATCAGACCAACTATGACTGTTCATAGGCATATGCAAAATGCAATACATCTATAGAGGAGCAGAACTTATAACAACTTCACTTATTTTCTCAAAAACTAAATAAATAGGATTTCTCATATTGTAGAATGTTTTCCCCGTAGCCTATGGGCAGTGGGCTGTTGATGTATGGAAGGTCATGGTTTCATCACAGAGCGCTCACCCTCTAAGCTGAACGGTGTAGGACAGACCGGTGTGGTTGGGCGGGGCGGACCACCGGAGGGGGTCAGCGTGTACCTGACTCGGCGGGGGGAGACGCTCTGCCCCCTGGAAGGACCATACTGACAGAAGACAGACGATATCAGGACAGAAGACAGACGATATCAGGACAGAAGACGGACCATCACTAGAGTGGCCGCATAGGGCTAGCCTTCATTGAATATTAACCTTTTGTATTACAGGTATAATATGTCATTTGGGAGGGGGGAGGGGGGGTAGGCTTTACAGTCTTTAAAATAGACAGTATATAATAAACTTAGCACAAAAAGTAAGGAAATTTGTGTTTGGTTGATTATTTCACTGTAGTAACAATGCTTTTTTGCAATAAATCTTATACCGTTGGAGAGCCTGTATAGTTCCCTTTCAAATGGTGCCCCATTTGTAAGGAACATGCACTTGTGGGATGAGCAGCAGAGCCGAGTATGTGGGTAGCACCCATGAAAAATGTACCAAATCTTCTCTGCCAAAGCAAACAAATTTCCTTACTTTTTGTGCTAAATTTACATGTTAAACTGACTTAACAAAGACAGTACATAATACAGGTTTAAATGACTTAACATAAGCTGTGTATAATACAGATTAACTAATTTAACATAGACTTTACTTAATACAGGTTAAACTGACTTAACAAAGACTACGAAGCCTGAACTGTCGTTCAGTCCTATGGATACAAAAACCTAAATAAAGACGGATCTGTCCCAGTAAAGTGTGTGTGCGCAACACCATCAGCTGGCGGCTGACGGGCCGCCTGTCGGAGAGTAGCGCATAATAGTGAGATAGATCGATATTTAAATATCTGCTGGATAAATGAGGGCTAATGGATCACTGTTTTTCGCGTGTTTCCCAATACGTTTCTCTGGGTTGAACCTTGTTGGAAATATTTGGATGATGCAAGTACACGACTAAAAAAAAAAATATATTTATATAACCTAGGTCTAGTCGTTTTTAGATATGTGTATGTGGCAATGTCACAAGAATACCTCAAAAAACAAATCGAAAGTACCTGGACTGACAAGCAGCAGCAGAAAGGACCACATCAGGGTCCACACTGGGGGTTGCAGGACGGCCACGGAACCACATCTGGCCATCATGTCACATCTCTCTATTTTCTCTATATTTAGTTGTCCATGTCGTCTGTGATCATCGCAATGTAGTGTTTAAGGTTCTTTGTACAACTTCTGTTACGCACCACCGATACAGCTGCTTCCTGTCTTCTTCTTCTCCTGCTTCTTCGTCTTCTTCTTCTTCTTTCGTGTTATTGGCGGTTTGCAAACCGAGGCATTTACCGCCACCTACTGTTTGGTTTGGAGCTTCGATGGAGGTAATACGTTATAAACTATGCATAATAAGAACAAATGTAAACAAAATCATATAAATAGAAAACCACAGATAAGAAAACAAACCCTTAATAAATAAATGAAAATAAATAAATAAATTATAGTCTGTGAAATAAACCTTGCTTTTAGGTAGGTCATTACATGTTTCCATGCTGGTGGTCTGAGTGTGGAAAAGGAGAGTAAACCCTCTAAGGTCAAGCTTGTTTGACCCAAAGCTTTAACATTTTCCAACAGCTCCCTTCTCTCCAATTCGTGTGCTTCACATTGCAGTAAAAAATGCTCTACTGTTTCTCTTCCATTATATTTTGGACAGACCCCTGTTTCATGTTTGCCTATGAAGTTCATACTGTGGTTAAGACATGTGTGTACTGTGGTTAAGAGGGCGTGTACTGTGAGACCGGTTTTCTTGTGTAGTCTTTCTAGTTGTCTAAGTTGTTTTTTGAGTTTTTGAAGTTCCGGGGTGAACCAGGGGGCCGAGTGAGTGAACGTGAAAGTTTTAGTTTTCAGGGGGGCCAGTTTGTTGAGGGAGGTAGACAGTGTGTTGTTGTAGATGTTCCTGAGGTCCATGGGGGCTGGATTTAAAGGTGAGGCCGGAGAGAGTGTTTGATATGCAGTTGGAGAGGAACTGGACAGATGGATTTAAGATTGCGGAAAGTGATTTTGCGGTCCTGTTTGGGTTCGGGGGCGGGAATGTCAATAACAAGTGAGATGGCCAGGTGGTCAGAGATGGAGAGGTCGGTGCTGGAGACATTGTGGATGTGGAGGCCAGTGGAGCAAACCAGGTCTAGGATGTGCCCACGGTTGTGGGTGGGAAAGTTGATGTGTTGGGTGAAGCTAAAGCAGTTGAGCAGGTCCAGGAAGTCCATAGCGTTTTTACATTCCGGGGAGTCAATGTGGAGGTTGAAATCACAGAGGAGTAAAATAGATGGCGAGATCGAAGATAGTGCAGTGATGAATTCAGAGAGATCTAGTAGGAATGATGGGTTGGGTTTGGGGGGGCGGTAAATGATTGAAATGATGAGCGGTTTGGGGCCGGGTAGTTTGAAAGCCAGGTGTTCAAACGATGGGGCAGCAGGGATGGAGAGTGGGGTGGGTTGGAGGTCTTGATGGTAGACATCAGCAATACCCCCTCCTCTGCCCTCAGAGCGTGGGTTGTCCAGGTAAGAATATCCAACAGGGGTAGTTTGGTTGAGTTCAAACTAGCCCAGGGGTTTTTGCCAAGTTTCATTTAGACAGAGGAGGTCAAGTTCCTTGTCAGTGATAAATTCGTTGAGAATGAGGCTTTTATTGCTGAGGGATCTTGTGTTGAAGAGGGCGAGTTTTAGGTACTTTTGTTTTGAAATTGATTGACCGGAAGTAGGGATTGGGCGGAGAATGAAAGTGTTCACGCTGGAGTCATAGTTTGGAGTTTAGTCCTCATATTTGAACTTTGATATCTTTGAATGTTTAATGTTTTACAACCGAAACTGAAGATTTGAAACATATTAAGATTGAAGATATATGTGTGAGCTTTGATGCGATATGTAGCATTTTGAGATTCAAACCTTTAATGATGCATCTGAGAATGAGAGTATAATTGATATGACATTGTTTATAGGTCAGGTTTTTGAGAGGATGGGAAGATTCGAGGACCAGGACATGATCCTGATTGTGTCAGATACTGAGCCAAACCCTTTGAAGAGAAAACACAGACAAGGAATACACATGTACACACTCACACTCACGCACATTCACACTACATTCCCATGAACATTTAATATCAGGTGCACCTGCAACAATTTTCAGTTTTGAAGGGCCCCAATGGACACTCTTATTTCATTTTTTGTGCACACTTTTTGTTTTCTGGTCTTTTGGTTCATTATTTTATAATTTTGTATAAATTGCACATTTCTTTTTATTCATTGTAAAAAAATTACAACAGTGGCTACTCAGCAGTATTCTTCTACCTGATTCATTATTGTTGCTCAACGTGTTGGCTCCTAACGAATTTGGTGTCTTCTGATACTGGCCGTGGTCTTATTGCTAGTCTAACTTGATATGATACTATAATTCACTTTTATATTCCTAAAATTGGTTACACATGTCTCTTGCAAACAGATAACATTTGGTTTCTCACTTAGTTCTTCAATATATTTCTTAAATTCCTGCCCATTGGAACAAAAGCTTCGGGCATTCCATTGGAGAATTGAAAGATCCACATGATGAGTCTTGTGGATCGTGTACTTGTCTTGTACCACTTCTGTGAGAACATCATTCATCTCATCTACTGTAACTTCTCCTATGCCAATGTACCTTTGTGCTACCTTTATGATAACTGTAATCCTCTCTGTTCTACTCTGTGTTTGAGCCGAACAGCTTATCACTTCCGCTAAGAATGCTACAAATAAGGTAAGGTAAGGTAACTTTATTTGTACCCAAGGGTAGATTTGGTTGCAGGTAGAAAGAGTGGGCTGCATACACACATTACACACAGACAACATTGACAACAATGACAGCATTGACAGGAGACAATGACATACCACAACAACATTGACAACATTGACGGAAGACAATGATATAACAGTGACAAGTGCTCCAGGCGAAGAGATATTGATAAAAAGTACACAAAGTACAAAATAGTACTATCAAAAAAATAATAAAAAATAAATAAAAAATAATGTTGATGAACAGAGTAAAAACCACCATATCAATAAAAAACAGCTGGGTCAATAAATAATTAAATAAATATATAAATTAGGAAGTCTACAACTAGCCTAAGTATTGTTCAAATGTAACATTATCCACTGCAATACATGTTTAACTTTTACATTCTGAACTTGAATTGCTCTCTTGTGGGCTATACATCCCTCGCATCGCATGAATCATCGCATTTTGGGGGACTACTTTCTCAGCAGCAGTGGGATTTAACCTATCAGTCCGCCGCTGCCGTAGCCTACTACACGGAATATAGCACTGCTGCTGAGACACAGCAAGTCTAAGGTTTTTTGGCACTGTGTTGACTTTCTATCATTTAAAGTTTCCCTGGGATGTGTAGACAGACCTCTTGCTTTTGATGCTACAATGCTTACAATTCAAGAAAACGCATCCGGCACGTCATCCACTAGGGCGTGGTATAGGCTCCCATGATGCGGAAGCAAATCTCTTCTTGATGTTGCCCTGCGCCATCGAGCAGTTTACATAGGAATGGATGGGCGCCATTTTTTAATCCTCTGTCCTTTCTTTAATAGGTCCATGGACTGTATGCCTTTACGGCAGACTGCATGCCTTTACAGCAGACTGTATGCCTTTACGAAACAATGCTGCCACCCACAGGACAAAAATAAAAAGAAATCCAAAAACCCTCAAATGGCCTATCCTATTTCCATAGGAACAATCCAGAGGCCGTTATAACAGTTTTTGTAGTCCCAGGCTGGTTTTTAATGTGATTAAGAAGGCTCCTGAGTGTTACAGATGTCTGTTATGGATGTTGAGTATTGAGCACCTAGCGACACCTAGTGTCTTTGTTATGTTATGCTGAAACCCATAATGTTGTGCGCGGTGGTTGACTTATTAATTAAATAAAAGCTTGAACTGAAACATGTCGTCAGAAGTGGTCTAGCTGATATAGCTAGTTAGAACAAATAACAAGGCGAACAATATGATTCCGGCACCCGAGGGCATGCAGATGTCCGGGAATCTGGCGAAGAACTGGGTGGTTTTCCGTGCAGAATTCGAGGACTTTGTGTTAGCTACTGGTAGTTCGGACTGAAGAAGTTACCAGGCAGCCTTGCTAAGACGACTAATGGGTTATGAGTGCCGTCATATTTATATGCATAACGTTACATTAGATGAGCAAAATAATACTAATAAAAAATAATACTAATCCTAAAAATAGTCCTAGATGCTTTGGGAGAGTATTTTAAGCCGGCGAAAAATGTGATCTATGAAAGATATAAGTTTGGGGGCTGCAAACAGGAAACTGATGAAACAATAGACGTGCTACTAGGAAGGAGCGGCGTCGTGCTTGGTCATGCAAGTGAGAACACCCGAAGGCTATTGCTCCCTGAACGAGAGCTGATGCTACCAGCCGTGGTTGTAATATGTCGTCTGGCAGAACTGACTGAGAAGCGCATGAAAACTATGGAGAGCCAACAAGTGCAGACGGACAGTGTGAACGCAGCAGAAAAGCGAAATTAGAGACGTAAAACTCTAGACAAGAGAGGAAGAGATTTACAGTTTGCTTGCAAATACTGTGGAAACAGCAACAAGCTGGGCAGAGAGCAGTGCCCAGGTTACGGTAAAACATGCCGAGTGTGTGGCATCGCAAATCACTTTGCTTAAGTATGTCAGGCTAGTAGCAAGACAAAATAGGTGAATGTGCTGGAAGATATTGAGCAAGGGGACACAGATACGGACGACATTTTCCTAGCCACAGAATGCATCAGCAACGTGAAATCAAAGGGGCTCAAATGGTTTGTTCACCTGCGTTTGAACAAGAAAAAGCAAGCATGTCAGATAGATACAGGTGCCACTTGTAATGTGATGAGCAGCAAGATCAAAGAGAAGTTGTCACCTGAAACAGCGCTACACCCAAGCACAACCAAGCTGAAACTATATTCTGGGGAAATGAGCTGTCACAGGGGAGTATCTACACAGATTGTGTCATCAGAGGAGAAAAGCATGGCCTGGTCTTTGAGGTAGTGGAAACTCTGCAGGAGTCTTTCCTCTCTTGGGCCACATGCGAGCGCCTAGGCCTAATGGCATTCACAATCCCTGAGGAACTGCATAAAGTAGGGGCAAATTAGTGCGCGCCCCTATGTGAAGAGCAGCTTCTAACCAACTACACTGACGTCTTTATGGACACAATCGGGTCAGTCCCAGGTGAAATACACCTTGAGCTGGATCCAAATGTATCTCCTGTACTATCGATTTCAATAACAATTCAATGACTGTTGATCCCCCGTTCCCCCCATTCTCCGTTCCATTTCGAAACGTGATTAGAAAACATGTTTTATTTCGCTTGTTTCATTAAAATTCATTAATTAATTAAGGTCGCCACCAGAGGGCGCCCCCAACGCTTTTGCCACCCCCAACTCATTTGCTGCCCTAGGGGATCGCCTAGTTCGCCTATGTCTAGCGCCGGCCCTGCGTCCATGGCAAATGGTGAGCATGGACATCTACTCCTATGCAGGCAACAATTACTCATCCTTGTAGACCACTACTCGGATTACTGGGAAATCGACCAGCTGTCAGACCTATCAGCCCACATGCTTATCACGCGCTGCAGAGCCAAGTTTGCGCGTTATGGGCAGCCTGACAAAGTGATCACTGATAATGGCCCACAGTTCATGTGTGAACAATTCAGGCAGTTTGCAGCTAACTGGGGTTTAACCTATGTCACATCCTCCCCCAGTCATTCCAAAATCAAACGGCAAGACCGAAGCAGCTGTGAAAATAGTGAAATCAACTGGCCGCCAGAGGGGGTGGTCAGCCGCCCCTCTCATCACTTAATGTCACGGAGGCTCAAAACCTTGCTGTCAGTTGCAGACAGCCTGCTGCAACCACATGTGGTGGTGGGAGTGACTGAGAAGTTGCGGTGGGAAGGGCGGATGGCAAAACCGACCTACGACAGATCCGCCAGGGACCTCCCAGAGCTGATCGTGGGAGATCGGATCAGAATGAAACCGCTACCAGGTGATCGCACGGGTAGATGGCCGCTTGGCCAATGCATCCAGAAAGTCGCTCCCCGCTCATTTGTGGTGGATGTCATTGGCACACTTTACAGACGCAACCGTGAGGATCTTCGGGTGGCAGAGCGCTCAGCTGAAGCACTGCCAATCGGTGGGCCGGAACATAACAGTCCTGAACAGGGTCGTATGACTGGGAAGTCAGCCGTGGAATTGAGGCCCACCTAGAGCCCACATGCACCAACAAGTACAAGACATGGGAGCATGGGTTTAACTAGGGAGTAGGCGGATCACTGCCCTTACTAGTGCCCACATACGCACACATACACACCCTCACTACGGACTTTGGTCTTGTAAAAAAGAAAGGAAATAAAAAGAAAAGTTGTTGATAAAGAGTTATGTTATGTTATTACAGCCTATGTTCGAATGTGATACTATTACAACAAGGAATTTTTGATATAGAGTTATGTTATGTTATTACAGCCTGCAAAGGTGATTGAGAAGTGAAGAGTTTGAAGTGTTTAATATCAGAACATTAATCTAAAGGAAGGAAGATGTTATGGATGTTGAGTATTGAGCATCTAGCAACAGCTAGTGTCTTTGTTATGTTATGCTGAAGCCCATAATGCTGTGCGCGGTGGTTGACTTATTCATTCATTAAAAGCTTGAACTGAAACAATGTTGTGCCCAGGATTCCCACTGCTGCATACAACTGTTCCCTCTGTAGAGTGAGTCCAGTACATTCCATCAGGATGTATTTGACTGTTTGCTGTTTTGTACATACTCAACATAGTCCATCTTCATGTTTTCCCAGTTTTTGCATGTCCCATGCCACAATGCCCCAGCCTCATTCTGGTGATCATGACTATGCCTTCTTTCTTTTCCCAAAAAACACTGGCTCTTTGTACCTCTATTCTGCAAGCTGTAGTAATGCCTTCTTTTCCCTATTCCACTCCTCCTGCCACACAGCCATGATGTTCTTTTTATGATTGACCTACACTCAGTTGATCCCAGCCTCACTTTTATGTCCACTTCCCTTCTTAAAGCCCTTTTCGCTGCCTCATCAGCTAGCTCATTCCCCTCTATCCCCAAATGAGCTGGGACCCACATGAACCCCACTAACTCTCCTGCCTGCTCAATCCTGTACATCAGGGTAAGAAGCTCCACCATGAGGCCCGACCTGGCTCCAAGCCCTCCCTCCCTCAATGTCATCAGCACTGAGATGACATTGAGGGATGACACTGAGCAGAGTCAGAGCCTATCACAACTGGCCCTGGCCTGATCTCCTCCACCCGTTGCATTGCCCAGATTATTGCAAGCAGCTCTGTAGTGTACACTGAAACCCCCTCAGACAGTCGCTTGTACTTGATAATATCCAAATCTGGGATGCAAAAAAGCAAACCCAGACTTCCCAGTTCTTGAGTCTTGAGCCCCATCAGTGTAAATGTGTATGTACTGTCCAAAAGTGTTCTACAGCCTTTCCTTTACGATGCCCCCAAATGTTACAGTTCTCTCATAAGATAATACACTTAGATCTATCTCTGGCACTGGTAGAATCCATGGTGGTATAGCTGGCCAGTGAACTATAGGGGCCACCCCCTCCTCCCCAAACTCCATCCTCCCAATCTCCTCATTGACTTTAAAAATGAAACACTCCCATTTTACTCTTGCTCTTCCCCACTCCCATGCAACTTCCAATGCCAGCTCCCCCACATTCTCCCCTTGATATCCTCTCATGCCTTTTTTCAGGTCGGATCTCACTGCGCTGTATGCATTGGTGTCACCGGTTCTGAATGCTGAATTCCTGCTTTTTACTTTTGGTGTCATCCAGGGTTTAACGTTTGGGAAGACACGGATCTGCTTCCAGGATGTAACAATATCCACACAAAAAAATATGTAGTCAAAGACCGAGACAAGAGAATTATCTCCAACTCCTCCTGGAGATGGCAGTCTCCAGGAGGAGTTAAGTATGGAGTACAGTCCCATATTGGCCAGGGTTCATTGTCTATCAAACAGGTCCATAATCTACCGCCTGGACATGCAGAGTGCAATCTCCTTATCGAAGACGGCCTCATTTAAGGTAAAATTGCAACCAGTTTGTATTTTGCCAATTTAAAGTGATTTAGTCATGTTCACATCCTACAAGGTCACTTTGATCAATTAAATGCAATGCCATTGATCGCAATACATTACAGTGTACTGTAATTCATTGTATTTATTGCAACATTACTTTAATTTACAAAAAAACCTTTAACAATAACCATCAATGTCTCAAAAAAAACATTACCACTCAAGTTTATACAAAAACATATAGTTTATTGTAAAAATAGTGGGGTTGATGGAGTTTGATAGTGGTATAAAAGCATGCTTCTGGTGGAAGGTTGTTGTTATCCTCAGGAACTCAGCCATGTCCGGTCAGACCCTGGGCCCCGCTGGTGGAACCTGGTGGTTCAAAGCCCATTGTCCTGGGTCCGCCTTGAGGCCTCCTGCAGCAGGTGGCTTAACCCCTCAGGCATTAGAAAACACTGGATCGCTACGGTTACTGTGAAGTCTAGAGTGGTGTAACAGTGGCTATGGTAGATGCTCAGTGCAGCATTAATGACAGTGAGTACAGTCGTATAAACGTATAAATAAAAGTTTCGGAAACACACCGTGGCCTGGACCTCTGGGGGTCCGGGGGGGCAGCAGCGTCCCCTACCTGACCCCTCCCTTCTCTGACCTCTTTGACCTATCTCTGACCTCTAGCCCTTCTCTGACCCTCTTAAACCCCTCTCTGACTCTTTGACCGCTCTGACCGCTCTGACTCTCTTGACCCCTGTGACCCCTCTCTGACCTCTTACCCCTCTCTGACTCTCTTTAACCCCTCTCTGACCCCTGTGACCCCTCTCTGACTCTCTGTGACCGCTGTGACCCCTCTGACTCTCTTGACCCCTGTGACCCCTCTCTGACTCTCTTTGACTGCTCTGAATCTCTTGACCCCTGTGACCCCTCTCTGACCTCTTACCCCTCTCTGACTCTCTTTAACCCCTCTCTGACCGCTCTGACCCCTCTGACTCTCTTGACCCCTGAGACCCCTCTCTGACTCTCTGTGACCGCTCTGACCCCTCTCTAACTCTCTTGACCCCTGTGACCCCTCTCTGACTCTCTTTAACCCCTCTCTGACTCCCTTGACCATTCTGACCCCTCTCTGACTCTCTTTGACCCCTGTGACCCCTCTGTGACCCCTCTCTGACCTCTAAACCCTCTCTGACCCCTCTCTGACCCCTCTGACCCCCTAGCTGAGGGTGTGGGAGGTAGAGCAGACACCGAACGTCGCTCAGCAGTGACAGCCGCCGGTCTCCGGTCCCGGGCTGGGGGCCAATGCGGGCCCGTCCGAGACAGCCTGCTCTGCTGTAGGCATGGCGACCACGGCGGTGACGGCGCAAGAGTTCTCCCTGGGAACCAGCAGGGGCTGATGGGACTTGGAGTCCATCTGTGTGCGCAGAGAGGTAGAGAGGAGGAAGCTGCTGTATGGTTGTCTTCATAGGGGCGTGGAAGTGATTGGAGAGGCTTCAACAACCAACTTTGAAGGGCTACTATGACGACGGTGGCCTGTACTGACCTGTATTTTGTAAGGTGGCAGCAGGTAATTCCAAAATGATGTGTATCGTGTACGACAGCATCAAGGAGCAAACTGTCAAGTGATGGGGATATGCGTTTTACGAAAGTGACGGTCCGTCTTTGGTGGCTTTTGACGGGTTTCTTTGTAGGACAGGGCTGAGGTAACAGCCTATTTACGCTTCTTAACACATTGTCCTCTAATTGTATCCATAATAGTAAAATACATTTATAGACCTATAATTATCATAATGTTGTATGTAATGATCATTCATCCCGATAGCAGTCAGCGCCACAACCCAATGTTTACCTGCACTGCGGTACCTGAATATGTACTGCACTGGCTGCCTTTGATAAAAATAAAGGTGTTCAGTTTTTTTGATAAAGTTTTGGATACCAAATTTCCCCAAATTAGTGAAAAGAAATTCTACTTGAGTTATCGACCAGGGAAAACGCCTCTAAAACAAGCCTATATTAAAGAATCCACACCCAAATACCCCAAACCCCCTCATACACTGCCACTTACTATGCTATTTTACATTTTGAAAAAATAATCGATTCAACTCATGATCTTAATACAGGATCTTTGAGGAATGAGCGTGCTCGTCTTATGACTAAAGGAGGCTGGTCTCGATGAGGCTATATGAGGCCGAGAGAGGCTAAGCTGCCTGTCACCTTATAGCAGAACGCCACGATGTCTTTGATGTGTGGAGCTCTGTCTCGCCTGTGGCTGACGTTGACCTCAGAGAGAGGATGAAGCTTCTAAGTAGTACACACGGAGTACTCTGAATCAACTTTTAGTAATTTCAGTTATTTTAGTTCAAATGTATGGATTGATCAAATCATCATCATCATGTCAACAAGATGATACTTTTGTATCCTGCAGTTTTGTTAGATTTAACATTAGTCTTTAGTCTCTTCCTCACAGGACCCCCTCTGTTTCTGGTTCTAACCGGGAGCTGCACAGAGACCCTGGTTACAGGCCACCGTGGTGAAACTCACCATCATGCTGCTGGGCAGCGCAGAGGGCAGGAACTGCCTCCACCGCCTCCTGGTCCACAAGAAGCCCAGTCCCCCCAGAACCACCAAGAGCAGCAACAGGGGCAGCAGTACACGCCAGAGCATAGAGGAGCCTGGAGAGACACAGGGGGTCACATAGAGCACTGGCACATAGAGACAGTAGGCTACTTAGCATCGTGTAGCATATTATCCTAGCTATCTTCGTTGTATACAAGGAATGGGTTAACCTAGCGGTTAGCGGAACGTTCCGGTGCGGTACGGTCCGGGACTACAATAAATCTGAAGTCCAGATTGAACTGCGACATGGTGGAGAAAGGGATTGATGCCGTTTGCGGAGCTCCAGAACAAATTCACTACTTATTGAAGTTGGAGCCCCGCGGTCGGAGCCCCGCGGCCGGAGCCCCGAGGCCGGAGCCCCGCGGCCGGAGCCCCGCGGCCGGAGCCCCGCGGCCGGAGCCCCGCGGCCCGTGGCCCACGGCCGGAGCCCCGCGGCCGGAGCCCCGCGGCCGGAGCCCCGCGGCCCGCGGCCGGAGCCCCGAGGCCGGAGCCCCGAGGCCGGAGCCCCGAGGCCGGAGCCCCGAGGCCGGAGCCCCGAGGCCGGAGCCCCGCGGCCGGAGCTTTTTTTGTTTTGGTGGTGGTGCTTGTTGTAAAGTTAATACCTAGACAACATTGAAACGCATTATGATAATTCGATGGTCATTCATCATCATTTTTTATTTACTGATTATTAAGATAGAAAAATCGTAATTTTGTGTTTTTCGATCCTGTCGCATCTTACGCCCGCCGTCTTCAATAGTATCTGTCTGCGTCCTGCAAGACGGTGGCGTAACTTGTAGTAGGAGGCGTAACTTGTAGTCGGAGGAGGCGTAACTTGTAGTAGGAGGCATAACTTGTAGTCGGAGGAGGCGTAACTTGTAGTAGGAGGCGTAACTTGCACTAGGAGGAGTAACTTGTAGTCTGAGGCGTAACTTGTAGTCTGAGGTGTATCTAGTACTTTTCTAAGACGCGGAAGTGATCTGTTTGTAGCAGTGGTGCGCGGGTACATAAATGACCGCAACTCGGACCTCAAATATTAGGCCTTATATAAAATAATGCACCCGAACCGCTCATTTAAAAATATGCTCTTGATTAGCTTAATCTTGATATGCTCTTGATTAGCTTAATCATAGCCTTACTTGAAACTGACATCCCTGAGTCATATGCATTTAAGAAAAGAAGCCTATTACAATTTTACAATGACATGTAATGCATATAGCAGCTTAACGTGGGGAACCTGCTTAAGTTTAGCCTACTTAATCCCTTTATACCTTTAATAAAAGGTATAAATTCAAAGAATTAAAGACAGCAGATTAATAATTCAAATAATTTTATTGAATAGGCCTACATATTGTTATTGATCGCATGCTGCATGTTTACAAGGTCCTGCATGAGATAGAAAACAATGAATTAAAATAAATATTACTGATAGAAACAAGACAAGAACAATGTCACTAACAGGAAGATAGTTATGAGAAAGCCTTCATATTATAGCGTTCACATTACGAGCCCTCATTTTATATATATTTGCCGGTCTTCAATACATGGATTTCTCAGGTACGTCATCACTGTTGCACTGTGCAATCTCGGGGCAGAAAGAAGCAAGCAACATCTACTAGCCTGTACAGTAGAGTATTTAGTGACTGTTCAGTATGCATATCAAACGTGTGCATCAAACTAACTTCACCGAAGTGGCGAAAGCTGGGGTTTCTTCCAACGATAAAACAGTAGGCCTAAGCGTTCGAACATTTCGTAAAGAATGTTAAACAGTATCACAACCACAAGTAGTCTGCCCTAGTTCTATAGTTCATTAAGCTTGTACAAACAAAAAAAATCATTCTTGTTAATCCACTTCTATTTACTTACCGACATGAATATCGGAAGATCCGACTTCAAGGAAGATCTCGTGTGAACCGTGATTTACAAGGCTTTTTTTTTACCGCGAAAAGAGAAGATCTCGCGTGGACCGCGATTTAGAAAAGTACAAGTTACGCCTCCTAGTACAAGTTACGCCTCCTACTACAAGTTACACCCACTACAAGTTACGCCTCCGTCTTGCAGGACGCAGACAGACCCTACTCGCCATCTTGCCGAGGATTATTGTTTAATTTTCCCAAGAATCCTCAAAACCTGCGTTCTCTAGTGTGCCCATCGAAAATCATAACTTTTAGGGGTTGTTAACCCTGCACCTTACCCCCTTGATTAAACGACTATCGGGACAAGACTACCCTGCGCGTGAACGTGCAACAGCGAGGCGTAGGGGTGAGAGTTTGGGTTCAGGGCAGTATCAGGATTTAACTGTACCCACAGTGATATACTGATATAATTCTCCTTCTTCTGAAAAATGTGCTTATTGTGCGTCGCTTTGGATAAAAATGTCTGCTAAACGCCCTCAATGTAAATGTAGAACCGATCCCAATAGAAACATATTGGGTTGGACACACACACACACACACACAGATGCAGGGTACACACTCTCACCCAGGGTGGTGGTGCACTGCTCGGGGGTGTAGCGGCTCCTTTTCCCGAAGTGTTCGCTGAAGGCCCGGACCTTCAGGCAGTAGCGCGTGTGTGCGGGCAGAGACAGCGTGTGGAGTGTGGTGTTTAGCGTCTTCGCCTGCCACTGCAGACAGGAAACACACGTTTAACACACACACAGTGCGCACAAACACAGCGGACCACCGCTCTACACACGCGTGTGTGTGTGTGTGTGTGTGTGTGTCACCTGACTGGGAGCGTCCTCCGCCCGGAAGCAGAGTCTGAAGGCCATGGTCGCCTCCGGGCTGTTCTGACTGAGCACCGAACTCATGGGCTCACCGCTCTCCGCCATCGGCTCCTTGAAGCTCACGGTGACCATGGAGTCGCCCGCCTCCACGACCAACTCGGACGGGGTCCCGAGGGCCGCTGTAACCGGGGGTAACAAACATTGTAGTTATCATGGGATGTCTGATACGATCAAGTACGTCCTTCCAATACGTTTCTCATCAATCGATTTTTCAACACCATGGTCATCAGGTGCTGAATAGCAAACTGGCAACCTTAAGGTTGCTAGTTGAATCCCCTGCTTCTCCTAGCTGAGTGTCCAGGGGTCCCTGAGCAAAACACCTCACCCTGACTGCTCCTGACGAGCTGGAGGTCGGTCGGTCAGTCGGTCGGTCGGTCGGTCTGTCGGTCTGTCTGTCTGTCCTCACCATCAACGTCCGGACAGAACTCCCTAATGGCCCAGTCCGACATCTGACCCTCGGCCTCTGCCCTGACCCTCAGGACGAACAACCCGCTGTAGTCCAGGTGGGCCGAGTAATCGCAGTGCGCCTCCACACCGAAGCAGACTCCTCTGTAGGAGAGGGAGTGAGAGCTGAGAGAGAGAGAGAGAGAGAGAGAGAGAGAGAGAGAGAGAGAGAGAGAGAGAGAGAGAGAGAGAGACAGAGACAGAGACAGAGACAGAGACAGAGACAGAGACAGAGAGAGAGAGGTGGAGAAAAACAGTTAAAAAATAAAAACAAAATACTAAGATAAGGATAAATAGCAATAATGTGAAAACATAGTACTTACAAAGCCCACTGGGCTGTGAAGTTGGCTGTGGTGCTGTAGTTCCACCTGAGGACGTAGCGAGTGTTGACCGCATCCATCATCAGCTCTGGCTTTGGCAGATCAGCCGCTGCTGGCAGTAAGAAACATCACTTCATCATTGAAGCTGGTCTTTACTTCTGTCTGTGGCTCCATCTGCCTGTCTGTCTGTCTGCCTGACGACCCGCCCGACTGCATGTCTGTCTGTCTCGCAGTTTGCCTTCCTGCCTGCCTGTCCTTCTCTCAGTTCGCCTGCCTGCCTGCCTGTCTGTCTGCCTGTTGATTCTATCATCTGTGGCTCGATGCGCGCCCAGTGATTCGTCATGTGCTGAACCACACGAGCAGTATCGGCACTAACAGAGCAGGAAGTCACAGCAACAAAAAAAACGACAGGTTCATCAATAGGACCAAAAGTTAAACAGCGTTCACTCTGCCACCTCTCAGAACGTGAAGGTTGTATTATGCCCTATAGTTCAAGTTCTACTAGCCGTGAAATGCTTGCTTTGCCTGCTGCTTGGAATAGACAATAAACGATCTATACACAATTACTATAAGTATAAGAATGCACAGGTGAAATAAAGGGATGGATAGAATAATCAAAGTATAGAGCATGTTAAAATTGTTTAGTATAACCATATGTACAGATGAATAGTATTGAAAGCAGTGCAGTTTGCAGCAACACATGATTAAAGTGATTGTTGACAGTACCCCACTGAGAGTTCTGACAGAGTGTTGTCTATAAGATAAGATAGACTTTATTGTCATTGTACAGTCACCTATACAACGAAATTGGGAGTGCCAACTGAAGGTGCATTACACATACAAAATAGAAATAAGAAAAACATTTGGAACAAGAAATGGACAGGTGAGGTAGAATCAGTGGCGTGCACAGACTTTTTGAATGGCAGGGGCGGAAAGAGAAAAAAAGGGCACATATAGCGCGTTCTCACCACTGAAGAGGGCACTTTAGACACGTTTTATATGTTATACAAATGACACATTATATGGCCTTAAAACAGACTAACTAGACAGACTACTCAGATTAGTTTGCTGTTAGGATCAGCATTCAAGAGAACTGTGTGGATTGCAACGTTGGACTGTGAAGAACACACAGCGACATGGATGTATGAAGGAAATAAACTCCTTGGGGTCTGTGAGTCTTCCCCCAGAACATTTTCAATTAAGTAGATGCCATTTCCTGTATTCTAGTGCATTTTAACACCATATTAGCACCAGATAATCCAAACTGGTTCTGTGAGATATAGTTCTGGCTCAACTATAGATCAACCAAGGGCCCAACATAAAAGTCATTGCAACAGTAATGTGTCATAGTATTTTAATGTATTTTCTTCACCCAAGAGGGGCTCTGTGATAAAATCACATAAGGAACAATACACATTTAAACTATTTACTTAAACTATTTATTTGACAACTCAAAAGAAACAAAGTATGATGAGTCTTTGTGCCAAGTGGAACTATAGTAAAATTCTTCGTTTGGCTGTTTGTAAATGTCAATGACCTTGTTCTGGTCAATGGAAATGTCTCCTTCAATGAAGAGGAGCATTAAGTCAGAGAGCCTTTTCTCCCCACATCGGTTTCTCAGCACAGTTTTGATAAGTTTTGAGAATGACCGCTCTACTGAAGCTGTTGTCACTGGAATGGTGGCATACGTCTTGGGTTTCCCCCCAAAAAAGTGTTGGGCCCAGGGACAATTACATTTTAATGGTGGCCGGTGGACCGGTGTAGACAGACTAATAGCAGCATAATAAGATAATGCCCGATAGTTTCTGTGATGGCAGGGTCAGGTCACTCTGGAGGGCAGTTTAGCACGCGTTTTGGCACCCGAGAGGGCACCGGAGGGCAGTTTAGCACGCGTTTTGGTTTCCAAAGGGACACTTGAGGGAACTCTAGCACGTGTTTTGGCTCCCAAGGGGGCCCTTTAGCACGTGTTTTGGTTCCCGAGAGGATACTTGAGGGCAGTTTAGCATGCGTTTTGGTGCCCGAGAGAGCACTTGAGGGCAGTTTAGCACGCGTTTTGGCTCCCAAAGGAACACTTGAGGGCACTCTAGCACGCGGTTTGGTTCCCAAGGGAACCCTTTAGCACGTGTCTTGGTTCCCGAAAGGACACTTGAGGGCAGTTTAGCACGCGTTTTGGCTCCTGAGAGGGCACTTGAGGGCACTCTAGCACGCGTTTTGGCTCCCAAAGGGACACTTGAGGGCACTCTAGCACGCGTTTTGGCTTAAAAGGGGGCAGTTTAGCACACGTTTTGGTTCCCGAAAGGACACTTGAGGGCAGTTTAGCACGCGTTTTGGCTCCCAAGGGGCCCCTTTAATACGCGTTTTGGCTCCTGAGAGGGCACTTTAGCACGTGTTTTTCACCAATTGTTGTGCACGCCACTGGGTAGAATAAATAAATATAAAGGCCGTAAGCATATTGCACTATATAGAAAGTGAGGAATCTGAGTTTCAAGTTTTATGAGTGTTAAGTGTCCTTATTGCCCAAGGAAATAAGCTTTTGTTCAGTCTGTTGGTTCTGCCATTCAGGCTCCTGTACCTCCTACCAGAGGGCAGTAGGCTGAGCAGGTGGTGGCCGGGATGGAGGTGGTCAGGGATGATCTTTCTTGATCTTGAGATGCATCTCAGCACGCTGGCAGCCCTCGTGCCATGTCCCTCCTTTCAGGAGCCACATGGCACTGCGGCACAAGCGGCCTGGGTCTCTCTGTCGTTACCCTGGCAATGTGGTATCCCTACCCTGACCTCAGCCAAAGGTGGACCCAACCTAGTGTGGATGGCTGGAATATGAACGTGACCCTGCAGCACGCTGCGTCCTTGGTCTGGTCTGGAGAGTAGTAGTATTGGCCAATAGAAGTCACCTAGGTTGAGTGCTCAGAGAATCGCGGTCGAAACCACTGGGCGTGTGCGCCCCCGTGTATGCGTGCTTCCTGTGGGTCCGCTCCGCCTCAAGTCGCTCATGTTCAGTTCAACCGCCAGAGAGAAGGCGTCTCCGATCGCTCTGTGGGGGGCTCACCGTAGGGGGGCTCACCGTTGAGTCCCCGGCCTCCGCGCCTTGTCTGGTGCCTGTTTGAAGTTTTAGACCCCACTTGGTCCAGTGTCTTCTCGTTGCCCTGTTCTCATCTCAGCCGTTATGTAACGTTAGTGGTCCAGTTCAGTGGAGAACCAGAAGTCCTGGGCAGCGTCTGTTTAGCTCATCAGATGGCTTGGTCCACCCGTTGTTTTTGTATATATTTTGTATGTATATCCCAATATCCGTATCCCGCAGACATGTTGATGAGGCCTATACCGTACGAGTGTTATGAGGCTTTTCGTTATGTTGTTAGCCCTACCTCTGGTCCAAGAATTAAGGACAAACAACATTTTCCCGAAATAAATGCTAAGATTATTAATACTTAATAATACCCGCACATGCAGTAGCTCGCATATCATATCATCGCTTCACTCTCAAGTTTCTCGAGCACATAAATACTTTAGGCTCTTACCTGATAACCTGATCAATCCCAGCATTACCAAGAGCTTCATGGGCATATCGCCTCCCCGACTACTAAACCCCGACCACTAATCCCCGTCTATCCGCGGAACCAAGAGGAACCGCTGCCTCCGCTGTTTGTGTGTGTGTGTGTGTGTGTGTGTGTGTGTGTGTGTGTGTGTGTGTGTGTGTGTGTGTGTGTGTGTGTGTGTGTGTGTGTGTGTGTGTGTGTGCGTCTGTGTGACGTCTCACATCGTTACAGCCAGGCCAGCCTCCACTTCAAAGACCACCTCTCCCCTAATGCTCCCCCGTTGTTCTGCATGTATGGTTTATGGAAGGCTTTTTCTGAGCAACGTAAAATAACATAATGTCACACGACCGAACTCTGCGTGTTGACGTGCAGAGTTTAATATAAAAAGCCCTTCCGCTATAACAGGCATTACGGTAAGAGTGCGTAACACTTTCCGGTTGACGTAATTGTGTAAATCCTTTCATTTTCATTCAATAAATCAGAGTCAATAAAGTAAATAAAAACTATTAAAAGATACATGAATAATATGAAATAATTACCGATGCCGACCTTATTTCAGAGAAAAAATATACTTTGAAAAAGACTAACTAGTCCAACTACATAAAAATGAGTCATTGAGAAACATCCCGTTTCCACAAACCAATTTCCCTTAAGAGTGATAGAGAACATCAGCGTGTCCCTATCAGGGCCTTCTGATGTTGAGATACTCAATGAAAGACCTAAAAAAGGTCAGATATTAACCTTCAGAACGATGGCAGACCCTCAGAGTGTCACACAGTGACCCTCAGAGTGTCACTCAGTGGGTTAGGGTTAACAGGAGGACTCCTTTCTATTTATAATCTCAATTTAGACTTTAGAGGGAAGATAAATCAGAAATTACCATTTAGTGAGATAGCTCTGAGCAGTGAGCTGTGTCTCTCTGAAAAGTGAGCTGTGTCTCTGAATAGTGAGCTGTGCCTCTGAATACTGAGCTGTGTCTCTCTGAATAGTGAGCTATGTGTCTCTCTATAGTGAGCTGTGTCTCTCTGAATAGTGAGCTGTGTCTCTGAATAGTGAGCTGTGTCTCTTTGCATAGTGAGCTGTGTCTGCATATTGAGCTATGTTACTCTCTGAATAGTGAGTTGTGTCTCTCTATAGTGAGCTGTGTCTCTCTATAGTGAGCTGTGTCTCTCTATAGTGAGGTGTGTCTCTCTGAATAGTGAGCTGTGTCTCTCTGAATAGTGAGCTATGTGTCTCTCTATAGTGAGCTGTGTCTCTCTGAATAGTGAGCTGTGTCTCTCTGAATAGTGAGCTGTGTCTCTCTGAATAGTGAGCTATGTCTCACTGAATAGTGAGCTGTGTCTCTGAATAGTGAGCTATGTGTCTCTCTGAATAGTGAGCTATGTGTCTCTCTGAATAGTGAGCTGTGACTCTCTGAATAGTGAGCTATGTGTCTCTCTATAGTGAGCTGTGTCTCTCTGAATAGTGAGCTGTTTCTCTCTGAATAATGAGCTGTGTCTCTCTGAATAGTGAGCTGTGTCTCTCTGAATAGTGAGCTGTGTCTCTCTGAATAGTGAGCTATGTCTCACTGAATAGTGAGCTGTGTCTCTGAATAGTGAGCTATGTGTCTCTCTGAATAGTGAGCTATGTGTCTCTCTGAATAGTGAGCTGTGACTCTCTGAATAGTGAGCTATGTGTCTCTCTATAGTGAGCTGTGTCTCTCTGAATAGTGAGCTGTGTCTCTCTGAATAATGAGCTGTGTCTCTCTGAATAGTGAGCTGTGTCTCTCTGAATAGTGAGCTGTGTCTCTCTGAATAGTGAGCTATGTCTCTCTGAATAGTGAGCGGTGTCTCTCTGAATAGTGAGCTATGTGTCCCTCTGAATAGTGAGCTGTGTCTCTCTGAATAGTGAGCTGTGTCTCTCTGAATAGTGACCTAAGTGTCTCTCTGAATAGTGAGCTATGTCTCACTGAATAGTGAGCAAAGCGTTCTCTGAATAGTGAGCTATGTGTCTCTCTGAATAGTGAGCTGTGTCTCTCTGAATAGTGAGCTACGTCTCTCTGAATAGTGAGCTGTGTCTCTCTGAATAGTGAGCAAAGTTTTCTCTGAATAGTGAGCTGTGTCTCTGAATAGTGAGCTGTGTCTCTCAGAATAGTGAGCTGTGTCTCTCTGAATAGTGAGCTATGTGTCTCTCTGAATAATGAGCTGTGTCTCTGAATAGCTCTGCTGATATTGTGAGGTTAAGAAGTTATCCGGAAGTTAAACTGTTCTGTGGAAACAGGAAGTTTCTCAATGACTGGAGATAAATACTTTATAGTTTAGTTTGACTAATTATTTGCACAATTGAATATACAAAGCCTAGAAATGCAAAGCCATTTTTTTCCTGAAACGAAGCTAGCAGGCGATACTTATTTAATCAATGTGTATAAATCAATTCATACACGCTCTTGTTTTGTTCTTCATTTCATTAAAGAATCTTTGTTTAGCACTTGTCATTTATTATAAAGACGGAGCATCTTACATGCGACTTCACTGTATCAACTCAGTACTAAATCTACTCTGTATTAACAGTAATCACTCATTAGTAGAACCGGTACCGACACCTTGTGGTAACATGTGGAACTACAGATATCACCACATCCCCCTTTCTCTGAAGCATGAAAAACTAAACGCATCACAAGTGTCAGTAATTACCTTAGACAACTTTTCCATTAAACTGCATGGACTTCTTTTCTCATTATAGGTAGTAACAACAAACATCATAACTCATTCTTGGTATTTAGTTATGTAAGAAAAACACAATGGCTAATTAATTACTGTAATTAAACTCAAACATTAATGCCATAACACATAACACATTAACTCATTTCCTTTTTTTTCTTTTTTTTTTACAGGTCAAGTCTCTCAGGTTTCTTGATATGTCTTGCGGATCTTCTTATCAACATTTCACCTGGAAGAGAAGTATTGGTTAGATTATCAGTGTCTGTGTCTGTGTTGCAGTGTGCATTATGTGTGGAGATTGACTCGGACTCAGCTTGGGTTTGACTGAGCTCTTGGTCTGGAACAGTCTCTGGTGTTGCTGGTGTTTTCAGGAGACTGCGCCGGTTTCGCCTGATGATCTGTCCTTCTGGTGTTTTCACAGTGTAGGACTGTGGAGCGACCTTTTGAAGAACAGTAGCTTTCGTCGTCCATCCTTCAGGACTTTCAATCCTGACTGCGTCGTCCCTGGACAATGGTGGAAGCGGCTTTGCTGTTCTGTCATAGAAATTATTTTGTTTCATTTTCTGATGTTTCAGCTTTTGTTCCAGATTTGGGCGTTTCTTTTGCTTTGCAGAGGTTGGAAGTGTTGTTCGAAGCTTTCTATTCATCAGCAGCTCAGCAGGTGACAGTCCGCATTCCAGAGGTGATGCTCTGTAGCTCAGTAGAGCCAGGTAAGGATCGGAAGCACTGTCTGCAGCCTTTTTCAACAGCTGCTTCAGGATGTGAACTCCTTTCTCTGCTTTGCCATTAGACTGTGCATACAGTGGGCTAGATGTGACATGCTTGAAATCATAGACTTTTGCGAAGTCTTGCCACTCTTTGCTACTGAAGCATGGTCCATTGTCACTCATTACTGTATGTGGAATGCCATGTCTGGCGAAGATGGACTTGGCATGTGTAATGACATGTGCTTGAGAGTAATGCCATCTCAGGGTAATTTGAGAAATAGTCAATTACTTCCAAGTAATCCTTTCCTTTCAGCTGGAACAAGTCCATTCCTACTTTGTGCCAAGGTGTTGTTGTCACATCAGTCCTGGCCAGTATACTGTGTCTCTTGCCCTTCTTTTACATTTTTCGACACCTAAGTGTCCTTCATGAATTCTCTGCAGTAGCTCTTTTCTAAGTGTGCGTGGAATGACTATTCTGTTTTGTTTTAACAACAGTCCATTGACTACACTCAGCTCACCTCTGACGTGGAAGAACTGTGGACAGGATCCTGCAGCCCATCCATCCCGGATGTTCTCCATGACGCGCTGTAGCTCTGGATCTTTCACCGTCTCGTCGATGATCTGCCAGGTCTTGGCGTCGGACACAGGAAGCGCTGCGGACACCGTGTTGACGTGCACCTGGACATCTTCTTCAGTCGTGCTCGCACAACCCTTGATAAGAGCTCTTGACAATGCATCGGCGAGAATGAGGTGCTTGCCTGGTGTGTAGATGAGTTCAATGTCATACCTCTGCATCTTCATCTTCAGGTTCTTTTTCATTATTGCAACGAGTGGACGATGGTCAGTCTCAACTGTGAAGGTGGGTAGGCCGTATATGTAGCTGTGAAACTTTTCAAGGCCAAACACTAATCCGAGACATTCTTTTTCAATTTGTGCATATCTGCACTCAGTCTCTGTCATTGACCTAGATGCATATGCTACAGGTTTCCAGTGCTCACCTTCGGCTTGTAGTAGTACCGCACCGATTCCATCTTTCGAAGCATCTGTCGACACCTTGATTCTTTTGGTTGGGTCGAAGAATGTCAGCACAGGTGTGGCAGTGAGTGCATCTTTGAGCTTTAGCCACTCGCGCTCATGGTTGGCTGACCAGTTGAAGTTGTTTTCTTTGTGGAGGAGCTCACGCAGGTGAGTTGTTTTTGCTGAGAGATTGGGTATGAATTTCCCGATGAAGTTTACCATTCCCATGATGCATAGGACACCTGGTTTGTCTGTGGGCTTTGGCATATTCATTATGGCGTTAATCTTTTCTTCATCTGCCTGTATTCCCTGAGCTGAGAGCTTGTCTCCGAGGAACACGATCTCTTGAGCAGCAAACTGGCATTTGTTTTTGTTGAGCTTTAATCCATTCTTTTGTATTCGCTCTAGAACACTGGTCAGTCTCTGATTGTGCTGCTGGATTGTGGACCCCCATATAATTATGTCATCTACATAGGCTCTTACTCCATCCAGGCCTTCGATGATGTGCTCCATTGCCCTATGAAAGATTTCAGAGGCGGATATAATTCCAAAGGGGAGCCTCTGGAAACAGTATCGTCCAAAGGGTGTATTGAACGTACACATCTTGGTACTGCTCTCATCCAGCCTCAATTGCCAAAAACCTTGTGATGCATCCATTTTTGAGAAGTACCTGGCGCCTGTCATCTCGCTGGTGATCTCCTCTCGCTTGGGTATTTGGTAGTGTTCACGCTTGATATTTTCATTTAGGTCTTTTGGATCCATGCATATCCTAAGCTCTCCATTCTTTTTCTTTACGCAGACCATGGAATTAACCCACTCCGTTGGTTCTTCGATCTTTTTTATCACTCCAAGCGCCGTCATCCACTCCAGCTCTTTCTTCAAGCTGTCTCTGAGTGCCAGTGGAACTCTTCTTGCGGCATGAACAACTGGCTGTGCGTTGTCTTTCAGCTGAATTTTGTATGTAAATGGCAGCATACCAAAACCTCTGAAGACGTCGGAGAAGTTCTGCACGATCGTGTCAGCAGAGTCAGGTGAGTCAGTCATGCTGGTGTTGATCCGGTACACTCTTTTCACTAGCTCCAAGCTTTCACAGGCTTTGTCCCCTAGCAGTGAATCAAGTCCTTCAGGAACAACTGAGAAGAGCAGGTGATGCACTTTATCCTTGACTGTGACTTCCAGCTTGCATGTGCCTAAACACTCAATGCTCTGTCCATTGTAGTCTTTTAGTACGAGTGTTTTCTTCTGTATTTTTGGTTTTTCTCTCATTGCCTTCACATCTGACATGCTGATCAAGTTTGCTTTTGCACCAGTATCTAGCTTCATTGTAACTACAGTCCCATTAATTTGCAGTGGTGCTATCCATTTGTCTGATTTAACTGCGTTTATCTGTGCTTTTGGTTCATCTTCACAGTTCACAGTGGAAATAAAGAATGTCTCACTTAATTCCGGATCTTCCACGGCATTCACCGATCTTCCTCTCTGTTTCTCTTTTCATTTCGAAAAACACTGTTTGGCAAAGTGATTATTGCCTTGGCAGTTGCTGCATTGCTTGCCGAAAGCAGGGCATTCTCTGGGCTTATGCTGTGTGCCGCACCGTTTGCACTGAAACTGTCCCGTTTTCTGTCCACTGGAATGTCCTCGACGTGCATTGTGGTGCTTAGAAATGGCGCCAACATCTGCCATCTCTCGCAGGTTAGCATTGCTAGTCGCTGCTTCACTGAACGTTCGCACATGCTTTTTGCTTAGCTCGCTAGCCTGGGCTATTTTCACCGCTCCATCTAGCTTTAGTTCAGTCTCCCTTATCAGTCTTTCCCTAACCTTCTTGTCATCAATTCCGAATGCGATCTGGTCCTTTATCATCGAATCTTTGAGGGTTCCAAAATTGCATGATTGTGCTTTTATCTTCAAGTCTGTGACGAAGCTGTCAACACTCTCCCCTGGCTGCTGCAGCCTTGAACGGAATACGTATCTCTCGTATGTCTCGTTTTTTTTTTGGTGAACAATACGCTTCGAACTTGGCTAGCACAGTATTAAACTTGGATTGGTCTTCCCCATCCTCATATACGAAGGTGTTGTATACTTCAATGGCTTGTGGCCCAGCTATAGTGAGTAATAACGGTACCTTTCTTGCGTCCGGTTTGTTGTCCAGCCCCACTGCCTCGATGTAGAGCCGAATCTGTTGCTGAAATGTGCGCCAATTACTGTCGACGTTTCCCGTTAGCTTTAGGTGTCCGGGAGGTCTCATCAAGTTCTCCATCGTCGAATTTGTAGGCGACTGTCCGCTTTTCCAGAACCGAAACTCACTCACTTCATGTCTTTTACTCCTGGTACCATGTTTTGTTCTTCATTTCAATAAAGAAT
This sequence comes from Gadus morhua, assembly GCF_902167405.1. Classification (NCBI taxonomy): domain Eukaryota; kingdom Metazoa; phylum Chordata; class Actinopteri; order Gadiformes; family Gadidae; genus Gadus; species Gadus morhua. Next base: position 19,171,125 of record NC_044064.1, on the reverse strand, counting down.
CTTTGTTTAGCACTTGTCATTTATTATAAAGACGGAGCATCTTACATGCGACTTCACTGAATCAACTCAGTACTAAATCTACTCTGTATTAACAGTAATCACTCATTAGTAGAACCGGTACCGACACCTTGTGGTAACATGTGGAACTACAGATATCACCACAGCTCTCACCGTAATGCCTCTTATAAACACGTAGGCCTAAAGCAGAACAAGGTTTGGGCTGTTTTGACCTCTCAGAATGGAGCCTCCATTAGAGGAGTTGAACCACAACTTTCTGCTCTTGTGATTGTTTTGATGTCTTGTGACATCTCCCATCAGACCATCCAAGAATAACGTCTTAACTAACTATAACAGATATATAACCATATCTTACCTGATACCCTAACTTAACTATCTATTGATGACTACCATCTATAACTAAAACATAACCATAACTACCCCAATTCCTACACTTCACATTCTCTAACCTTATACCTAAACTAACCATCTCTAGCCCAATACCTAAACTAACCATCTCTAACCCAATACCTAAACTAACCATCTCTAACCCAATACCTAAACTAACCATCTCTAACCCAATACCTGAACCAACCATCTCTAACCCAATACCTAATACATAAACTAACCATCTCTAACCTAATACCTAAACTAACCATCTCTAACCCAATACCTAAACTAACCATCTCTAACCCAATACCTAAACTAACCATCTCTAACCTAATACCTAAACTAACCATCTCTAACCCAATACCTAAACTAACCATCTCTAACCCAATACCTAAACTAACCATCTCTAACACAATACCTAAACTAACCATCTCTAACCCAATACCTGAACCAACCATCTCTAACCCAATACCTAATACCTAAACTCACCATCTCTAACCTAATACCTAAACTAACCATCTCTAACCCAATACCTAAACTAACCATCTCTAACCCAATACCTAAACTAACCATCTCTAACCTAATACCTAAACTAACCATCTCTAACCTAATACCTAAACTAACCATCTCTAACCCAATACCTAAACTAACCATCTCTGACCCAATATCTAAACTAACCATCTCTAACCCAATACCTAAACTAACCATCTCTAACCTACTACCTAAACTAACCATCTCTAACCCAATACCTAAACTAACCATCTCTAACCCAATGCCTAAACTAACCATCTCTAACCCAATACCTAAACTAACCATCTCTAACCCAATACCTAAACGAACCATCTCTAACCCAATACCTAAACTTACCATCTCTAACCCAATACCTAAACTAACCATCTCTAACCTAATACCTAAACTAACCATCTCTAACCCAATACCTTAACTAACCATCTCTAACCCAATACCTAAACTAACCATCTCTAACCCAATACCTAAACTAACCATCTCTAACTCAATACCTAAACTAACCATCTCTAGCCCAATACCTGAACTAACCATCTCTAATCCAATACCTAAACTAACAATCTCTAACCCAATACCTAAACTAACCATCTCTAACCTACTACCTAGACTAACCATCTCTAACCCAATACCTGAACTAACCATCTCTAACCCAATACCTAAACTAACCATCTTTAACCCAATACCTTAACTAACCATCTCTAACCCAATACCTAAACTAACCATCTCTAACCTAATACCTAAACTAACCATCTCTAACCCAATACCTAAACTAACCATCTCTAACCGAATACCTAAACTAACCATCTCTAACCCAATACCTAAACTAACCATCTCTAACCCAATACCTAAACTAACCATCTCTAACCCAATACCTAAACTAACCATCTCTAACCTACTACCTAAACTAACCATCTCTAACCCAATACCTGAACTAACCATCTCTAACCCAATACCTAAACTAACCATCTCTAACCCAATACCTAAACTAACCATCTCTAACCCAATACCTTAACTAACCATCTCTAACCCAATACCTAAACTAACCATCTCTAACCCAATACCTAAACGAACCATCTCTAACCTAATACCTAAACTGACCATCTCTAACCCAATACCTAAACTAACCATCTCTAACCTAATACCTAAACCAACCATCTCTAACCCAATACCTAAACTTACCATCTCTAACCCAATACCTAAACTAACCATCTCTAACTCAATACCTAAACTAACCATCTCTAGCCCAATACCTGAACTAACCATCTCTAATCCAATACCTAAACTAACAATCTCTAACCCAATACCTAAACTAACCATCTCTAACCTACTACCTAAACTAACCATCTCTAACCCAATACCTGAACTAACCATCTCTAACCCAATACCTAAACTAACCATCTTTAACCCAATACCTTAACTAACCATCTCTAACCCAATACCTAAACTAACCATCTCTAACCTAATACCTAAACTAACCATCTCTAACCCAATACCTAAACTAACCATCTCTAACCCAATACCTAAACTAACCATCTCTAACCCAATACCTAAACTAACCATCTCTAACCCAATACCTAAACTAACCATCTCTAACCCAATACCTAAACTAACCATCTCTAACCTACTACCTAAACTAACCATCTCTAACCCAATACCTGAACTAACCATCTCTAACCCAATACCTAAACTAACCATCTCTAACCCAATACCTAAACTAACCATCTCTAACCCAATACCTAAACTAACCATCTCTAACCCAATACCTAAACTAACCATCTCTAACCTAATACCTAAACTGACCATCTCTAACCCAATACCTAAACTAACCATCTCTAACCTAATACCTAAACCAACCATCTCTAACCCAATACCTAAACTTACCATCTCTAACCCAATACCTAAACTAACCATCTCTAACCCAATACCTAAACTAACCATCTCTAACCTACTAATGTTAAGCTTGCTGGTAGTTCTACCATGAGGACTCAAAATCACGCGCGGCTGGCCGCCAATCACCAATCACCAGCTACCAATCACCTGCCTACACCTGCTCTATAAAGAGTAGTCTAACATGTTTTTGCTGCTCAGGTCTTCGTTCGACGCATGCTGCTGCTTTACTGTGCTTCTGATTATCTCGCATATCTCGTCGCTTAGTTGCTACGTCGGTTAATACACACCAAGAGGTCATAACTTTGGATTCATGCTGGTCGGCCTACTACTTCTGGTCCGGGCAAGTGAGCGCAGAAAGCCGTTCATTTCGGTCCCCGGTATCCTCAACAACACCACCAACAAGTTCCCAACACGGACATCCGCCTGGTTCTACAAACCGTCGCCGAGTTGGTGCAAAGCATTGGCGCCAGGATGGACGCCGTCGAAACACCATGCGGAACTCCCGGACGGGTCCAGGCCCCCAACCCGCTGTCGTCAGTCGCCACGGCGCCTTTCTACTTCCAGCAACCATCAGGCTCGGCTTCCTCCGCCTTCACAGGCTACGCACCTGGCACGTGCCCTGCTACCATGGCTACTGCAGTCCCCGCGTTAGCCCCCGCAGCGTATTCTCTCTCACAGCTCTACCAGTCCAGCTTCAGGATGCGGCTCCCTCGGTCGGGTTAGGGGGTTTCTTCCAAGGGCAATGGTTTGCTGAGAGATGGCCAGTCGAAGCTGGCACGTTTGCCCTCGGGTCAGAGTCGTCTGCGCTGTTCGAGCTTTACCCTATCGTAGCAGCTAGCGTTCTGTGGGGCAAAGCATGGCGGCGTTAACGTATAACCATGTTTTGCGATAACAAAGCAGCGTCAAAACGGCTGCGAAGGTGGTCTTCCACAGCATACGGATTTTACATCCGGTTGAATTCGGTGAGTTCGTTGCACACGTCGGTGTGGTACAACACAGAACTCTACGTTCGCAATCAAAGGTTCATAATTATCTTCATACCGTGTACTAAAAAATGTGTACGTTTTCTCTTCATAACGCCACCTCAAGCGTTTTATTAGCCGTTTTCTGTTATTACTTTTTGCTGGAGAAGGAGGGGTGGGCAGATGAAAGGAGTCGTAGCGAGACATGTTGTTTCGGCCTGGCATTCGAGAGGGCCTAGTGCACTGTTCGGTTAACTTCTTGTGTCTGAGGTTTTTCCCTTCACTTTAACATGAATGAAGTTGATGGGTTTTAGGCACTGTGGTAACGGATTATTATTTTATTGACGAAGGGACTTTTAGATTGGTTCAGCTACTGCTCAATAACTCTCACGTTCCTCTGCTCGCGATGCGATTCACATATCGATCAATTTATTCAAAAGATCCAAAGACAAAGAACAGGTACATTATGGTATCATTTTATATTATTATTTATAGTCTTATTGTTAATAGCTCAGTCGCGTTGGTATTTAATTTTTCATTTGCTCGTTTAGCTATGTATGACAGTTAACAATGTTGGTGTATTACAATTATTTACGCGTGTAGGCCACTCCAACTCTCTCGATATTTCAAATAGATTAGTGTGCTCTCTCAGAGCTGGGAGATTTCATCCTTATTTTAACATATTACTTGAGACGGGTGTTTCTCACAGCGTTCTCGGGTTCATGCGTTCTCGGGTTCATGCGTCCATGCATACACGTCTCCTACTCAGACCTTTCCCCTACACGGGGTATTTAATTTTTCATTTGCTTGTTTAGCTATGTATGACAGTTAACAATTTTGGTGTATTACAATTATTTATGCGTGTTGGCCACTCCAACTCACACTCGATATTTTGAATAGATTAGTGTGCTCTCTCAGAGCTGGGAGATTTCATCCTTATTTTAACATATTACTCGAGTCAGTGTTTCTCACAGCGTTCTACGGGTTCATGCGTTCTACGGGTTCATGCGTTCTACGGGTTCATGCGTTCTACGGGTTCATGCGTTCTACGGGTTTACGCGTTCTCGGGTTTATGCGTTCTTGCGTTCATGCGCAAATGCGTACACGTCTCCTACTCAGACTTTTTCCCCTACACGGGGCCTGACTTTCGCCGATGTCACCTTCTCTTTCTTGCAAGGCATTTTTCCATCTAAAAGCGATAGCCTAGGAGCAGCTGTTACTATTATCATTTCAAGAATCAACAACTCTCTGTCCTTACGCTTCCATGTTCCTTTATCTCAAGCTTCGGCAACGCACGTCCCCGAATCACCTGTTTATTTGCGGCCTGCCAATGCCTAAAGGGTGGTTCAGAGTCCATCTCGCGACGGTGGTAGAAGGGGGCGGCCTACCATCTCCCCTCTACATAGGCCACTCCTTCCGGATTGGAGCGGCAACCACAGCCAATGAACAAGGGTTGCCGGTCGCGTCTATCAAACGGCTGGGAAGGCGGTCTTCCACAGCTTACGAATCCTACATCCGGTTGAATTCATGGTTCTTCCTTCAAGCGCACACGATGCTCTAACGTCGGTTAAGGCAGGTTTTACACGTTTGCAACCATAGCTGTTTTTGGCGGCCTGTTCCTTTCTAGTGTTAGTCTAGTCTTGTGTCAAGCTGTCATTTTTGTTTTTATTAGTTTTAGTTACATTCATACTCTTTCCAGTGTCATCGTAATTCCATTTAGATATTATCGAAGTTACAAGTGCGTAGTTTTGTTTAATAAGGTAAACGGTTGAAAATTGATGTTATGTCTGGAACAATTGAAGTTCCAGTTGAACAAAATAACGTTATAAGTCTTTATCGCCTAGTTTAGGTCAACGAAAATTAAGAGGCATTTTAGCACTTATTTTCGTAAAAAACTTTTTAGTCTTGTTTTATTCGCCAACTATATTGTACTATGCATTTAAAGGCCCACTATGCAACTTCGGGCATTTCTTGGCTGTTTTCTTGGTTTTGGCACGCACATTTCTCTACACAGCGCCCCCTACAGCTTCGTAGTAGATATTTCACAACACTGTCGTAACAACTCGTTGACGTCCCTTCCCCATGCTCTTCTACGCGAGCCATGTGCATTTGTTTTCAAAGAAGCCGGCGAATGCGCGGAGCCATGTCCGAAATAGATGTTCATAAAGTGTAGGCAAGGTTATACATTTTTAAAATGGTGTATTTGCATTGCAATAAACATAAATCCATCATTTTTTATAGTTGACGGGGAGAATTTATACCCTAGGTTATAATTATTTTATCTTAGGTTGAACAGAACAATCAGTGTAAGAGGTTTGGCCAACATAATAATCGAAATAAACAAGAACCTGGATTCGGGGATTCAGTCTGTATCTGGGGGACGAGACATACCAACAGCAAAACACCCATGGAAACAAAGGTGTGTATATGGTTGCAACCAAGCAAGCTAGAAACAAACAGGGCTCACAACAAAACGGTCGAGAAAACTATTTTTACAGGGCTCAAAAAAATGGTTGAGCAAACACATGTGTACAGAGACTATCAGAATCAAGAATATTACGCAGACAAAGTTCACCCAAGGGTACTTTCAATTTCAAAAGCAACACGGCCGAGTCGGCGTCTGATTTGCAGTCTTCTTTTTCTTTCAGTTCACGCTATTCCTGAAAAGCTTGCCCAACGTTTACTCGTGTCTGGCCTCTCCGTCGGTCTGTCTCCCTTTTCTCTTCTTCTGTTCCTCCGACATTGGGTTTCTCTGTCTCTTTTTAGTCGGCTGATCTATGATGAATATAACAATCCATTAGTTACTTGTGTTTATATCGAGCCGGTTCCGTGTTTGTGGGTCTGTGCCGTAAAGCAATTCGTTACTGTAGTGACCATAGTAGTGACCCTTGCACAGAAGCATACGGCCGACATCTTTCTTTTTTCTGGGTGGAAATAGTAACATAGTTACGCCATTAAATGCGTTTATGGAAACATTTTTAGCGAGAAATGTGCATTTTACTTTCAGAATGTTCGCTCGATGAATGTGAAGGATGTTTGGTTTGATAGTTATGACGAAGAGTGAACGCTCCGTTCACTTGCATGGACAGAGTCTCTGGCTGCTAAGCAACCTCAACGTCTTGGCGGACTATTTCTCTGCTGATCAACACTACGAATGCTGGAAACACACCAGACACACCATGTGAAGTTATTTAACCCGATTATCGTTATTTATGAGTCCTTAGCCCAAGTGAAGGAGTTCAAGTACCTCGGGGTCTTGTTCGCGAGTGAGGGTACTATGGAGCGTGAGATTGGCCGGAGAATCAGAGCAGCGGGGGCGGTATTGCGTTCGCTTTACCGCACCGTTGTTACGAAAAGAGAGCTGAGCCGCAAGGCAAAGCTCTCGATCTACCGGTCGATCTTCGTTCCTATCCTCACCTATGGTCATGAGGGTTGGGTGATGACCGAAAGGACGAGATCGCGGGTAAAAGCGGCCGAGATGAGTTTTCTCAGAAGGGTGGCTGGCGTCTCGGGATAGGGTGAGAAGCTCAGTAATCCGTGAGGAACTCGGATTAGAGCCGCTGCTCCTTTACTTAGAAAGGAGTCAGCTGAGGTGGTTCGGGCATCTGGCAAGGATGCCTACTGGGCGCCTCCCTTTGGAGGTGTTTCAGGCACGTCCATTGGGGAGGAGACCTCGGGGAAGACCCAGGACTAGGTGGAGAGATTATATCTCAACACTGGCCTGGGAACGCCTCGGGATCCCCCCGTCAGAGCTGGTCAATGTGGCCCGGGAAAGGGAAGTCTGGAGCCCCTGCTTGAGCTGCTCCCCCCGCGACCCGACCCCGGATAAACGGATGACGATGAGATGAGATCGTTATTTATATCCGAGATTATTTAATCTAACCCGATCTAAACTCTATCATGCACCCAAACACGGCGGCGTTTGGGTTTCCTACCTCGGACAACAATTGCCTCGCAACTGGCTGTTTATATCTAGCCGGTGCCATGTTTGGGTGTGTGTCTGTGCCGTAAAGCATTTTGGAAACTACAATCTGACTACATTTTCGGGATACTTCCGCTGCGTCACATCCGGATTGTGTCGGTCCGAACAGATCAAGTTGCATATGCGCTTTTTCACTGGAGAGGCGACATGGGTAAATGACACACCCACCAATCAACCCAGAAATGGATGCAGAACCATCAGCATAACTCTCAACCTGCATACTTAATGTAATTTTGGCTAAAAAAGTTGCATAGTGGGCCTTTAATCACAGCTATTGTCACACGCCCATCCACGTTGCGTCCAGTCTCGTTTTTCTCACGCGATAAAGGTTTGTTGATGACGACTCTTAGTCATAATTTTCATTGCCAAAAGCAACACTATTTGCAACTACCGGCGGTGGTGGTTATCAGGTACTAAATTCATAAAGCAAAATTCGGTTTCATAACTCGGGTTAACCTGCAGCAACCCTGGCGAGTGTGACCACGTCGGTGGATCATCTAGAAAACACTCTTGAGTTCGCTGTCACGTCAGTGGCGTAACATAGGAAAATAAAACTCAAGGTTGCAGTGGCAACCCCGGTGAGTGCGTGACCACGTCGGTGGCACATCAAGGGCACTCGTGAGTATGACCACGTCGGTGGCACGTTATCTAGTACTCATGGTTTGACTGCAGTAACCCCAGTGAGTGCGTTGCCCACGTCGGTGGGAACAACTCAAGCACTCGTGAGTTCGTTGCGCACGTCGGTGCGGTACAACACAGAACTCTACGTTCGTTGCAGCAAATCCGGTGAGTGCGTTGCCCACGTCGGTGGGAACAACTCAAGCACTCGTGAGTTCGTTGCGCACGTTGGTGCGGTACAACACAGAACTCCACGTTCGCTGCAGCAACCCTGGTAGTGCGTTGACCACGTCGGTGGGCACAACTCAGGCTCATGCAAATTTAATTACCACGTCGGTGGCATAATATCAAAAGCTCAAGTGCAGGGCACTCGGAGTTCATTGACCACGTCGGTGTTCAACACGGCAGTTCACAATATTTGCTGCAGCAACACCGGTGAGTGCGTGACCACGTCGGTGGCACATCAAGGGCACTCGTGAGTTCGTTGACCACATCGGTGGTTCAACGCGAAAGCACTCAGGTCACGCAGCGACCCCGGAGAGTGAATCGACCACGGCAGTTGGTACAGCACGAAAGCACTCGTGGCTCGCTGCGTAACAGCTGCAGAGTGCTCTAGATTTCAATTGATCTCGCTGATGGTATTTTTAAGCTCAATTGCTTTTACGTGATTCATCGATCCCGCTGACGGTTTTTAAGCTTATCGTTTTACGGGATTTATGATTGACTCTTAATATGTTGTATATTGGGTATGCCTTTTATTATCTTCCAGAAGCAGTATAGATCCTTGTTCACTTCTTCTACGGCGGGTATGTACGCTCTCATTACCCCCTTTCGCTATTCTATTTTTGGGGTCGGCTCCGCCCCTGCCAGTCCCGGCAGGACATGCCGAGTTATCACCTATTTCCGGCGTAGGCCTACGTCCTCTCTTTTGGGGAAGGCTCCGCCCCTGCTAGTCCTGGCAGGATACGCCGAGTCCGCACGTCACCCTGGATCAGTGACGGGGCTCATGCCAAAGATTTACCATGCAAAATATTCCCATGTCGTTATTTAAATAAATCCTGTTCATACTTATCAGTGATCGAGTCTTTATGGGAGAAATGTTAAGCTTGCTGGTAGTTCTACCATGAGGACTCAAAATCACGCGCGGCTGGCCGCCAATCACCAATCACCAGCTACCAATCACCTGCCTACACCTGCTCTATAAAGAGTAGTCTAACATGTTTTTGCTGCTCAGGTCTTCGTTCGACGCACCTTCATCCACCCCACCACCACAAGGTCGGCCTCAGTCTACTTGTTCAGGGGAAGGCTCCGCCCCTGCTAGTCCTGGCAGGATACGCCGAGTCCGCACGTCACCCTGGATCAGTGACGGGGCTCATGCCAAAGATTTACCGTGCAAAATATTCCCATGTCGTTATTTAAATAAATCCTGTTCATACTTATCGGTGATCGAGTCTTTATGGGAGAACCTAAACTAACCATCTCTAACTCAATACCTGAACTAACCATCTTTAACCCAATACCTAGACTAACCATCTCTAACCCAATACCTAAACTAACCATCTCTAACCCAATACCTTAACTAACCATCTCTAACCCAATACCTAAACTAACCATCTCTAACCCAATACCTAAACTAACCTTCTCTAACCCAATACCTAAACTAACCATCTCTAACTAGGGATGCACCGATCCGCTTTTTTCACCTCCGATACCGATATCTGAGGTTTAGTATCGGCCGATACCGATCCGATACCGATATAGAAAAACAGCGCGAAATTATGGCTACAAACAAGTTTCATTGAGGGGAAAAGACTGGGATCATGAGACTTGAATTTTTGGAGGTGCTTTATAAGGTTTGTGGTATTGAAGCTAGAAGGTTTAGTACCACCCCTCGGGACATTTACTTTGCATATGTTGCATGTAGCCGTGGAGCTTGCTGGCTTAGGTAAAGTGAAATAGCTCCAGATAGCAGATCCTTTTGCTCGCTCCATTTCATCACTTTAGGCTCCGCACGGCGTGTTGCTTGTTTATGACGTCACTCACAGCGCACACATAGAAACTGAATAGATCAGCCAATAGATAGATACACTTTTATTAATCCCGTGAGAACATTTTCGTGGGAAATTCAATTATCAAAGCAGCAAGGTAGTAGGAATAGGATTCAAGTATGTACATAAACGTAAAAAATAAATAAATAAATTTTTTGAAATATGGATCGGCCCATTTGTCACCGATACCCAATCTAGAAATGTCTTCAATATCGATACCGATACAAATATCGGATCGGTGCATCCCTATCTCTAACCTTAATTCAGAATCTCTAACCTACTACCTAACCTTTTCCATCTCTAACCAAGGTGGGGCTACCTACTTAACCATCACTAATCGTATACCAATCCAGGTATTATTAAACCTATAGCTAAACCAAGGGTCGGTCTTGGTCAGGTTTCTCCTCTTCCCGACGGAGTCCAAGGCTGTCCAAGCAAAGACCAGAATGGGCCGTCAGCATGTCTTTAATACGTTCCTCACCGCAGAGTCCCCTGGCAGCAGCCCACAGCACTACCACCAAATACAATTCACATTTTACCAACAGGCTTCTCTGTACAGACTTTACAACATCTGCTCAATAAACATGTTTAATGACCAGCCACAGGCTGGGTACACAAGGAGAGCTCTTCACAGTCTGCAGGTGTTTGGACCACCACCACCTTGGGGACCCCCTGCCAGATAATGCCCTTGAGTTATTTAAGATGAACTGGATCAAGACATTTGGATATATTGTGGCTACAACTTATTATTGAGGCTTCATTTCTTCATGTTCCTCCTTCAATTGTTTGACTAAAGTCTCAAAGCCATAATTTGGTTTTCTACTGAAATGTGCCGTTGCATACCGTTTATGAACATTTGAGGATTTACCTCTAGAAAATAGATTTACAAAAGATGAGTAGCATACCCCAAATATCATGATTCATTGTAAATTAAACAGGTTAAGAGAATGGTATTGTAATAAATACAAATGATAGGATGAATGAATTTAGTACCTGAACAATGGATGGCTTCTAGGTTTCAGAACAAAAGCTATCTTCATAACTGAATGTTCTTTTATTTTGATGAGTAAAGCCAAGACAAAATCAAGAAAAATCGACATTGAAAAAAAAGGTCAGGATGGGAAACGATAAACATACGTTTATGTATACGATTTATGATTCTATAAGAATCGACAATGAGTAGAAATGTATTCACAATCAGTTTTACGTTCTCCCTTCAAACACAGCTCTGTATAAACACACAATGTACATTCCACATCAACTAAAAGTTTGACAATTCCGATTCAAACCAAAACAATTGACACATTTTGTTATGGAAGTAAGATAGTTCCCCCAAAGAAGAGTGTTCTGCCTCAGCCTCTTCCCCAGATGTTTGGGCTGCGACCAGCTGTAGTTCTCTTTAATCAATTCATTTACATAATTAATATTATGTTGGTATAAATAATGGTCAAGTGAACAGCAATCATCAATCTCCATACGTTTCCTACTGAGCTAATGCAATGATGCGCACGTACACAATTGTTTTTTGAGCAGACGGGGGTAGGGGGTGTGCATGTGGCGTAGGAGTTTCAGATTTCAATGACGACAGTTGTCAAGGTTTTAGAAAAGGGCCAGATGTGATTCCATGAGAGCGAGTGTGTAACAGTCAATAGGAAACGACCACTCTAGAAATGCTCTTAGCCGAGAGTAACACACTTATTATATTTTAAAGAGAATTTCCACAGTTTGACAACTTTCTCAATTTTTTTCCCTTGTGGAAAAATAAGTAACTTTCCCACAGAAATAAGGAACTTTGTTCCCCTGAATTAAGTGCTTTTGGGGTTTACCTATGAGCTCAACAGAGAAGGCAGTATTAGCATCAACACATCTATGTGCTGCTTATGATGGTGCCTTATTCTTTCAACGGTCACTTCGGCTCATTGCAGTTTGATTTTCTCTGCTATGGATGCTGTGGTAGTAATCGCGCCATTCACAGAAAGTACTTTGCCAAAGATCATGAAAAAGGGAGATGGTTCAAAATGATTAAAACATCTAAAAACACAACAAACATGGTCTTCTGTCTGATCAGCAGGTGGACAAAGGGATCTATTTTCACAGGAGTCCCCTAGCTTAGTCTTTACCTCCCATTCAGTGTTTCAAAGTTGGAGGGAGATCTTCTCTGCATCACTGACCATTAGCAAGGCCCTGCTGTCTGCTCCATTTCCTCTCCTCTGTCCTTCTCAGACGCCCATGTCCATGATGCCCTCATCCCTCACGCCCCAGGGGCCCGCCGCCTCAGCCTTCAGGCCCCTGTGCTCCAGGCTGACCTGCTCCAGGCTGACCTGCTCCAGGCTGACCGGCTCCAGGAGCGCGGTGGACCCCCCGTCCCAGGGCTCCTCGGTGCCCAGCGAGGGGAGGTCGTGGCTGCAGTGGCGCGGGGGGCCTGAGCCCCCCTCCGTGGAGTAGACCCCAGAGTCTCCGCTCCCACCGCTGTCCTGCCGATTGTGCCTGTTTCCAGATGTGCAACATCATCACATTAAGGGGGGTGATATCATGCTTTTTCCACTTTTTCCTTTGCTTTAGACTTTTATGACGTATGACAGTTTTACGTCTGCTAAACTAGAAACATCTGAGCCAGGGGGGGTATTGGAGCCCACCGAGAACGCCCCTCAATAAGTGCGTCAAACGGCTTGCTCAAACTTTCCTTCCGTAACAGCGTGACGTCAGACTGCAGTGGGCGGTGCTGAAGTGCAGAAGTCCCGCCTCCCGGCTACCCACAATGTTAACTTCTCGGGGGTGTGAATTTGCCGGCGCATGCGCAAAGCTTTCGACCAATCGCAACAGAGGGGGCGTGCTGACCAATCACATCAGTCTGATGTGATTGGTAAGCACTCGGGAGGGGGGCCTTACAGCGACAAGATACAAAACAGAATGTTCTGGAAGATGCTGAAATGTTTTTCAGGCTTTTCTAGTAACCCTATTGCCAAATGCGATTATTCCCCCCTGAGATTGGGAGTTCATGATGCCTGGAGCTCTGGTCTCTCTTGTGTTAGAGAGAGACACAAGAGACCGGGAGCGGACCCTAGAACTATGGGCGGGCAAATCGGTAGGCTAATCTTTGATCTGACGGATTGGTCTGGACGTCAGTCTAGATTAAATGCAGCTTTTTATAGACATGGACTGATCTACGCTGGGTGGACACCCAGAGGAGCTGGAACCCCTGGGGCTGCAGACATGGGGTTTCCAACGTCGCCGGCCCTCCTCTGTACTACTCACCAGTAGGAGGTCTTTGTATCAATGCCGTTGAAGACCACCACAGGGGTTCATTATTCGCCCATGAATATAATTCACTGATGACACATAGATCCTTCCCAGAAACACAACAATATAAATATAAATACACTGACCTTGCATCTGCCTCCAGGCCTGAAGGGGGCGCTGTGGAAGCAGACAGCGGGGGCAGGTGGACCTCCAGAGGAACCACCTGGGGACAGATGCTCAGCCTATCACAGGTCAGCTCAGACTCAGAGTCCGGGGTGAGCAGTCGTGGGGCGTCCGAGCCAGGGGACAAGTCCATGAGGTACTGAGAGAGAGAGAGAGAGAGAGAGAGAGAGAGAGAGAGAGAGAGAGAGAGCGAGAGCGAGAGAGAGAGACAGAGACAGAGACAGAGACAGAGAGAGAGAGAGACAGAGAGAGAGCGAGAGAGAGACAGAGACAGAGACAGAGAGGGGGAGAGAGAGAGAGAGCAAGAGAGCGAGAGAGCGAGGGAGCAAGAGAGGGAGTGCGCGAGAGAATTATTTTTCCTCAATATTTAAGAAATAAAATAAAAAGCACACACTGAATTAACCCCCCCACCCTCTGTCCTCAACGCATGGAGCTTCTCAACTCATGAGAACATCTTCGATTCAGCATCACATCCCCAATCGCAGTGGTTGATTCAGACACGGTTGATTCCTGAAACCTGATGAGATGTGAATGAACTGATCATACTCAACTAGCATTGCTGCTCTGCAGCTTGCCGCTCCTAGCTTGAAGGCCCAACATACGCTGGGGTATCTGTGCTCCCAAATTCACACAAGCTACTGACCAATGCATGCTGGGTAGAACAGGCGTGTAGAGATAACGGATTTGTAGCCGTTCTTTGTGAAGTGCAGAGTTGTGTATTGCGACGGTACTTGGTCCACAGAAAATGACGTTTGACACAAGAACAGAGTACAGGCAGGAAGGCAGATTGAGTGTGTGGTTCTTACGGCCTGGAAGTGAGGCGGCAGCGTCACTGCGGGGAACAGCGTGTCCTTGGCGGTGCGGTAGCAGTACAGGCCGGAGGATAGAAGCACCAGGAGACCCACGAAGCCCACCAGCCCAGAGAGGGAGAAGATCAGCAGGATCTGCCACCAGGGCACGGCGCCTGTTACACACACACACCATTCAGCATGTTATTAATATAAGTGAATAGAAATACACACAGCCTAATGTTGGAAATCTGGATAGGACAACAGGACCGTACTAAACTCTGACTCTATTGACTCTAACCCTAGCCCCGGACTCTATTGACCTGCCTTACTGTCCGCACTGAACCCTGACTCTTGAATAAACCCTGACTCTATTGACTAACCCATGACTCTATTGACCGTTCAAAACCCAGACTCTATTGATTGACTAAACCCTGACTCTATTGACCTGACTCTGACCTGCTAAACCCTGACTCTATTGACTAAACCCTGACTCTATTGACCTGACTCTGACCTGCTAAAACCTGACTCTATTGACTAAACCCTGACTCTATTGACCTCACTCTACTGACCTGCTAAACCCTGACTCTATTGACTAAACCCTGACTCTATTGACCTGACTCTGACCTGCTAAACCCTGACTCTATTGACTAAACCCTGACTCTATTGACCTGACTCTGACCTGCTAAACCCTGACTCTATTGACTAAACCCTGACTCTATTGACCTCACTCTACTGACCTGCTAAACCCTGACTCTATTGACTAAACCCTGACTCTATTGACCTTACTCTACTGACCTGCTAAACCCTGACTCTATTGACCTGACTAAACGCTGACTCTTGACTAAACCCTGACTCTATTTACCAGTCTAGTAAACCCTGACTCTATTGAGTGTAAAGCAGTGGTACAGCCGCAGTCCTGTTAGTATGTACATCAGCGCTTAGTCCTCCGAAATGAAAAAATGGGAGGTGTACGATTAACGCCTCAGAGATTAACATCAATTTTTTAAAGGAATGAATTTAAATCTCTATATTTACCCCAAATTGCATCCATCTTCCCAACCCCCTGGTTTATCCATCCCATCACCACATCATAGCACATCTGGTCTCAAACGTTTAACCCACTAGCCCTCCTCCCAGGTGACCCCACCCAGGTGACCTCCTCCAGGTGACCTCCTCCAGGTGAACTCCTCCCCGCTATCTCCTCCCAGGTCACCCCACCTAGCTTCTCACCTTCGGTCTGCATGCAGTGTGGGGTTGTGAAGGCGGAGGTCTTGCTGTAGAAGTCGTATCGCGACTGGACGCTGACGCAGTACCAGGTCCAGGCCCGCAGGTCGGGGAGGGTCACCGTGTTCACGCGAGTGTCCACCACCACAGTGTCAGGGCTCTGAGGGAACACAGGAGAGACCAGTGTGAATGTCTGTCAGGGTGAGGTGCCTTGCTCAGGACACCTTGACCCTCAGATAGGAGGAGCCGGGGATTGAACCAGCAACCTGCTGGTTAACAGTCAACCTGCTCTACCTCCTGAGCTACTTGCCGCCCGGTGTGTGGTGCTCATCACTCTACACATGGTAGAGATGAGCCTCCTCAACCTTTGGTTTTCCTCACCAAAGGCCATTTGTGTCACAACAACATGTTGGCTCCTTTTATTCAACCGAGGAAAGATGGTGAAATTATAAAATGGTGAGATAAAGGAAAAAAAAAGAAAAAGCTTAAGATCCCCATATTCACGGTTGGACTTGTCATTGACCGAATGCATAGGAATAGTAATCGTAGGAAATTAAACTTGGTGTGCTTTTAAAGTGTCTTCTGCCATGTATTTGCATACTCTTCATCCCAGGCCAGCCTTTTACATCCAGACCAACGCCTTATACAAATAAGTGTCACAGAAGGCTACTCTCTGTCTGCATTCAAAACAATAGTCTCCAGGTTTGTTCTAAGGATCTGGCGCTTTGTGAGGACCCAGGTATATCGGTGACGTCGTCTTTGTTGAGATGCAGGACACCCATTGTTCTGCCCCCACAATTTGTTTTTGTTCTAGACGGCTAGTGGTTGATAATGGCATTGCACGAGTTGTGTTTTGGCTCTCCTGTGTTACCGTAGTTACCGTGTTACCCAGTTTAAAGGTCCCATGGCATGCTACTTTATAGATGCTTTAATATAGATATTAGTAGGCCCCACAGTTTTTGCACACAGTTTTTGAAGACGCTCCCGAAATTCAGCCGTGGTGCAGATTTACAGCGGGATTGTTGACCGCGTCTGCCTCCCGCCGGAGCCCCGCTGCCGAGAGACCACCGCCTTGGCAGCGGTCAGCGCTTAGGCACCACCGCCTCCTGAAGCGCCGAGGGGGTGGTCCCTCGGCAGAGGCAAAGCGGGGTTCAAGCGGGAGATATTCAAGGCCAACAATCCCTTTCTCCTCCATGTCGTGGTTCATGTACTTAATAATAATAATAATAATACATTTAATTTAGAGGCGCCTTTCAAGACACCCAAGGTCACCTTACAGAGCATATAGTCATCATACATTTTTTAAAAAGCAAGACATTGTGGAAAAAATAAATAAATAAATAAATAAATAAACATAAGCAATAAGAAATAAATTTAAAAAAAACAATCAAAACAGTGATCAGTTAGACGTTGTGTGCGAGTTTGAACAAGTGAGTTTTGAGTTGTGACTTGAAGGTTGAAATGGTGTCTGACTGTTTTATGTGTGGGGGGAGGGAGTTCCAGAGCCTGGGTGCTGAACAGCTGAATGACTGGGCACCCATTGAAGTGAGTCGTGATGTGGGGATACATAGTAGTCCAGCAGAGGTTGAGCGGAGGGAGCGGGAGGGAGTGTATTCTTGGAGGAGGTCGCAGAGATAACTGGGGGCTAGGTTGTGGAGAGCTTTGTAGGTGAGGAGTAGGGTTTTGTATTGGATGCGGTAGTGTACTGGGAGCCAGTGAAGTTGAATGAGGACAGGGGTGATGTGGTCAGATGATTTGGTGCGGGTGATGATCCGGGCGGCTGAGTTCTGAATGATCTGCAGTCTGTTGATAAGTTTGGTGGGGAGTCCGGTGAGGAGGGCGTTGCAGTAGTCTATGCGTGATGTGACAAATGAGTGAACTAGGATTTCAGCGCTGGATTGGGTCAGTGATGGGCGGAGTCTGGCGATGTTGCGGAGGTGGAAGAATGCAGTCCGGGTGATGTTGTGAATATGGGGTGCGAATGAGAGGGTGTTGTCCAGGATGACGCCGAGGCTCTTGACTTTGGATGAGAAGGGTACTGGGAATCCATCGATAATTATGAGTGGAGCTGGGGTGTGTTGTGATTTAGTGAGGTTGGATTTGGATCCGATGAGCAGGGCCTCGGTCTTGTTTCCATTGAGTTTCAGGAAGTTCCTGCTCAACCAGCTCCGGATCTCTTCCAGGCACGTGATGAGGGAGGTGGGGGGGATGGCAGCGGTGGGTTTGGTGGAGATGTAGACCTGTGTGTCGTCAGCGTAGCAATGAAAATGGACCCCATGGTGACGGAGGAGTGTGCCCAGCGGGAGGAGGTAAGTGGTGAAGAGGAGTGGACCCAAGACTGACCCCTGGGGGACGCCCAGTGAGACACCTGAACACCCAGACTTGTGGTTGCTTAGTTGAACAAATTGTTGACGGCCGGTGAGGTAGGATGTAAACCAGGAGAGTGCAGCACCAGTGATCCCAATACCAGCTAGGCGGTCCAGGAGCAGAGGGTGGGAGATGGTGTCGAATGCTGCGCTGAGATCGAGGAGGATGAGAATGGTGAGTAATCCAGAGTCGGCTGCAAGGAGGAGGTCGTTGGTGATTTTGACTAGGGCTGTTTCAGTGCTGTGTTTTGGACGGAAGCCAGATTGGAACGGTTCGTGGAGATTGTTAGTGTCGAGGTGGGACTGTAGTTGTGCGGCAACCACCCTTTCAAGTGTTTTGGAGATGAAAGGGAGATTGGAGATGGGCCGGTAATTGTTAAGGTCAGTTGGGTCAGCACCAGGTTTTTTTAGGATGGGAGTGATGGCAGCCAGCTTGAGAGTGGGGGGTACAGTACCAGTAGTGAGGGAGGAGTTAATTATGTTGGTGATCATGGGGAAGATGGACGGAAGACATGCTTTGACAAGGGAGGTGGGAAGAGGATCGAGCTGACAGGTGGTGGTTTTGGCTTTGCGGATGAGTTCTGAAACGGTCTGTTCTGTTACTAGGGTGAAGTCAGAGAGGGAGCTGATGAGAGGTTGGCCAGAGGTGATCATCCAGGGTGGGTCATCAGAGGGGGTGCGAGATGAGGCCAGTTGTTGGTGAATGGTGTTGATTTTAGAGCTGAAGAAGTCAAGGAACGCAGTGCATTGGGTGGTGGAAATGTCTGGAGGGAGAGATTTAGGAGGCTGAAGTAAGTGGTTGACTGTTGAGAAGAGGACTCTGCTGTTGCCTGTACCAGTGTTGATGAGGTTGGAGTAGTATGAGGTTTTGGCAGTGGTGAGGGCATTCTTGTACTGATGGAGGTGGTCCGAATACATTTGGCGGTGTACAGTGAGTTGAGTCTTACTGTAGAGTCGCTCCAGTCGACGACCAGTGGCTTTGAGCTGGCGCAGATGAGGAGTGAACCAGGGAGCAGTGTGGGTGAATGAGACTGAGCGGGTTTTCAGGGGGGCCAGGGTGGTGAGGGAGGAGGAGAGGCAGTTATTGTAGTGAGTCACCAGGTCAGTCAGGGAGGAAGCTGGGGGAGGGTTGGGGTAGGAGCTGATCAGGGTGGAGAGGTCTGCGGTGTTGATAAGTTTGATGTTTCTGAAGGAGATGGTCCGTTGTTCCTTGGTTTTGTGTAGTTGGGTATGAATGTCAAAAAGTACAGCTTTGTGGTCGGAGATGGGGAAATCAATGACATCAAGGTTAGTGGGAGTGATGTCAGTGCAGCAGATTAAATCCAGAATGTGACCTTTGTTATGGGTTGGGAGGTTGACATGTTGTGTGATGCCAAGACAGTCCAGAAGTGAAGTCATTAGCAAAAGTACAGGATGGGTTGTCAATGTGGATGTTGAAATCACCAAGGAGGATAACAGTGGGGGACATTGCACATACAGATGTAAGTAGTGATGAGAATTCATTGAGGAAAACGGCGGAGGGTTTTGGTGGTCTGTAAATGGTGACAATGATAGTGGGTTTGGGGCCTGAGAGTTTTACAGCTAGACATTCAAAGGAGGAATGAAGGGGGACTGTGACAGTGGTGACTTTGATGTTATCACGATGGAGGAGAGCAAGGCCACCCCCCCTCCCATTAACCCGGGGTTTACTAATAAACGAAAAACCTGGTGGGACAGCTTCATTTAGATGGGAGAAGTCATTTGGTTGTTGCCAGGTCTCAGTGAGGCAGAGAATATCTAGGCTCTGGTCAACAATAAAGTCATTTATCAAAAGGGCCTTATTACTGAGGGATCTGGTGTTCAGCAGACAGAGTTTCAGACAGGTGAGTGGAGTGTAGCAGGTTGCTTTGAGCAGAGGGGACAGTACACTGTGATTGACGGGACTGACCGTACGGGCTGTGCGAGGAGGGGGGCGGGGCCCAGTGGACCAGAAGGAGCGGATGTTTTTGTTGCTGGTGTGAGTGTACTGAACACCAGCAACACTGAGTGTACTTCAGGGAGTCAAAGCCAAAGTTCCTTTCCCCCAATTCATTCTGAACCATGGCTGAGATAACCCCCACTACGAGTCTCGTTGTGGAAATACCAGAGACGAGCGTCCGACATGTTATGCGCCATAACACCAACAGCGTGTACAACACTTGCGTTACAGTCCTGGAGCTCTATATCTAAATAATATCATATAATACATAAATTTCTATATATCTATATCATAGCATACATATTATCAAGGCCAACCTGTGTGCGCCTCCAGACGATATTATGAATCACAAACGACTTCGTCGGGTTCTCCGACGTCTCTGGTTCTTCCACTTCCAGATCAATCTGAAGTAGACTGAACCGTGCGCTGCCTGCTGCCGGCTGCCCGCTGCCGGGCGGTGGTGCTTCACCGCGGTGGTGCTTCGCGGCAGTGGTGCTTCGCGGCAACCGGCAGCATGCAGCATGTCGCAGTTCATACTTCAGGGAGTCAAAGCCAAAGTTCCTTTCCCCCAATTCCTTCTCAACCATGGCTGAGGTAACCCCAACTGCAGTCTCGTTGTGGAAATACCAGAGACGTCAAAGAACCGAAGTGTTATGCGCCATAACATCAAAAGCAAACACTGTGTGTAATCACACACACAAACACACACTAGGGCTGCACGATTATTGCCAAAATTATTATCACGATTATTTTGATCAATATTGATATAACGATTATTTACCACGATTATTCATTGAAAGAAAAATCTTTCGAATTTCTACCACCCCCTAGTGGTAGGAGCCACACACTGTGCTCAGCGGCAAATTGCCGCCAGGCCACGCCCCCCCCCTCCCCCTTTTCACGCTTCGCGCCGGACTCACGCAGTCGCAGACAGGTGTACAGGGAGCGCTTGGTTTGCTTTGCAGCGGAGGTAGAGCGTATACTGCATGGGCGGGGCTCGTTTCTTTTTTCGTTTTCTTTTTGCGGATGCATTATTTAAAAAAAATATTGCGAGAACACTACGTGTCATCGTGGGACGCCAATATCGTCATCGCGATAAAAATTAGATATATTGTGCAGCCCTAACACACACACACACACACACACACACACACACACACACACACACACACACACACACACACACACACACACACACACACACACACACACACACACACACACACACACACACACACACACGGTGCTCGCACGGTCGTGTCTCATTGGCGGGCCAAATTCTCTGGGCGGGCCAGGCAGAGAAAGGGGAGGAGCTTATATCCTTTATGACGACATATGGGACCACATTCCAAATCAGCGCGCTTGAGCCTCCATTTTTTTCCAAAGGCGAGCAGAACACCTAGTGCTCGTTTTACACCGAACGCAAGTTTTAGCCACTGGGGAACTCATATTTATGTTAGAAAACCTCATAAAGGGAGATTTTCATGCCATGGGACCTATAATGCAACATTCCAGAGAGCACAGCATGTCAGTTCCTTTTCTTTTTGGTTGTCCAGAGAAAGTCTTAGTCGGTAAGTATAAATGTTTAAAGCATTCGAATCATTTCTGTGGCTTAACAATTATGGTTGTTAAATTTGTAAAATTCTGAATGTTTAGGTTTACTTATAAATTGCCAAGGCTAATCGCAGTAGCATTTGCCATTGAATCACAGTGTAAAATTAGCATTGAAGCTAGCGGGATTACAAAGTCTAATGTTGATTTTGTTTAATGCTATTGCTGAGCTTATCGTAGCTTTGTATATTGTATATTCATTTACATGAGCAGATTGTAAATTCATGTTTTCTATGTTTTTACAGTTTTACAAGTTTGGAAGTAAACAAGGAACCTTATCAAAGGCCTAAACCGTTTCACGTTTCCTGGGCTTTTATTCCAAGGGACCAACTTCATGTTAGCTATCTGCATAGCTTACCTAATCGAGAGCAAGAGCAGAATGAGCTGAACTCTGGGAAGAGACGTATTGATCACCGGAGGAAGTTCAAGAGTCTATAGCAGCTGGGGCAACATGGGTCTGACTTGAAGAGAGCGCAGTGGTTTGACTGGTGAATCACACTGGGGTCAAGGCATTGTATTTGTACTCCACAGCAACAGCCTCTGAGGAATCACAGGCCCTGCTGCAGACCCTCCCGGACGCCAGGGCCTCCACAGGGCCCAAAGGCAGGAGACCTTTTAGTGCCCTAGGTTGAGAATTCAAGCTCCCAGAGCTGATCGTGTTCCAATTTGTCATATCAACCCCATCTACACGTTATCTGATCGACATATTTCTCTGCACTCACAGTTACAACCCTACCGGAACAAAGCCACCCCTGTTCCCTCAGAGTCAGCCCCCCTGCGCCGCGGTCCCCGAGGGGGTGCAGTGATGCGTGAACACAGAATCCAGACCGGGGCGTTGGTTTGTCTGTGGGCATTATGGGAAAAGAGCCAGGGCAGTTGGGATGTGCTTCAGTGTGTGGGGACAAACAAAGATAGAGCCGCTAAACGCTCATTTGAAGTATAATGGATGTATACGGCACACCAACTGGCTGGTGTTGGCCTCTGCACCGTGAGGAGGGGGGGGGGGAGAACAGACAGTGATAAGGTAGGGCCCTGTGAAATCTGTTTTATTTTTTTCCATATTCCGTTTTATTTTCTTCCAAATTCTGTTTTTTCCGTTTTAATTTTCATGAATTCCGTTTTTACACTTTAAGCAATTTAAATCATCAAAACAAGTGTCAAATAAGTGCGAACGAATACAATTCTTACAATTTAATCAGATAGAAGACTACATTTATTAAAACATCCCAACATTGCACTGTTTTTAGTGCTTCAAATAAAATCATGGCATAAATAATAAAGTGCTTATAAACTCTTTTTTTTATAAACTCAAATTGTGGTTTGAAGGGGCGTGCCCTGGCTACGGCGTTCATTGTTTTTTATATGGATTTTGGATTTCAAGTGGTCATCGCACGTATCTTTGCGTTTCCAATCGATAGTATGTTGACATATTCTACAAAACAGCTGATCACCTGAGTGATAGAAGTGTTTTGGATATTGTTCGGCTCTGAATTTGGGGGTTAGAACCGAATTACGGGCGCTTCAACTTCTTCTTCGGCTACTTGTTAGGAGCGGAAGCGGGACCTATTGTTTGCATTCCCGACACCTAGGCTGGAGTGGTGGACCGGGGATTTTTTTTACATTTTTGTGGGAGTGACTGCTAAACATTCAGTGACGTTAATGTCACCAGTGTTGTTTCCCTTTTCCCTCGAAACTGAATTTCACCAAAATAATGGCGAATTCCGCTGCATTCCGCTGCATATTGTAAATGTGACGCGTGATGTGCCTTGTGCCTGTTACATGTTATATGTGCAGCAGAACAGGAACCTGCTGGAAATCAGTTATTTTACTGAGACAGGACCGTTTTAAATTGTAACTTTGTTACTTTTAATACTTTCCTGTATAATAAAAAAATAAAAAAAATAATAAAAAAATAAAAAATTATCAGTAGATTCCGTTTTTATTGTCCGATTCCGTGATTCCGTCCTCGTTTTCGTTATCGCGGAAATCATAGGGCCCTAATAAGCCATGGCTCGTCACATTAACCTGGGGTCAGCTATCCACTCGCATTCTTTAACGTGCTACAAAACCCCATCGATGAATCCACTGAATTGATTCAATAAAATCGACTGCCTGCTGGTGGTTGATCAGAGCCATAATCGCCACGTTGACACACTTCTTTCTGTATGGGTTTCAACACATGGGTGTTGATGTGGGCTCTGAAGCACTTATGTATGCTTTTTAACGATTTGCAATCGAGGACATTAGGCCCTTGCTTGAAGTGAAATTATTATTATTATTATCTTTTTACAATTACCATTCGTAGTGTTGATCAGCAGAGAAATAGTCAAAAGACGTTGACGTCGCTTAGCAACCGAATACGCTGGGGTTGATAAGTTACCAGACAACTTGCGGAGTAATACCAAAGACGTGAATCAGGGACAAAAAATCCACATTCCTCGACAGCGGTCATTATATGCTTAGCAACGGTGAATTATCAAAAAATTATTAAGACGCCAGAAGTTGTGAAGGCCCATGCAAGTGAATGAGGCGTTCCACGGCATTGAAGAGCTCTGTAATAAACACATACATAGACTGGCACCACTGACAAGGGGAACATAAGGGTGTATGGTGTAGGGATCGACCGATATATCGGTCGGCCGATATTATCGGCCGATATTCGCGTTTTTTTACGTGTATCGGTATCGGCCGATACGCGGCTGATTTTCGCCGATATTTTTTCGTTTTTTTTTTTCTTGTTCTACCTCACCTGTTTTTAATGTTTGTTAAATATTGCTCATCTAATTTTTCTTACTTGTTTTACCTCACCTGTTTTTACTATTTGTTAAATATTGTTTTTTATATTGAAGTTCAATAAATGTTCCTTTTTTTAAATTGAGACTTGTAACATTTGTTATCAGTGTAATTTTTATGATTGAGGGAGCAAAAGCAGTATCGGCTCTAAATATCGGCTCTAAATATCGGTATCGGCGTATCGGAGTATCGGCTAAGGCTGATGAAAAAATATCGGTATCGTATCGGCCCTAAAAAATCTGTATCGGTCGATCCCTAGTATGGTGTTGTACCCGAGTGTCGGAGTGCTCCCAGTACACCACCCGGTAGTACATCCTGGGGTACAGCTCCTTCATGGAGCCATTGGTGCTGCTCCGGGGGTCCCAGATCATCATGTTGAGCAGGGCTCCCGCGGGGGCCAGGTCAACCCTGGACGGAGGGCCCAGGGCCGCTGTGGGCAGAGGGGTCGTAGGGAGAGACGTATTGATCACCAGAGGAAGTTCAAGAGACTACAGCAGCTGTGGTCAACACGGGTCTGGCTTGAAGAGAGCGCAGTGGGGTCAAGGCATTGTATTTGTACTCCACAGCAACAGCCTCTGAGGAATTCACAGGCCCTGCTGCAGACCCTCCCGGACGCCAGGGCCTCCACAGGGCCCAAAGGCAGGAGACCTTTTAGTGCCCTAGGTTGCGGATGGCAGACATAATGCTAGCATAACGTAACAGGGTCTCACCAGTCTCCTAGTAGGCATCTGTGGGAATTCCAAGAGCCCAAACAACCCCTTCAACTACAAGTTTTAAATATTTTTTGTTCGAGGGGGGAATTTTCTTCTGACAATTGTACTCATTGCAAGTTTGCTTTGGATAAAAGTGTCGGCTTAATGCCCTAAATGTAAATGTTGTTGCGAACATTGACAGCACCAAACAAGAGAAGCCAAGGAGCCGTAACGCAGGTCATAAATCTTTATCATTATTGCTGCTAATCAGTGATATCATAAATGAACGACCACAGGCATAAAGTAGTCCCTGGTACTTTATGTCTGCGGCCCAGTGGTAGAACAGACAGGATGGTAGCGCTGGCTTCCTGAGGAAATGCCTGTTGAATGTTATTCAGCTGATCCTGTGTCCCCCCAACTTAAATCCATAACTCCTCAAGAAGGAGCTGACCAGATAACTACAACCACAGAGCTGGGAGAAAAAAATGGGAGACGTTGTCAGATGAACAGGCTGTTTGAGGAGGTTGTGCAGCTCACTGTCCACAAGAGCTCCAGAACAACCCAACAGGCCCGCCCTGCTTACCCTCCTTGTCAGCGCAGAACTCCTTGAGGACCCAGCCGGAGCGCAGCGGTCCGCGGTGGGTGCGGACACGCAGCGTGTAGATGGCCTGGAAGTACAGCTTCCTGGGTGTCAGGTCGCACCAGGTGTGGGGCGTGTTCTCACACGCCGTCAACCACTGGGTGCCCGGCATCGACAGCTTGTACGACCTGGAGGTCACGACAACAGGAGAGCAATCATGAACACATCGCCAACCACTTATCTCACCCCAGCCATGAGAGTTGTTCTCACACATCAGGTAGCCTTCATGGGTTTGGAGCCTTCAAGACCAGGTGATGGCTGGTCTGAAGAACTGGTCTCCACTAGGGTTGCCGCGATGTGGACATTTTCACAGAGTAATACGCTCGTGTCAATACCGGTATTACCGGTATTAACTTTGAAACTAGGTCAACCGCCATCTTCTCCGTCAACTCTCCTCTCACACTCGGTGATAGCGGCTGGCAGCGCGCCAATTCTCGGCGTCTTATAACGTTCTATTGTACAATATCATTTTAAATATCATAATATCACGGCCAAAAGCTCTGTGCGCCTCCGGATGGCCGTAGCGCGGGGAGCTCACGTAGGGATTGGGCTTCGCAGGGTTTGTTTACCGCCGTTGCTATGGTTACCGGTCTTGTGTGTTCCAAAGGTTTATTAGGTATCCTATCTATTAGGACAAACAATAAAACAGTAAAACAGTGCAAAGACAAACTGCAGAACTCTTTTTTTTAATCAAATAGGCCTAAAGATGACGGCGACTTGCATGCCCGTCTTGTGCCGCGGGCCTCAAGCCCAATTGCCACAACTATTTACATATTCTATTTTTAATACACAGGGTAAAACAAGGTAAAATAATCAAACACAATGTAACAAAATTAATAAGAAACGAATTGGCTACAATTAAATAAGCAAACACAAGGCCTATGGAACAAAAAGAAGAAACACAATTCTGCTTAATGCCAAACTCGAAACTTTTATAAAAAATTAAATATGTAAAATGAATGAACAAGCCGACAGGTGACGGGCCGGCATATCCTGTCCGTGCTGCCGCCCGCAATATAAAATATTATAACAGTTCTAAATAGGGCTAGGCCTGGCTAAAATAAACTATTGACAAGTGTGACTAGTCTAGGCTACATGTTCTTTGCCAGGAAAACTAACATGTTCACCTTCTCTGGTTTGAGAAGCGATCTTGTGGGGGTGACAATTAGGGGTGTGCCAAAATATCGATACTGCGACATATCGCGATATTTCGTCTTGCGGGACGTTCTCGATATGCTGACGCCAAATATCGATATTCAAAGGTCCCATGACATGAAAATATGAGGTTTTCTAACATAAATATGAGTTCCCCTAGCCTGCCTATGGTCCCCCAATTGCTAAAACTTGCGTTTGGTGTAAAACGAGCACTAGCTGTTCTGCTCGCCTTTGAAAAAACGGAGGCTCAAGTGCGCTGATTTGGAATGTCTGTATTCTTGACGTCATCAGGAATCTCAGCTCCTCCCCTTACTCTGCCTGGCCCGCCCAGAGACGTTGGCCCGCCAATGAGACTCGACCGTGCGAGCGCCACATGTGTGTGTGTTTGTGTGAATACACACACTGTAACGCAAGTGTTTCTTGTCGGTTCTTTGACGTGTCTTGTATTTCCACAACGAGACTGTTGTGGGGGTTATGTTATCTCAGCCATGGTTGAGAAGGAATTGGGAGAAAGGAACTTTGGCTTTGACTGGCTGAAGTACATGAACTGCGTCATGCCACCGGTTGCCGCGAGGCACCATCGCCCGGCAGCGGGCAGCCGGCAGCGCGCGGTTCAGTCGACTTCAGGTTGATGTGAAAGTGGAAGAACCAGAGACGTCGCAGAACCCGACAAAGTCGTTTGTGATTCATTATATCGTCTGGAGGCGCACACCGCTTTTGGCCGTGATAATATGTATTAAATGATATAGATTTCTATGTATTATATGATATTATTTAGATATAGAGCTCCAGGACTGTATCGCAAGTGTTGTACACTTCCTTGTTATTTGGATAACCGTTCTGTCGGACTCTCGTCTCTGGTATTTCTACAACGAGACTCGTATTGGGGGTTATCTCAGCCAAGGTTGAGAATGAATTGGGGGGAAGGAACTTTGGCTTTGACTCCCTCAAGAACATGAACTACGACATGGAGGAGAAAGGGATTGTTGGCGGCGAATGTCTCCAGCTTGAGACCCACTGAGGGACCACCGCCGGAGGCGGAGGTGCCTAAGCGCTGCCCGGGAACAATCCCTTTCTCCTCCTTGTCGTGGTTCGGTCTACTTCACATTGATGAGGACGTTGAAGAACCAGGAACGTCGGAGAACCCAACGCGGTCGTTTGAGATTCATAATATCGGATCACACATCTTTTGGCGGATATAATATATATTATATAGATATCTATGTAGGCTATATGATAATATTTTGATATAGAGCTCCAGGACTCCCGTGTGTTCTAGAATATTTGCAGAACACGGCTAAAGGCTGTGTGCGCCTCGCCATTGCGATACATCCACTGTAAACAGAGCGAATGAAACTAAGCAATGAAATGTTTTCTGCATTTATTTTGTTTTCTAATTTTCTGTTACTTTGCATAAAATGTTTTTGTAATAAATTCTGAATTTCTTCAGTGACACAGATATCTTGATGTATCGTGGGTGAAATTTCTTGCAATATATCGATAATCGCAGAATCGCTGTATCGTGATATTATCGTTATCGTGGGTAAAATATCGTGATAGTATCGTATCGTGGGGTACCTAGTGATACCCAGCCCTAGTGACAATGTTCCCTGCCGTGCTAAACACCCGCTCGGATGCGCAGCTTGTAGCACACACGCAGAGGAAATTTCTGGCGACCTTTGCCAGAAGGGGAAGCCTCGTTTGGTTCAATTTCCACCAACCAAGAGGAACCTCCTCAGCATCGATGCAAGCCTCTTGACAGTAGCTGACAATCTGTGCGGCTGCTTTTTCGGGGAGCGTTAGTAGGGCTGAGGTAGGTGCGCCTGTTTTCCTCTTTAGCAAACTTGCCAAAGTTATTTTCTTGGGCTGGGGCTCTGCCGCGGCTCCCTCCTCGTCTTAATTTTCCCCTCTCACTGGCTGCGCTGCTCGCCCGAGGATGACTGCTTCTTCCTCAATCATTCTTTTTAACTCGTTAACATTCGAGTCATATTCACCCCGGTATCGTGGGTCAAGGAATGTTGCCTTGCGCATGAGCTCCTGGCTTGCCTGCGGCAGGGCTTTATATTTTTCTTCCAGAACATGGAGGATGCCAGCTTTCAGGTCAGCAGTTAATTTGGTGTCTTCAACAAAAGGGGCTAACGTTCCCTGTGTGACCAAATGCAGCACAGGGAGTAGAGACGATGCGGTCACATAATTCTCCCCGGAGAGAATGTCGGTCTGGCTTCAGCGCTTCATCCATTGCCAGCAGCACATCTTCATCTTGCCAAGAGATGTTCACATTGGTTTTCCGATCCTCTGCAAGCACTCTGTTGATAGCCTGCTTCTGCTCTAACATCTAACAGCGTGTTGCACAATCCTAGGTGAATGCTTAATATAGGCATATTGTATTTTATTTATATTTTACAATTTTTCCCAAAAAGAATATGAGGCTTAGTTAACATACCGTCACCAGCGAGTGCTGTGGGAGGCCAAGCTCGACCTGGGCTTTCTGCAGCTCCTGTCTCCTCGTCCAGCTGTGAGAAAACGTTGATTGTGCGACAGACTGCAAGGGCACGGTCTGTTCGCACTCTGTTTTTTCCAAAGTATTTGACACAGCAAGGTTTAGGTTGTGCCCGAAGCAGCTCAACCAGGGCCACCCTAGGTTCCGAACAGCTGCTTTGATGTTGGCTCCACTGTTGGTGGTGAGACTGGAGACTTTATCCGCGCTCAATTCCCACTCCCGCATAGTGTCCTGCAGGGCATCAGCCAAATTAACGGCGGTGTGGTCCTCTGGCAAAAAGCTCGTCTGGAGGCATTATGACACCAGCTTCCAATCCTGGTCAATAAAATGTCAGTGACATATATGGTGCCATCGATGCGCTCAACCACAAGTCTGTTGTGAGGGAAAACTCTTCGACCGATAAGAGGGTATGTTGCAGCTCACTCCTGACACTGTTGTAAGTTTGTGCGATGGCTGTGGATGAAAAATATGTCCGCCCTGGAACATCGTACTGGCGTAAAGTGTCGCCAAAAGCTCCTTGAAGGATTTTTTTCCGCCGTGTTGAAGGACACCATCTCCTTGCTCATATATTTGGTGACTGCATCGGTACATGCAGTCCACCTCACACTGTCCTTCTTGTACTTTGTACATTTGGCAAACGCTCCACAAATTGATGGCTGTGTCGGCCGCTGTGTGCCCGAACTCTCCGGTGGAGGCCCCACTGCTGCAAGCTCCATTTTCACAGCATCGCTCGGAAGCGCGCAAATTCTCGGCGCGCCGATTCTCTTCCACACAGAGCAGAAATTCGGCCTATTTTACACATTTTTTATAATCATAATTATATTATTAATTTTGACTGAAAAAATAAGTTATTACTAAAAAATAAATAAATAAAAAACTCACTGTTGCCGGTGTGCAACACCGAGTAATCGCTGTTGGCCTCAACACCGGTAATACTGGTAATACCGTACACCGCGGCAACCCTAGTCTCCACCATCACACTAGCTTCTGACATTATGACCTGTGGCGTGTTCCGATATCCATAATTCCTGTCCTTACTATACTTAGTTTGAGCACGTAGGGCGTTCCAATAACGATCTTGGCGAAAATAAGTGTACTGAAAGGACCCGGATGGTGCCCTCAAAACAGTCAAAACACTGAGTATGGAACAATGTGCAATTTCTGCACTCAACGGCAGCCATCGCTTTGCACTCAACAGCAGCCTACGTTGCGGAAGAGGCGGAGCTAGGCTGAGCCGGCCTATTTAATGGAGTCATTTTGTAACTTTTATAGCATTTTAGCTTTTTATAGCTGCAAGCATAAAGGCTTCACCGTTCAAAGCAGGATGTTTTTGGCAGGTGGCGAGCTGCTTCGGCAGTCTCAATCCGAATTTCTGGTAAATGCACCAAGGCGTATTCGATTTGGAACAACACTGACATCTGAAAATCTGCGCACTTAGTGAATGCGGATAGTGTACTACGTCTAAGGACAATGATGGCTGGTCTGGAGAACTCGTTTCCAGCATCACACTAGTTTCTGTCATCAGGATGCTGAACTTCTTAGATTTAATTAGTTAAAGGTTGGGTACGCCATTTGCAAAACGCCAGCAGATTTTGAAAATACACAACTCAAATGGTCCTACCCCCTCTCCTTCAACGCTGACTCTGACTCCACCCATTCCAAGTACCTGGACGCGCAATCATGCACGAGCGCGAACAGAGATGCGCGAGAGCGAGCCAGGCTAGCGTAGGTTTTCGTTTAACAACATGGCACTACATTCAGCTGTAAGTTGCACCCAGTACCGCGGGAAGTAGGGGTGCTGGGGGTGCTGCAACACCCCCTGTCCGAGGCCCTGTCTTATCACAGAAAACGATCATTTCTAAAAACTCCGGCCAAAGTGGAGATTTCTGAAAACGCCGGTTATGTGTTGTCGTGTCAACGGGGAGAAACAGGATTTTAGGTTCTGAAGCGTCACATTATGCACCAGGAAATGCTAAACGTCATGTGAGCGCCCGCTGTACCGTATTGGTCCGAATATAAACACAAACCCCATTGTAAGACGACCTATATTTGGAAAAAAGATTTGAAGACCAGATCTTGATTTCATGAATAAATAAATTGTATTAATTGAAATAATATACGAAAATAAAAAGGCATAGAATAAAACACTACATTGCCACTAAACAGTAGTGCAAATAGGCCGTACTGATGTGTACACCAAAGACTTCCTGACACTCCTCTGCCCCGCTGTGTTCGCTCTGGCTGTGGTCGCTCCGAACTGTTTCGGCCCGTGGCAAAGCGAGTCATCCTCGCTGCTGTCCAAGGCATGTTGAGACGCAGCATTTATTTAATGCTCATATGACCTAGTGCTGAAAAAAGGTTATATGAAAAAGTGTGAGGGTAGCGGTGGTGCGCTAAACTTGTTCTGTGAGCAGCTGGATGTGAACCATGGTGTGAAGGAAGTGAACACAACGATCGATTTTCAACTGTGCGCGCATGCACTGGTGTAATTGAGCTGCGCTGCTATATATCTTTTTTATCAATGTGACGAGTTGCGAGTCTAGTGCAGGCCGGGGTTTTTTTTCCAGCACCCCCTGCTGAGAATACGTTCTCGCGGCTATGGTTGCACCAGATGTTATAAACATTAAACGGTCACATAAATCATTACTATTTTTAGAAAAAGGTATGTTTGTTTCATATAATTGTATTGGAAGTCCTGGTTTTCACTAGGGTTGCCGCGGTGTGGACATTTTCACACCGAGTAATACACTCGTCTCAACACCGGTATTACCGAGTATAAACGGTATAAACTTTGAAACTAGGTCAACCGCCACACAAGCATCGGTTTTTAGACCCTTCTCGTCCTTCAATTGCCGCCAACGTTCGAAAGCAGCGCCTAGGATTATTCTTGATTTCAGTTTTTCTCTTTCAGCGTTTTTATTATCAATTACTCTCTGAAAAAGAGTTTTCCTTCTCTTTGCTGGTGGTGGTGGTTGTGGTGGTGGGGATGGTGGCGTCTTGTCTGCCATGGAAATTGTCTTCTACTGCTAGGTCCAAATGTGGATTAACTAGTTCCAGTAGCTACCGCAGGATAACAACAAACAGGAGCTTGCTCTGGGTCACGAGCTCTGGGTCACGAGTACTGCACGAAGGGGTCGCGCGCGGGGCGCGGGGGAGGGGGAGTGCAGTACGATCGTTTGATTGACGTACTTACTGTCCAATGCAACTCGGTGGCAATGGAAATGATTGGCTGGAGTTTTTCGAGCCCTGCCCGTTCCACAGATGATTGACAAGTTTAATTTTCATGTCAGTACTTCTGACTCAGCGGCTGTAAGCGGGTTATGATAAGGATTTCAAGTAATTTTGCAAAAATGGCCAAAAAAGCGAATTCCGTACCCAACCTTTAACCTTTTATTTATTTTGATGTTTGAGTGCTTTCCATGGATATTTAATGGGTTGTGTATGCTGTTTATACCAGTACACCAGTGGTCAGGCCTCGAGGCACACCCATTAGAGATGATATCTGGGTTAAGTGGAAGCAGGGAGAGGCGATTTGGCAAAGAGTATCGATACATATCGATACTGAAAATATTTAAAGTTTAATATTTATTTTCTGCAGTGTCGATGCCATCAATGTTGTTTACATTTCCCCTGAGGTATCAAAAAAGGTGTTGAATTTCGATATTTTTCGCACAAACTGACAAATACACCCAATAAAATAAAATACCACTGTTCGTTAATAAAGTCTAATCCATTTGAATTCTTTAAGAAAGAAAGCGCTGTTTTAAACTTTGAACAGTTTAAGTGCATTTATTGCACTAGGAATATAGGAACATGTGAACCTATTGTTCATAACCCAGGGCAGCCTGTCCCTCCGACCCGATGGAAGGAGAACCAATCCCCCCCAGAGGGGGTGGTCAGAGCAGGCTGGAGTGCACCGGGCCTTCCCCACCGTCGGCCTTACCCCAGGACGTAGGGGGGGGTACTTACGGCACGTACTGCACCGAGAAGCTGACGTTGGCCCCGCGGTGGCGGGCGCCCTGGCTCCAGCTCAGGTTGAAGTGGGTGTTCATGGTGATCAGGGTCAGGTTCACCGGGGGGGCGAGCTCCGCTCCTCCTGGAACCAACAACAACAACAACCACAACCGGACCAAACCATGAGACCTGGCGTCAGAGGGGAATCATCAACGGTCAATAAGGAAAAGTCCTCCCCTTCTAACTGAACCTTTGGATTTCATCATTAGCACTGACAGTAAAGAATATCTTTCCACATTGTGGGAAGTTATCAATAGTGTCAATAGTAGGCTAAAGTTATCAAATCTCGCCCCCTTCATTGATTCCTTCACTCCCTGTCCTTGTGTTTCTCGTGTGTCTGATTGTGCTCACTCACCTTGATTGTTTTCCCCTGTCAACATTCCCCTCCTAGTGGATTTAGTCAGCGTGTTTCCCTTACTCTGTTCCTCGTTTTTCTTTGTATCATGCGTCCCAGCATTTCCTGACTGATATTTCGGCTTCCTGATTTTTCTGATTCCTGCCCGTTTACTCCCGACGACACCTTCGTCTTCACCCTGCTGGATCGCTTGCCTCAATAGTCAACAGATTTATTGTGTACAGACCAATCCGCTAGTAAAAACCATCCTTTCTACCCAGCCTTTTGTCTCCTAAGTCGTGCCAATGAGTCCCATTTCTCCTGTTGCTCACCCAGACCTTAGTAATTTCCTGTTCCTGTAACTTTAAGTTTGGTTTCATTTGGCCTGCCTTAGCAGCAGTATGGTCAATGTGGTTCCTGTGTTCTTCCTACTGTGATAAGAGCCCATTGAGCTCATGTAAATGTTGGATCACTTCGAACCTTAACGCAAATATCGACTGCAGACATCCCTCATGGCTGCATATTTATTTTCAACTATATTATTGACGGGATAAGCTTAACTATTTTTATTAGCAGCAAATAAGTAGCACTAACTGCATCAGCGGTTTAAAGAGCAGCACTAAGTCTGTGAGCAGCTAGAAAATGGTTGAAGCCATGTAAAGAGCAGCCTTAGCAATATTAGCAGATACTGCTTGCAGCATTTTCATCTAGCCCATGAAGTAAATGAAGTTCACCTTTTTAGTTTCTTACACCGGAGAATCCTAAACACGCCAGTTGAAAGGTTCTTGGTTTCCAAAGACCCATGTCAGCCTATTGAATGCCAGAGTCACTTCCTTGCCATATTTTTCTCAAGGTTAATGTTTAAAGGGGGCATCGTCGATTGCTAAATTAATAAAAAAAATACTAAACCCTGTGGCATTTCCCAAAACGATCACATATAAAATATACAAAAGAAGTGAAGGTAGGTGGTTCATGTTCATTTGGCAAAGGTTAAAGGCTGAAAAACCACAAGAACACGGAACCAATGACTAGAATAACATGGTAAACAGCTGTGGCCTGAGAACCAAACCCCACTGTGGAGGGGAACCATGTCACCTTGATAGTGGAGCAGGGGAGACCTAATGTGGAGATCAGACTCAAGCCATTTGCCAATGGACGTCTTTAGAAGAGCTGAAACCTCCACAGTGGGAACAAGTAGAAGAAGTTTCCAGATTCCAAGTTCAATGTCTGAGGCAATGGCTGCACCACATAAACAGAAAGCTGTGTGTGTGTGCGTGCGTGCGTGCGTGCGTGCGTGTGTGTGTGTGTGGGAGAGATGAGTAAGTAGGCGGGAATGGGAGGCATATTAATAATAAGACAAGCATTTCTGAGAGTTTGAGTCTATGTGCCTGTGTGTACAACTACATGTGCACTGGTAAAGATAATGATATCTGCAGATATTTATATTTATCGTGCCATGTCCCCTAGAGAGATTAGGGCTCTGTGTTGGACAGTTGAAGTAACCCGTGCATCCTTCATAGCAATTTTTACTAGGGATGCACCGATCCGCTTTTTTCACCTCCGATACCGATACCGATATCTGAGGTTTAGTATCGGCCGATACCGATTCCGAAACCGATATAGAAAAACAGCGCGAAATTATGGCTACAAACTGTAAGTTTCATTGAGGGGAAAAGACTGGGATCATGAGACTTGAATTTTTGGAGGTGCTTTATAAGGTTTGTGGTATTAAAGCTAAAGGTTTAGTACCACCCCTCGGGACATTTACTTTGCATATGTTGCATGTAGCCGTGGAGCTTGCTGGCTTAGGTAAAGTGAAATAGCTCCAGATAGCAGATCCTTTTGCTCGCTCCATTTTGCAATCACTGTAGGCTCCGCACGGCGTGTTGCTTGTTTGTGACGTCACTCACAGCGCACAGCATAGAAACTGAATAGATCAGCCAATAGATAGATAGATACACTTTTATTAATCCCGTGAGAACATTTTCGTGGGAAATTCAATTATCAAAGCAGCAAGGTAGTAGGAATAGGATTCAAGTATGTACATAAACGTAAAAAAAAAAATAAAAAAAATAAAAAATAAAATAAAAATTTAAATATGGATCGGCCCACTTGTCACCGATACCCGATCTAGAAATGTCTTCAATATCGGTACCGATACCGATACAAATATCGGATCGGTGCATCCCTGATTTTTACCGCACTGTCCAACAGGAGAGACTTTTACTTTGAAATGTCACAAAATGAAATAAACACAAAATGTAAATTTTATACACGTAACTACATTGATAATATAAGGTGGTGGATAGACATCCGGGAAATTAATCCCTTATTATCTGAATTAATAGCTGGCATGCTCAAAGGGGGGTTATTTTGCAACCAGGAGAGAGTGTGATTAGTCATTACAAGCTCTTTTAAAATCTGCCCAACCCTGTGCCTTAGTGACATCACAAGGGGGTGTGTCCACCCACATGAATGCTGGATTGCGTCCAACAGCCAACTGAGTCGTAGTGCAATGACTAATCACCCTCACACCTGGTGGCGAAATATTACCCCTATAAGAGTAGGGTAGGTCAGTGCTACAAAACACCTGCACTACAAAGACTACACGAAAGCTCTGGGACAAAGGTATTTGCCTGCTTTGTCCGATAAAGAAATATCATCAGGAAGACATTTGAATTAACTTCAGTGTTGCAGGGACATTCTGACTATACCAGTTTGTAATTCCATTGTGATTACATTTTGGATTATGAGAGAATGTTTGTAATGTGATCCTGCTGCATGCCATTTGGACCATTTCCCTGAAGATGAACACTCGATGAACAGAAGAGCCCTCTGATCGGAGGGTAGCAGTCAGAGGGCAAGTAGAGCAGCTTCCACTCCAGAGAACCTCTTTGTTTTCTCAAAGCTCAAACAGGATAAAGGGGAGTTGGACCTAGGAGGTCAAGGTCATGTCACATCACATGCTACACACATGTAACAACAAGAATATCTGGCCTAATAAATGCATATTCTTATGAAGTGCATTGGAAATCCTTTTAACAAAGTAGAATGCCCTCTGTGAGTAGGGTCTAGTGGCAGGTAGGCTGTCAACAACATCAGCTGCCGACTGCTGAGAGTCCCATTCCTCCCTCCCCGTCTGCAGAGTCATTGTGTTCAACGCCCGGGTCGCTCTTGGTCAGGCTCTGCTGTCATCCCCACGGCGGCACTGCTGCCATGCTCCTCTGGGCTGGGCTACCTACACCTCGCTCCCTGTAACTAACCACATCAAGTCAAATAGAAATCCTTGATGTTGAAGTTCAGGGTGTTGTTTCTCGGTGTGCACTCACCCATTATTCACCTCACCCATTACACACCTCAACCCATTACACACCTCAACTGGCTCTGACTGCACTGTGGGGAACTCAGTGGACTCAATAGGTGCCCCCTCAGTGGGAGAGCTGCATCTGAGCTCTATTAATAAAGTTGATACCGATCCATCTGTCTACATATCTATTTGATACTAGGATCCTCTGGGCATAGGAACTCATCCACTGATGGAGATGTTTCAGCTCATGGAATTTAGAATTAAGATGGCACTTGTAGAGTAGCTGCATTTCTGAGATTAAACTATGCCAGTCTAGACTACTAGGCATTAGTACTGCACCACTAATAATAATAATAACAACAACAAGATACGTTATTATTACACATCAGGTTACTGTCCCCTGTCCCAGTGACCAAGTGTTTTACTTGGTCACTTGAATGTTACTCGCATTGTGATGGTTCTCAGCCTCCCTGGCTCTGGATAAAGGCTCCGCTGAACACCTCAAGGTATAAATGCAAGAGTAAACCATCCGCCTCCAGAAGAGGCTTCTCTGGTGAACCAGCCTCTCCAGAAGAAGAGGCTCTCTGGTAAACCAGCCTCTCCAGAAGAAGATCTGGCAGTGGTACAGCTCACCTGTGTTAAGGAATTATCAACAGGGCGTTCCTAAATATAAAGCTCTACTGGGGCACCATTAATAAAATACTTCCTATAGTCCCGTGACGTCGTGTTGTCATTCCTCAATACTGATTATTGTGTCGAAAACACGGCGAAACACGGATTGCTGCATGCACACCGCGGTGTAAGGACCCGGAACGCAAGGTGCCCGCCACAGCTGGTATTTAGGTAAAACTGCGTGGTTTTGACATTGTGGATAGAAAAATTAACCATTATTTTACCGTTATTAATCAATCTAAATGAATCCACTGCCAACTATGGAGCTTGTTAAAACTCGAACGTGAGATTTTACTGGGGCACAGCAGATCAATACAGGGTCACGTGACCGAGTAAAAGGGGTATAGCAACGCCCCTACCCCAATATTACTGCTCGTGTGTTGAAGTTTGTTTTATATTGAATAGTCGACACGTTCGAAAAATCTATTTAGCACTGGGCTACTAGGGATGAATTTGTCAAACGAACTTTGATGTGTTAATACAAGGCCTGCCTATATAACATTAAGCTTATTTTGTAAAAAAAAAAAAAAACATCTTTTGATTTTATGCAATTCTTATCTTGATAAATGCTTTAAATCTATTATGCGACTTCACCTTTTGACTTACCCATGTCAAAACACATCGGGTGAACTCAGCTAGCTGCCCTTCATATAACACAAAGCTTATTGTCTCCAAAAAACACCCTTTGATTTTACAAAACATTGTAATGTTAAATGCTGTAATTCTATTATGCGGCTTGACCTTTTGACCTACCCATGTCAGTGTTTCCCCCAGTAAATGTCTCAGTCAAGGTGGTAAGCAGTCGGTGGTGTTGTTGTCCATCGAAGCCAGTGCTAAAATTTTTTTTCGAATGTGTCAAATATCCAACGTCCAATATAAAACTAACTTTACCACGCTATTAAATAATAATAATATATTTAATTTATAGAGCACTGCTGGGGGTCATCAGACTCAGTGGAGGCTGCTGGAGATGTGCACATCCTATCCAGATGTTTTTACCCCTACTTTTTGGTAAACAATGTGAACCATTTTGATGGGGTGGTTAATCACCTTATTTGTTGTCTTACGTCTTATTTGATCATCAACATAGTAGGCCTATGCCATTTTTTCACGGTTACTAAACTAAGACCATCATTAAGAGAAACAGGGGTATATGCGATGTTTTATTGAAGTGAGGTAGTTGGTGAACGTTCCACTCTGCGTTCTCCTCTATTCCTGGACGGAGGGACATTATCAATTCAATGTTTGATTTCGACCAGCAGGCACAGACAACAAACACAGGTTGCTAGGCCAGACTCAAAGAGCCAAGACGGAACCGAAGATTAGTATGGCGGGTATCATATCCCGTTCATACAGACTGATGACAGATGTCAGTCATATATATATATATAAAAGATCAATATAAAGCCCAGGCTAGTGTTAGCCTGTAGCCTCACCACTCACCCCCGCTTGAAGACAGCCAAACCAGGGACATGATTCCGTAGACAAAGGAGTGCATGGTCGAGATGGTCCTTAAACACCGCTCTCGCCTCTTATAGCATTAATGTTGAAACGTCCATTATTTTAGGCTCCAGCCACCAGGTCTGCTGCCTCTCTATCCGTCCGTGCGATGCCTCTTTCCGTATCGAGTCTCGGTCTGGTATCGTGACGCGAGTGTGGTGACTGTCTACCACGATGCGCATGCGCAGTTCAGAGTGTAAGTAATTCCTACACATTCATATAATTATTAGTGAATATAATTTTGGTATTTCTTTAAGTGTTTTATTGTATGCATGCATGCCCATTAATAACGTTTTAAAAAATACAGACTAAACTGTATCAATACATAATACAGTTTAAAGTTGGCTGACTGACTCTGATCAATGTTTGTACAGACAGCCAATCTCACAGTAGTCTGTTACATGATAGTTATATCTAATTCCAATTATATTTTTTAATGGCCGTACAGTACAACTATAAATCATTCATCCAGTTACATTCCAAACCGTAAGATTCATGTTTTGTGTTCAAGGTTGGTTGCAGGCAAGGTCTTACTCTTATAACAGTATCTTTTTACCTTCCACAGTGGAAAATAGGATCTAAAATAACCCTCTGTTCATTCGATTGTCTCTAATGGCTCCGTCCAGCTCCGGGGGGACCCTTTGACCTGCGGTACAACAGGCTACAGGTCCGACTGAGAAGTCACTCTGGTCCAGGGGAAACCCTCAGCGTGGATTCATTCCCCTCTCAGAGCCACGTTGAGCCTGGGATCCCAGCCAGTTTACACCTGGACTTTGAATGGATTCGGCTGTTGCAATTCAATATAATCCATTGCTCTCTGAAACAAAATCACTTTTTCCAGAGTAATCCATACAGGCTTTCTGAAACCTCGACCGCGCACCACATCCGAGCAGCTCAGCTTTCGTCTCTCGGGTCACATCATGTTGTGCTTCTATAAGGCACACTTTCCATTATTCAGGCCTCGGGTACTCTGCGGTTGGAAATCGAGCACTGCACTGGTCCTCTTCCGCCGCTAGAGGGCGCACCTCGTCCGTGTTGTGCTCCGTGGTCATGACGTTGACCTGGTCGTAAGTTTCCACAGGGGGGCGATAGTTCTCCATGGCCACGGAGATGGGTGAACTGGAGGTCTCAAATACGTTCTGCAAGTACATGGAAAATAAAACAGCTGTAATAGAATAGGAAGATGCCCCATAACTAATCCCCATGGGGGACTCCATTTATTCCGTATGAAAACGCTAGGACTGCTGGAAACCAACTCCAGTGTGGTTGGTTATGGGCAGGGCAGAGGTGTAAGAAACTGCTTACTTAATTAATACATTTATTAATTAATCAAGTATTCTGAATCCACCTCTCAAGACCAAATATCAAAGCGTGATAGACAGATTTCACAGCTTTAGATGGGAAATTATTAGTTTTTTCCTTTCTTTGCCTATATCATATAAAATGTCTTCTTATTTAGTGGAATCTAGTGTTGGAAGTGTTTTCTTTAACCTCACACATGCAGATTTTCCTTTTTATCCCTGTTTCCATTTGAAGATGAGAATGAGGAACCTAAATTCAAGACGTGAATAGTTTCCATTTATGTATCGTCAGACAATATCTTTAAATCAACAATAACCAACTAGCCTACATACATTCTGAGGCAGTCAGGAGTGTGATTGATTTGTTGCAATTCAGACCAGAGGAGTCGAACACCAAACCAGCCACCCTGACATAGGGATCTGGCCGACTGCTTCGAACCAGCAACCCTACACACCCTGACATGTGGATCTGATCCACAGTCATTTAGTAAAAGGGACATTTAAAGGGTTGTTTTGAGTGACATTACAGAATATGGATTCTCTCTCACACACACACACACACACACACACACACACACACACACACACACACACACACACACACACACACACACACACACACACACACACACACACACACACACACACACACCACACACCTCTTTGAAGTGCTGCGGCAGCGAGACGCTGGGACAGAGGAAGCTGGAGAGCCTCTTGCGATAGAGAACTGCCACCACCACCACGGTCACCACCATCACCATGACAACAAAGCTCAGCACTGCCTCCAGCCACGGAGTCCTTTCTCCTGTCAGGAGAACCAGAGAAGAAGAATGCCTGGTGAATGCTGAGCGGATGCTGCTTGGGGGGGGGGGTCTATGCCATTTTTTCACTGTTACTAAAATAAGACCATCATTTAGATAAACAGGGGTACGATGCTAAGTTTTGGCCGTCTTTGAACCAGTTAGTGAACGTTCCAGTCTGCTCTGAACGCCGGTGAGGTCGAGATGCCCTTTAGTATACTCTTCTGTGTCTTGGCGAGGGGACACTGGCGGCCAGGTGAGTGTGGATGGGTCGATCTAACACCAGTGTGTCTTGCCTTTCATACACAGCTTCGCTCCATTCAACACCCCCCACAACGAGGGCACTACTAAAGTTATACACCGTCGGTGGTAACTTGGGGATAACACCTCCTTCCTACAACTTTCATCCAAAATCCACTTTTTATCTCACCGCGTTGGACGAGCTGAAACAGTTGGTTAACATACAACTTTAACTCCATCCCTTTAACTTACCTTAATGTTACATCTCTCTTCTTGGGTTTCGTTAGTTTGTTTCCCTTTGGCAACACCAAAAACAATAAAAAATAAATAATATAATCTATAATAATAATAGTATATCAAACTAAACCAAGTGATGAAGCATGAATGGCACCCCCTATAGCACCACGTTAGTACATAAAGAACAGCAAAGCGTGGGGGCACCCTCAAAGAGGTCTCAGGAGAACTCACGGTCAGCCGTCTTCTCACAGGTGACCCTGCTCTCGTCGCCGGCTCTGTGGTTGTGCTGCAAGCTGATGTGCACCTTCACACAGTAGCGGCTCAAGGGCTCCAGGTCACTCAGGACCACTGGGTTCTGCTGCACAATTAGACTCTGGGCCTGGGGGACAGAGGACAGACGGCTCTGTTATAAACCTGGACAGACAGACGGCTCTCATACGGCTGTTATAAACCTGGGGGACAGAGGACAGATGGCTCTGTTATAAACCTGGGGGACAGAGGGGACAGACGGCTCTGTTATAAACCTGGGGGACAGACAGACGGACGGCTCTGTTATAAACCTGGGGGACAGACAGACAGCTCTGTTATAAACCTGGGGGATAGAGGGGACAGACAGACGGCTCTGTTATAAACCTGGGGGACGGACAGACAGACGGCTCTGTTATAAACCTGGGGGTCAGAGGGGACAGACGGCTTCTGGAGTAATCAGTGTGCACAGGTTAGAGCAGCCGTCTCCACACACAGTGGGGACATCTCCTGGATGGCGGTGGAGCCCCATGGCCATTAACCAACCTTTGCATCAAACCAGTTCTCCCACCACCACCACCCTTGCCGCTTTCACACCAAAAAGAACCGAGAGCCAGTTCCGGGCTGGTGCTAGGGCCAGTTCCAAACTGGTTCCAGCCTTACCCCAGTTAAGAACCGGTTGGTTTCACACCGGCCAGAGCCAGCCATGGAGCCGGCGTGAGCAACGTCATGACGTCACTGCAAACGTCTCGGCTAGTGAGCTTGGACAGAAGCATACGGCCGACATCTTTCTTTATTCTGGGTGGAAATAGTAACATAGTTACGCCATCAAATGCGTTTATGGAAACATTTTTAGCGAGAAATGTGCATTTTACTTTCATAATGTTCGCTCGGAGAATGTGAAGGATGTTTGGTTTGATAGTTATGACGAAGAGGGAACGCTCCGTTCACTTGCATGGACATGGACTCATCTAGCTGCGTTGGCGCGTTGACGCGTTGAACCACCACACAATAGGCGCGCAGAAGAACCCTCGCGCCAGTTTCAAACACAACAACAATTTCGTCTTCGATTCAATCCGTGTATGGTTCGTTCTTTGAATATTCCGATTTAAAACAAAATCAGAAAAAAACAAAAAAGAACCATACACGGATTCACCACGTCCATTGTTTACTTCGGTGTTTTAAAAAATGCCGGTCTTCGTTGGTCTTCCTGTTTATGAAGGTACGGATAACTCCGCCCCCTGCCCCCGGCGTAAAAGCGGTTCTAGTTCTAGCCCAGCTCTAAAGTGGGGCCAGAGTTGAACCGGTTTTTAGGCGGTGTGAAACCAAAGCCCTGGCCCTAGCTCCGAACTGGCCCGGAACCGGCCCCGATTTTGCGGCGGTGTGAAAGGGGCACCTGTGTCTTTGGTCTGGAGGAGCCCAAGAGAAGCCACCTCGGTGTCGTGTGGCATGGACCTTTGATGCACCTACCTTGCCCTCCTTGCCCTCTTTCCAGTAGGTGATGTTGTAGCTGGCTTGGTTGTAGACCTCCCTCATCTTTGAGATACGGAAGACAGGGTCTCTGATGTTTATGGTCATGTGGACCCCATGGGAGACCAGGGTGACGTTGGGGGGACCTATGGTGGCTGGGACCAGGGGAGGGCGAGACGGACGGCAATAAAAAAACCTTGGAGCAGATGACAATCACAAAGTTTGAAACACCATTTTGTGACGACTTCAGTTGTTATATGAAAACTTTAGAAATGGTGTTGATTTATTAACGTAATCACCTCTTTATAAATCTTCTACTGTCAGTCTGAACCTCGAAATATTTAACTGAGCACATCAGCATAAACGCTCCCTCACACCAACAGATTGACACCATGTTCCGTGTGGAGGTCTGTAGCTATCACCTTACAGGTCATTGGTAACGGTCGGGCTCTAGATACAT
This sequence comes from Gadus morhua, assembly GCF_902167405.1. Classification (NCBI taxonomy): domain Eukaryota; kingdom Metazoa; phylum Chordata; class Actinopteri; order Gadiformes; family Gadidae; genus Gadus; species Gadus morhua. Next base: position 19,126,980 of record NC_044064.1, on the reverse strand, counting down.
TAAAAATATAATGTCCCCAATGAGTGTAGTCCGTTACGCTAGATGATGCAGCTGAATTGTAATCACAGTACAGCAAGGTTATTTTAGGGTAGCAGCCATTTATGTCAAACAAATGATACTGACATATTCTGACAGCAGGCACATGAGTGAATGAACCAACAGCACCGTCTCCACCTACTGTTCTTATCCAGGGTCAAGGGCCCGCTCTCCACCCAGACGGAACTCTCCTGACCCCGCTGGGCCCTCACTCGACCTATGTACGTCCCGTACACGGTCAGGGAACTGGCCTCATCGGTGAAGTCACAGTAGAGGGCACTGGTGTTAACACAACCAGGCCTGAACTTGAACACCGTCGAGCTGGAAATTAAACCAGCCGGATTAGCACAAGATCAGTTGTTGTTGTGGGTGAAAAGTGTGTGTGTGCGTGTGTAGAACAAAAGCTTGTCAGATCTACGTGACAGAAACCGGAACAAAATCTGAACCAACATGACTGTATCCACTGTCCCCACACCCAGGAACACCCCTCCTCGAGGACCACCAAACAGGGGGCCCTGGGAAGGATCTAAGTCGAACCCTTGTAGCCTCACTACTTTGGTCCCTCAGGGATCTGTCCTGGGTTCCACCCTCACTGCACACATGTCACTCAGATCCGTCATGGCACTCCCTACCACAACTATGCAGATGACAAACAATTCAATATTTTCCACAGTTTGAATCCCAGGTAGAAGCAAGCTCCTTAGAGTCACAGTTGCCTAGGTGGCCTTCAGGTGGTGGGTTGTCAGCCACGCGGTTCTCCGCGTGTCAGGCCAATGTGTGTAGGCTACTGCGACTCCCTTCTGGCCGGTGCCATGGACCTCTGCAGCTCATCCAGAAGACACAGGACCAGCATCCGGCTGCCCTCAAACCTCCCCAAACTCTCATTTACTACCCCACTCCTCCACATCCTGGTAGCTTCTCCTCATCCCAGTCAGGTCACCGTTTCTTGCCTTCTATGCTGCAAAGGGCTACGGCCCACCCTATAGCCTCACCATAGTTCCCCCCCCCCCCCCCGTCCACCACGCTCCATGACTTAGTACTCAGTCAATCTGCCGCTCAACAAAGTCTTGATAGTCTGCGCTCCTGACTCCGCAATGGCGGAACGACCGCCCCACCAAAACCAGGACTGAAACCCAAGTGATGAGCCGCCCCCAGACTGAAGACTAATCTGTTCCGGCTGCAGCCTGGCCCATGAAGAAACAACAAAGATTCTTTATCCCCCGGCCACTATATCGTAGCAATATTGTAGCTCGGCTATATCATAGCACATCTATGTCGAGATTCGACCCCGAGGGTGCTTCCCACTTGAGGTTGATTCATACTTTATATGCCGACAACAATGTCGTTTAGACATCATTAGAACCAACCAAGAATTTGTTTAGGGGTGTTGGCTTGAAAGGGGCGGGATATGACGTAAGAGGCGGTTCACAGGGAGTGGCCGGACGGGACCCTAGAATGTTCAACTGTTGTCAGTAATAATAATAATAAAAATGTCTATATAGGCATGCAGCTGTGAACTCATGCAATATAATGTATTGTACGATGTGTACTTTTAGGGTAATTATAAGAGCTATCCTAGCGTTCACCACGAATGTCTCTGAAAAGCAATGCCACCATTTAAATATTTTTTAGCAACAGGCTGATTATCATTTTTGGTGCATCTCAAGGACATGCAAATGCAGATCGAAACGTCATCAACATTCCCACTCAAGTTGTGTTAGAAATACAGACTTTCTACTCCTTATTCACATATAAGGTAATTTACATTTCCTACGGAGAAATACTACCTCATGCATAGTATTATTCAGGAGATTTTCCGGGTCAAATGTCAGGATATTTTGTTTACACATACCGCCCATCAGGAGAATATCAGGACTTACTTATGTGTGAAAACAGCTAGTGCGTGAGGTTTTGATTTGATTATGAAATTAGTAAATTTATGGGTTACAGGGGTAATTGTTCAATAGAAAGTGTAGTATGCTATGCATGCAAATCAACTATTCAATAGCATTTACTGTTATTCATAGGTCAAAGTGCATAGATTTTTTTTTTAATGCATGGCAACTACTATTGGTTAGTTGAAAATAATAATAACAAACCGCTTCTTCTGAAACTGAAAATTGTGTTCAATCACAGAAGCACCATAGAGAAATTGGACGTATTCACACCTGCCTTGTTTGATTCAAACTCAACCAAAAAAACACTGGTGCAGACCTTTTGGGCTGGAAATATTGTTTGATCAGCAGTAACTTGGACGCAGATTGTCGGACAGTCATTGAAAATGAGTCGTTGCTCCACATGGAGTATAGAGGAGACGGAAGGTTTCTTGGACATTTGGACAGACGGCCACATAAAAAGTATCCTGGAAAACACACAGAAAAATGCTGAAGCATTGAACACATTCAGCACCAGGATGAGGGAGAAGGAGTTCGACTGGTCCGCAGTAATATCCATGATTGTTTACTTTTTGATTGTTTTCACTGTCCCGTCCCCCCCCCCTTATTTTTTCTTTACAGCTTAACCCCGTCCCAGACCTTTTTCCTCCAATGATTAATAGATCTTCGCACCATGTGGGTATGTTGACATATTCTGGGACTGTTGCGAAAATTTCAACATTCCTAGACTATTTTGTTGCTTTATGTGCATGTGTATGCGTTGTGTGTGTGCTTCTGTGCGTGCGTGTGTGTATGCTTTGTGTATCTGCGAGCTGTAGGCTGATTGGCACATGCACACTTCACCAAGTGTGGAAGAGCAACTTGTCCATCAGGCCTGCTATTATAAGTGTAAGATACCAGTTGGATGATGTATAAACCAATACGTTAAGTTATAATTCAGTAAACTCTTATTTGCTATGAATCTATACTTGAATGCGAGTTAGAATCTAGCCTATACTTTATTTGATTTAAGATTTATGAATGAAATTAATTATTGTATGTGTATTTTGGCTGATGGTGTTCATCTTTCCTCCAATAGGGGTCTCGAAATAGCACATGTGCTGCTCACCATTGTTACCAGTGTAACATGACACCACAAGTCTAACTTTCAATTTGACAGAAAACGGGAAGATGCTGGTAGTTTGATAACACGCACACACACACTCACTTGAACTCTGCTGTATAGTGGACCGCTGGGTCTCCAGGCGAATCCCACCGCAGAACAAGGTCCATGTTCCAGGAGGTCAATCGGGCGTTCCTTGGTTCATCCAGAGCACATAGAACCACTGCAGAGGGAGTGTGGCGGTAATTAACACCAAAACCATTGCAGAGGGAGTGGGGTGGTAATTAACACCAAAACCACTGCAGAGGGAGTGGGGTGGTAATTAACCTGTTGCTATGCAGAATATAAATCAGATTAGGCTAAACCAATTGCATTGTTGATTACATGAGTTAAGTTTCGTTTCACCACTCACCATGACCCGTGTTGCTTATGTAAAGCTTCAACATCAAATAAATGGTAAATGGACTATTTATACAGCGCTTTTTTAACCAGTTGCCACTCAAAGCGCTTTACAATATTGCCTAACATTCACCCATTCATGGACACATTCACACACAGACGGTGGAGTCAGCCTGACAGGGCGACAGCCAGCTCGTCGGGTGTAGTTAGGGTGATGTTTCTTGCTCAGAGACAGGATTCGGGGATCGAACCAGCAGCCTTCCGGATACAGGTAAAGCTACAGGTGAAGCTGCACACCTTTACTTCCGCTACACAACCACAGGATACGGACCCTCCTCTACTACTGTCATTGATTACTCTATCGAGGAACAATACATAGAGTTGAAGTTCAGATGATCAAAGATAAATCGATACCTTTTGTCGCACAACAAAGTGTTATCACAGTCAGGAATGTCCTCATTTTGTCCCGGGTCAGAGGACACCTGTCGTGTTGATATTTCCTTGTCTCCAGCGTGTGAGTGTGGGTGTGTGCTGGTGTGTGAGTTACACATCCAACGGACCAAGAGCACCAACCAATCAGTGATCCTTACATAAAGTGAGCGGTAACTGGCACTCGGCTATCTACCAATTGGATGACTTTCTAGCGGACAGAGGTCCCGCCCATTCGACTTATGGTCCTTTGGACGCTTGCAATCAACTGCCGCGGAACAAGAGGCGGGGGCTCGCGGAAAACGAAACTGTGAATGAGTCGCTTCGAGGAACCGAGGCAAGCTGAAGCCACGTGTTTCATATTACATAGATATCTTATACATATGCATGACTCGAAGGAACTTAAAACCCCTCATACTCAAGTCACTATCTGAAACTAAACATTGCGGCTTTAGGATAAGTTCAATGGAAACCTTGATTTACCTAGATTAGAAGATGTGTTTTATTGATTATTGATTTATAGTGGCTAAAAGCTTAATAGTAAATGGAACAGTTAAACAAATTTTGAAAGAGTTAATTAACGTAAAAAGATTGTCGCAAATAGAAATGTTTTGTCGCAAATAGAAATGTTGTTATTTCAACTCCCTGGATGGCAATAGGGGTTGGGGGCTTCCTGCTCCGTCGGCAGTCCACCACCAGCTCCTTGGTCTTGCTGATGTTGAGCTGGAGGTGGTAGCCTACTCCTTTGACAATCTGACGAAGCCCTCCACCACGTCCTCCCTGCCCTCACTGATGCAGCAAACGATAAAGGATTTATCTGAGAACTTCTGAAGGTGGCACTTTCCAGAGTTGAAGCTGAAGTCGGAGATGTAGATGGGGAAGAGAAAAGGGGAAAGTACTGTTCCTTGGGGTGCGCCGGAGTTGCTCAGACATCACCACATCTCATAGGCCGGACGTACAGCGGCCTGCTGGAGAGGTAGTCACAATTCCAGGCCACCATGTCGTGGTCTACCCGCAACGCTGAAAGCTTCTTCACAAGCTGGAGAGAATGGATGGTGTTGAACGCACTGGAGAAGTCAAAGAACATGACCCTCATTGTGTTCACCATTCTACTTGAACCCTGGTTCTTCAGCCACGCATCAGCAGATCGTTGTTTCACGCCGAACAGCTAATACCTCGTCCCTGGCTCTTCCTAGTGGTTTCATTGCTTAGCCCTTGTGTTCTGTAGCTCGCCCTAACGATCACCTCCCTGTCAACAGTGTTGCTGAGCCCTCGCCTGTACGCCTACCCTCCTACCGCCGAAACCCTCGCCTGTACGCCTACCCTCCTGTTGCTGAGCCCTCGCCTGTACGCCTACCCTCCTACCGCTGAAACCCTCGCCTGTCTACCTCCTGCTGATTCCCTTCTGCTCTCGTCCTCTCTAAATTAAACCTCTGGTATTTCAACATCCGCTGTCTGAGCTTAGTCTCCTCCCGTTCAATCATAACAAAGCTGAGTTGGGCCTGGTATACAAACTGCAGTGGGTTCATGGAGTCACCCACCTGGGGCTTAAAGTGGAAAGGAAGCAATCAAATAAAACATGTCTATAGCACTAGTTAAATATTTAAATATACCATAAATACAAATAAAGTCGGAAATATGTCCCGTTATTCAGAATGAAGCACAAACACGTTGCATTAATTACAATGTTTTCAGCCTGTGCGCCGCCATCTCTGTTTTCAGAATACGATGACGTCACGAGAATGGTTGGTATTAATAATAATAATAATTTATTTAGCGCTTTTCTAGACACTCAAAGACGCCTACAGTGAAGGGGGGGGGACCTCACTAACCACCACCAGTATGTAGCACCCATTTGGGTGATGCACGGCAGCCAATCGGCGCCAGAACGCTCACCACACACCAGCTTGAGGTGGAGAGTGAGGGATGAGGTGGAGAGAGAGGGAAAAGAACATTTAACACTACTATGGACCACATGTAAACCCTATCGACCACATTTAAACCCTATCGACCACATTTAAACCCTATCGACCACATTTAAACACTATCGACCATATTCAAACACTATCGACCACATTTAAACACTATCGAGCACATTCAAACACTATCGACCACATTTAAACACTATCGAGCACATTTAAACACTATCGACCACATTCAAACACTATCGACCACATTCAAACACTATCGACCACATTTAAACACTATCGACCACATTTAAACACTATCGACCACATTTAAGCATGTAAACCCTATCGACCACATTTAAACCCTCAACATTAACATTCTACGTTGTTTACATAGCGGCTCATAGCCTCAGGTAGCTTACTGCCTCAACAAAATGGATATGGACGAATTGGATAGACCCACCAATGAGGGCAGGCATCCAATTGCCTATGCTTTTGAGCCAGTAAGAGAAGTCGGAGTTTTAGTGCCCCCAACAGAGCCTGACTATGGAGGAGAAATAGATGAAGGAGAGAGATATGTATCTGAGCGCACAGGAAACAATCGGTGGTGCTTGTGTGGGGTTTGTGTCCCTATGTCCACTGACATGGAGAGTGTCTGCTGCCATGAAATGAACCTGTAGTAATGCAGTGTAAGATATGTATATATATTGCACATTATATATTATTACATTATTATATTTTTTATATATATATATATATATATATATATATATATATATATATATATATATATATATATATATATATATATATATATATATATATATATAATAATTATTATAATATAATAAGATAACAACGCGTTTGGTGTGGCCGCACCGTAACAGAGACGGGGCAGAGCGCGAGCGCGCAGGGGGAATTTTATGAATGTGTGAATGTAGGAGATAACTTCCCCTGCTTAGAGTATTTTATTGCAGTTATACCCAACCGATATTTGCGAAAAATAAACACAGAAGTGAAAGATCTGTCACAAGACGATTGATACGTATCCGTGCATATTTTTAAGTGGGTATACGCAAATCCTGGTGCGTTCCTAGTGGGTATACGGCGTATACCTGCGTATCGCGTAGACAACACCACTGAATATGTACACTCTATGTTGAAAGTATAGACCGTCGCGATTCCCATTGAAACGAATGGCGCGGAGATTCGGTCTTCAAAACGAGAGCTGGTAGATGAAATTAATTAAACTGTAAACAGACAACGCGGTTATATGCTATAGACCAGGATTCAGCAACCTTTTCAACATGCAGTGCCAGTTTGACATTTTCTCGTTAATGAGTGTGACGCAACAATATATTAATATTAAGCTGAATTATGACACAGCAACCAAAAACATTTCCAGAAGTCCTGGGATTGTATTATTTCCATATTGTCCACAATCATGCATCAGCATTTTAAATGTTTTTTGGTTGTTATATTTGCAACATGGGCTTACAAATTATAATTACATACGTCCCATCTTAAAACACCTTTTTCAGAAACTCATTCAAAAACATATTTGCACTGTGAGAAATGTAAAAAACGTGAATATATGAGAATTCTTTTTTTTTTTTTTTTAAGTGTGCCAATGATTATGATGCCCCGTGCCAGTGGTGTCACGCGTGCCTAGCATTGCCAACCCCTGCTATAGACCTAGAGTATCTGTGGTATAAAGGCTGGGACGAATTTTGAATTATAAATATGTACAATGCATAACGATAGCTCTCTGACGCATAGCTGAGTGGACTAGAATACCTCCCGTTGCCAAGTCGTAGCTAAGGTCTGTCCTTACCTACTGGAGTAGTGAACAACGATCCGTTGCATACGAACCTTACGGGATGGTAATGGTTGTTCCAGGAATTAGTCAAACCCTCAGGCGTTACCAGGGAAACAAAGTTATGGCTTGTGAAAAACTGTATTCAGATTGTAAAACGCATGAAAATATAAATGGTCTTCATTTATTTTCTTTGGCAAGTGACCGTGGTATAAGCGGGATAATGCCCGACGAGCTTTCCATTATCAGGAATTAATGGACGACGCAAAGTATATGTTTGATCCTGCTCCCCTTGGCTATGTGCAGATATTGCAGCTTATGTGCTTATTTGCGTCACACTCCCGGTACGCTGACTAAGTTGTTGATGCTTCCTTTTATGGGTAGGTAGTCTAGGGACCCTAATAATGCTACTGCAGAGGTTTGGTGTTATTTCGAGCAATATCAGTGGTTAAAAAGTGCAGATACAGAAGCGTTTGCGGTGCCCCTAACAAATAACATGGCAGCCAAACATTGCGCCGTGCAAACTCTATACTCGATTTTCAATGAAAAAATTATCTGGAGGGCTTCTTTGATGGGTATACATGGCAAAACAAATTCAATTTTCGCCGGAATAACACTTTAATACAGAGTTAGCTCAGCTTCTGAAGGTGTTTTTTGATTGTTCTCTACACAGTCTAACGTCACTGACGTTATGCCCTTGTGGCCAGTGACACACACACACACACACACACACACTTGAGTGGAAGACGGTGATGGACAGATGGTTCATCCACGTGCAAGATATTTTGTGAAAGTGCCTCCCCTTTTCTTAAAAGTTTACAACGAAGACTTCCCAAGACTTCCGGCACAAATACAAAATCAAATACAAAAATGCACCTATAACAGTGTCACGGTTGTTGTTGGAGATATGCAGTTGTACAATTTAATTATAAAACATTTATTTAGTTTGTTTGCTTAATACTGTAACGACCTGTGTTCTCAACATGTGTTCGATCCCTTCCGGGTTCGTGCGGGGGATTCTGGGGGCGCTTGTTGTTGTTGTTGTTGTTATTGTTGTTGTTCTGGGTCCGTTGCTAGTTGTTGGCGTTTGTGGATGATCAGTGGGGTTAATGGGTTGGGATTTTTCATTGTTGTGTGTTGTTTTGTTGTGTGTCGTTGTTGCCAACGTCACCGAGAATGACTTGTGTGTTAGTTAGGTGTGCTGTTCTATGTACGTGTTGGTGGGTTAATAAAAAGGTGGTTTCTGTAGTCAAGCGGTGTATGAAGCGCAGCAGAACCACTATTGACCAAAAGCCTGACTCCCTGACTCACTGTTCTTCCTGGTCGGAGCGACATTGGTGTCAGAAGTGGGATTTGTTGGAACCGGGAAAATGGAAAAAGACACGTTTTCCGACATGGCGCGTCCAAAGGAGGAAGACTCGGAGGAATGGCTCGGCGCGACGGCGGCGCAATACCACCACCCAGCGGCCGTTGGCGGTGTCGCAGGCTGCCAGGCTGCCCAAGTTTTCCGGGGCGACGCCACTGGAACCCTACCTGGCGCAGTTGAGGATCGCCGCACGATATTACGGCTGGGGTATGGACGAGTCCGCCGCCCAGCTTGCCCTAGCTTTGGAGGGAACGGCGTTGCAGGTTCTGCTGGACCTGGCCCCAGCTGAGGCTGTTACTCGAGGAGTACGGGGACATTTTCGCGGCTCGGGATGAGGACTGCAGGCGGACAGGGCTGGTGCAGCATGCCATCGACACCGGCTCTGCTCTGCCCATCCGCCTGCGGCCCCACCGATTAGCACTAGCCAAGCGCCAGGCAGCGGAGGACAAGGTCCGCGAGATGCCTGCCGGAGGAGTGATGGAGCCCTCGTCCAGTCCATGGGCGGCCCCGGCCGTCCTGGTGAAGAAGAAGGACGGTAGCTGGAGGTTCTGCGTGGACTAGGGGCGCCTCAACGAGGTCACCCGGAAGGACTCGTACCCGCTTCCATGGATCGACAACGCCCTGGACTACATCGGGGGTCTAGCTGGTTCAGCTCCATGGACCTGCGTAGCGTCTACTGGCAGGTGGAGTTGGCGAAGTTGGCCAGACCTAAGACTGCGTTCACCATCGGGCAGGGGCTGTGGCAGTTCCGGGTCATGCCGTTGGGACTATGAGTAGTATATACTATATGCTGTTTGGGTCCATTCCTATCTGAACACACTTCCGGTTGGGGAGGGTGGGGGTGGAGGGGGGATCCCTATTCACAGGGGCCACTTCCTGTTTATGTTTTATGACGGGTCGTAAACATAGTATAAAAAGGGGGCGACGGCTGCTGTAGGGTCCCCGCATTCATCAAGTTGTCTGCAGTGTTCTTTTCAATCAACATGGACTGCTCATCAGAAGAAACCCGTAGATCAGATAGTGCTATTTGGTTGTATAGGGGCCCTCGTACCCCTACACCATTGTCTTCTCCCGCCATGGACGACTCTGCGTCGAGCAATGAGGACATTGAAAACCAGATGCCTGATGGTTTGTCCGTCTTTAGTACACCTGTGTCTAACTATGTCAATAGTTGTGGAGATGCGGTACTGCTTAATGCTCCACTCAAAAGAACGAGGCCTGTTTTAGGCTTGAGAGACCGGAGTGCCGGGGATTCATTCACCCACGTTGGCGAATACGGCTTGGAGTATGTAATATCATGGGTCGATGGCTGTGTTATTTTGAATGTTAAAGATTGTGCTACAGAGTGGCGGTTGAACGTTCACGAATGGAATTTTTTCTTGGAGAATTTATGCCCCATGCTAGACGGTGTCCGGGGTACATGGCAGGCGGGAACCCATTTATTCCAATGGACCTTTCAGTATGAATCGAGGATTCATCGCATGGATGCAAACTATCATACGAAGAGACCACAGGAGTTCATTTTTTTCAGACGCTGTGTTGATACAGACGAGCTACCACAGTGCTATGATATGCATTGCGTCGGTAGCTCTCCTCTACGCACCAGTGTTTTAGAAGCTGCTGATTATTTTCATAATGTCTTTTTCATGCAGTGGGCTGATTTGTCTGCACTACGTGGAATTTTTGCACAGATTGATTCTACGGCTAAGACGAATGAAGAACCATGGAGCACAGCTGATGATGAATGCCGAATGTGCCTGTTTGAGTCGTCTGGGTTTGATGATGGGGTACATGGTGTTTTTGAGTATGTTTAGGGTTATGCTAGCGTTAGAAAATGTCAGCAATGTATAAGAAGGTGGGGTACATGCTAGTAGTATTAAGGGATGGTTTATTTTCCTTTTTAAATGTGTTTTTGATAGACTATACCTTATATTAATATGTGGGTGTTGTGTGTTTTTTTTATTTTCATATTCTAATGGTATATTTTTGATACGCTATGCAGCACAGGTCAATGATGAACATGTGCAAGGTGGGGGTGTGGCTATGGAGACTGCTGATTTAAAGGCTGTACAACCCGGACCCCACTGGCTTCAAGAGTATGCCATCTATCTGACCGGATTGAATCTGACCTTCCTACACGTCGGAGAGGACAGTGAGCTGGAGGTGGACACTGCTATGAGAGACGACGGATGGCCTGTATCAATACAGATCCGTTTAAACCCTGCATCGCTGGCTGTTCTGCGATTTACCACGGGGCTCTGTGTGGTGGCCATCATCAACCATCAGAAGCAAGCGGACTGCTGGGGATGCCAGTGTGATTGCCCAAGTCAACGACGCCATTCATGCCTGCAGGGAGCGACACATCATCACTACGAATCCAACTACCATGACATTTGTGTCATCCTGGACAGACACCCCTTCCTGTTACTTTTAGAAACTGTTCTAAAGAAGACTACAGGGTTGACTGTGTCCCCCGGAAAAATCTATGGTGTGGTCGAATCTTATCTATGTGATTTAATATGCAATACCTATAATACCGAAAAACTGGATTTAATGACCACCGAAGGTGTGTCCGATGAACATCTGCTTCTGATACATGAAGCCATACAAATGTGGCGTCCTACATTGTCATTAGGCAAACCAAAGCCTGCTGGTGGGTGGCGTTTATAATGGGGGTGTTGTTTTCTTATGCGTATGATGCGGATAGCAAGTATGTATCAGATAGACTATCCGTTTTGATGTATGCTGCCATAGAAAATTATACATATGTCCAGCATAATGCCTATATCAAATGCACGTATAAGGGTTGGAATGATCTGGTCATGAAATTCTTGTATGATAAACCTACTGATCAAATGTTAGCTGAAATATTTACCCATTTCCCCGATGGTGACTGTTTTACCATCGGACATGTCATGTGTATATGTGCTTTTGTATCGGATGTCTTGAAGTTGAATAATGCCTCAAACGCCGAGGGTATTAGAACTGCTAGAATGATGGCTTGTAAAATGGTGCAGAAAAATAAAACTGCATGTAGGCTTTATCTGAGAATTGTTTTGAGTGGACAGACATTTTAAATAAAAGGATGGATAACTCTGATCAGTGTTTCAGTATTCGTTTTTTGTTGCATGCATACGACATGGATAAACGGCTGCATAAGACTTATTATGATCCCTCCGGACCAGGGGGTTACGGCGGCATCAATAAACTAAGAACGGCCCTTGAGCATAGTGAGGGTGCAGTACCTCCACTAAAATATATCAAGAAATGGTTGCTGAAGCAGGATCCCTACACCCTGCATGTACCTGCACCGATACATTTCCGCCGAAATAGAGTATTGGTTAGTGGAATAGATAGACAGTTCCAGGCTGATTTAGTGGATATGGCAGAGTATGCATCCGAAAATGATGGTGTGCATTTTCTGTTGACGTGCATCGATGTATTCTCAAAACATGCATGGGTTCGTCCGTTACCATCCAAGAGGGCTATCGACGTCGCTAAAGCTTTTGATGATATTCTTGGTGAAGGGCGGTCCCCCGATAAACTGCAGACTGACGCTGGCAAAGAATTTTATAACAAGATCTTTCAGCGTTTGATGGAGCGGTACAATGTCAAACATTTCTCTACATCTAACGAGACCAAGGCCTGTATAGTGGAACGCTTCAACAGGACTCTGAAAACCCGCATGTGGAGATATTTAACAGCTGCCAACTCCAAACGATATGTGGATAAACTACAGGATATGGTCCATGCTTATAACCATTCATATCATAGATCGATAAAAATGACCCCGGCCAGTGTTGATAAAGATAATGAGAAAACAGTGTTTAATACGCTATACAAAACCACTCAAGAGCCGATGGTGGTGTTTAGATACGATGTTGGTGACACGGTTAGAATTTCAAAAGTCAGTGCTACATTTCGAAAGGGGTATGAGCAGACGTTTACAGATGAATATTTTGTAATATCGCTGCGCATTACAAGGTGTCCTCCAGTCTATAAGCTGCAAGACTATGCAGGTGCCCCTGTCCATGGAACATTTTACGAGAAAGAGCTGCAAAAAGTTATAGTGTCTAAAAACAAGGTGCATAAAATAGAAAAGATTATAGATAGAAAAAGGGAGGGGTCTAAGAATCTGCTATATGTCAAATGGCTGGGGTGGCCGGAGGCATTCAATTCATGGATAGCTGAAAAGACACTAGTCGATGCGTAAAGAGACATACAAGAGACATACAATCCATTATAACCAGAGTGTACGATGGATAAGGAGGTGTCTGGGGGTTTCTATGTGACTCTAGCGAGTAATGCATCGGCAGGGATCTACCCGCAAAATAAGATATGGAATTTTAGAACTAAATTAGCAAAATCTATACACACCAAGCAGCCCTATGAAGTAGGCCTAATTGAAGCTCAGTACCCATGCAGCTGGCATAGTTTTCCTACCGAGGACGCTACGATGACCGTTCACGATGGTAAAACGGGTCATAGGACATCATGTCTATTAGTTGGTGGGCTTTATGAGAGTATCGGATCGTTTTTACTACAAATCAACAAGACTTGGACCAAATATAATCCTGGCAGTAAAGTTATACTACATCATGAAGGTATTAGAAACCGCATTTATGTAGAAGGAGACGATCACCTATCTATCGTCTTTAGAGGAAAACTGGCTGCTATGCTGGGTTTCGATACAGGTGTCAAGCTACAGGCCCATAAATCGTATGCAGCATATGCCCCCCATCCCACCGATATTCACGGGGGGTGTTACAACATGTTCATATATAGCGACATTGTCGACCATCAGCTGGTCGGAGATAGTTATGTACCCCTGCTAAGGAGTATTAATATAACCGACACCAGCAGGAGACACTGCATTCACATGTTCGACAAGCCGCATTACGTACACGTAGCCCGAGACCCTCTTGGAGATATTGAAATCGATCTAAAGTCTGACCAGAATACAAATATAAAATTCACATATGGTAAATTGATACTCAAGCTGCATTTTAGACCTGTAAAACAGTAGAATTCATAGCCCCATCTATAGGGATGAGGGGGTATAGACCGCCTTACGACGAGAACAAATATGTTCAGTATTATTTAAACCAAGCAGGGAGTGGGCTACCTGGCTATGAGGGTAGCAGCACACAATATGGTGCTGGCATCGGTGGGATGTTCCGTAGCCTCTTTAGAATGGCTATTCCGTTATTTAGGCGAGGGGTTAGCATAGCAAAGCCTCATCTGAAGACTGCTGCTAAACATATTATAGGCGACGTTATGACCAACATAGCCCATGCTGCATCTACGCCCAAACAGCAGGGGTCAGGCATGAGGGTATATGCCAGAAGAGCAACAAAGTATCCTCCTATAGGTTGTGGGCGTACCCGTGCACCAGCACGACGTCGTTAACAGAATAAAAGATTGGCATCCATCAAAAAGAGAGCCAAACCTAAAAGGATCAGGAAGGGGGCAACCCGTCGTTTTAGAGGGGCGGCTAACGATATATTCATCTAGTATAGCAGGTGGGCTGGATAACAATGGCGTTGCTACATAACATGTCAGACGAATGCATTAAGAGCGAACTGGATCTCTTCTCCCTGCCTATGACGCAGACTTCGATAGAAAAAAGTACATATATTGAAATACCCCCGCTATCGGCGCTAACAGATGGTGGCCCCATAGAGTTCTTTGTATCGGCCAGTAGCGAAGACTATATAGATCTAAACAATACGTATTTACACCTGAGGATCAAGATTACTAATCCTGATGGAACAGACTTGGCGCCGGCGGCACCCGTTGGACTGATTAACTATCCAGGATGCACGTTATTCTCCCAAGTAGATATTACTCTGGGTGATAGGCTTATCACCCAGTCGTCAAACACCTATCCGTACAGAGGCATAATAGAATGCCTGCTAAACTATGGAAACGGAACATTAGACACCCAATTTGGCTGTGGTCTATTCCAGAAAGACACACACGGACATATGGACGAGATTCTTCCTGGAGGTCTCAATCTAGGCTTAACGACAAGGAGTGAATATACGGGGCGAAGTCGTATAGCGGAGCTGATATCCCCTATACACGTCGATATGTTTTTTCAGGAGAAACTGATGATTAACGGAGTTGATCTCCGTATGAGATTCATTAGAGCAAAAAATGATTTCTGTCTCATGTCCGATGGTGCTGTGGAATACCGTATCTCTATAGTGTCTGCAAATGTTTTCATTAAGAAGGTATCGGTAGCACCAGGCGTCAAGCTGGCACATGCCCGTGCGTTAAACCAGGCTAACGTTAAATACCCTGTTGATAGGGTATGTCTAAAGAATGTATCCATCGCTGCGGGCAGCCGTATATGCACACAGGATAATCTATTTCTAGGACAAATACCCAAGATGGTTATTATAGGTTTTGTGAATAACGAAGCATTCACAGGGAGCTATGCCAGGAATCCTTTCAGATTCCAACATTTCGGCATTGAGTTCTTATCCCTATATTGCGACGGTCAAGCATATCCCTCTAAACCCTTTCAGCCTGACTTTAGAAATGGCCTCTATACTCGAGAATATTTCCAGCTCATTCAGGCTACAGGTCGTCAGCTCAAAGATAGAGAAATAGCTATTAATCATAAGGAATTCGGGGACGGGTATGCATTATTTTGTTTCAACCTTGAGGCAGATGAGAGCTGTGGGCAACATGTATCGCTAGTCAGAACAGGGAATGTGAGGCTAGAGGCACGATTCAGAGCAGCACTGGCTACAACGGTCAATTTGATATGTTATGCAGTTTATGATTCTGTTATAGAAATATCAAATAGACGGCAGGTGCTGTTGGACTATTACTGAAAAAGTCGGTGCGATATGAATACTATAGAGCTAACAGCAGTGTGTCAGAAAATGGCCCACACGGCATATTTTCTTGGTGCGTTACCGTGTAATCACCTACCCCGGGAAATTCATCAAAGACCTGTAATGATGGTGGTCAACACCGAACCTTCGCATTTGGCCGGTGCACATTGGCTAGCTATTTATATTACAGATGAGAAACAGGGTTACTTTTTCGACTCCTACGGTAACCCTCCCTCATACTCTGAGTTTCCTGAGACCATACAGCGTTTTCTCGATCAGCACTGTATAGATGTTGTTCATTCTACACAACAGGTCCAGGATCCGTCAAGTACAGCATGTGGGCATCATTGTGTTTTTTTCTTGTTTAATATGCAA
The DNA here is from genome assembly GCF_902167405.1 of Gadus morhua. Lineage (NCBI taxonomy): Eukaryota > Metazoa > Chordata > Actinopteri > Gadiformes > Gadidae > Gadus > Gadus morhua. The sequence goes on along the minus strand of NC_044064.1, from coordinate 19,110,807 downwards.
AAAGGGGTATCCTATCATAAATTTTGAAAATGTATGGGGATAATTTACCCCGTAATGATGAAAAGGTTTATGACTTTGTTAACCGTGTACAACCTAATGTCTGTAATGAACATGATATGACGTGTGTGCAGTCATGTGTATGCGGATGTAACATGTAACACGTGTTGTTATGTTTGTTTTCTGTATTGATAATAAAAAATACAATATTTTGATTACATTTTAGTCGTACTGTTTTCTTTTTTTTTTTTTTACGGGTAACACATACATTTAGATACATGATTTAAAATGGTAACCACTCGGCCATATGCATTCCAGGGGAAGTATTAGATGACAATGGCTGCTTGCGTTTCCTCCTTTTATCAGACGAGACAGGGACGGAGGCCATCGCATTGTCGTCCGTAGTGACGGGACTATGCTTATACATGTTTACAGTTTGTCTGAGCTGCTTATTAGGGATAGACGATAGTGGTATATTATTACTGGCTAAAGATTTCAGAAATACATTCCAGCCCTGTGGTCTGACAGATTCGACAACATGGTAAGGGGCGGTAACATTCTTTAACAAATCAAACATATGGGACCCCTTAATAGTTTCGCCTTGTAATATGATCTCCCCCTTGTCCGTCCATGAAACATTTTTAGATTTCTTTAAAGAGTCCAGGATATGTCTGGTATTGCTCTTGCTTCTGACGGGTATATGTTTCATTATATCCTTATAAATATGATCGCCGGTGCCATCATCGTCATCAACACCATGCCGTGCCGACATAGGCGTATGTACTGGGTCCCCCTCAGCAAGTGACAGAGTTAATTCACCGTGCTCGCGTTGCCCTTGTTTTATCATGGATAGATAACGCTGCAGGACAGCACCGTACCTGGCCGCTTTTTCATATAGGTCTGTATCGGGAGTGTTCAACACCATCGCAATGGCCTTATCCAGCTCATTTTCAGCAGTCTGTCTAACAGAATCCCTGGGTTGGGTATGCTTTAAGGCATCGAGTTGATGTTGAGGAACTAGATACATCTTGTGCGTATGATCCATTATAATCACCCGCCTCTTGAGAACAGACTTGTAAACAACGGTATGGCCACAGACAGTAGGGGTAGAAGAAATCCACCAGTCTGATTGATTAGTCTTTTCTTTCTAGATATTAGTACATTTTTATTGGCGAGTATTCTGAGGTCCTTCTTTCGTCTACGCAATTTCGTATGCTGGCGTGGAGTCAGAGGTATTTTGCCCTGTAAAATGTTCAAGGCTATTTCACACAGCGAGTTGATAAAGTCGGCGTTGGCTGTCCTGAGGATAACTTTACGCTGAGCCGGAGGGGCGCTATATAGTTGCTTAAGACGCTCACGGTTTCTACTTATACGTGAGGACATGGTCTTTTGGGCTAATCACTTTGGCTCTCTGAGTGTATACAACATGTCGGTCTGACAATATATCTGTTCTAAGTCTCATGTTGTCTGGGGTCATGGCTTTAAAGTCTACAAGCAGATAGCCGTAAGGCATGTCGGTAGCATCGTTGAAGGCTTCTAGAAAATATTTTGTCTTGCATGGAAACATCTGTTTGGCTATCAACATAATCTGATATTTGTCACGAGGGTTCTTAAACAAAACCATGTAATTGGTATTTAGACTAATTGTACGGCTGGTTTTACCCTGCATAAATAAATTCTGAACCAGATACATACAGCTGAGATTACGATGGTGTACATATTTGGTAAAAACGTACTGAACCTCTATATTATTGCATGCATCGTTCATCAAGTCGTCAATAATGAGCAGATTTCTAGTATGGACTGGTAAGATTGCATCATCACATAGAGATTTGGGGATCCCTTCTACAAAGTGAATGTTCCTTATTTTAAGCAAATCATCATATATGGGCTGCCAGCATGAATAAACATATACTATATTTTCAATCTTTTCTGAGAATAACCGATCCATATTTTCAATGACTGTTTTGACAAAGTAGGTTTTGCCGCTGTTTGAAGGTCCCGATACTACCATGCTGAACGGGTGTTGAAGTCTAGGGTCGAACGTAGTGTGTACAGCAGCCATCTCTGCGGTCTGTGTGCACCCCCTCTGATGGACGGATGTATTGTGACCATAGAACCATGAAACATTTGACAGTTAACATTCTTTATTAACACCAATATGATTATTAGCACAGTCATTCATCATTAATACATGATGCCTAAAAGAGTATATACAGATACAATATGAATACAGAAATGATTAAAATACAAAAGATGAAAGAAGAGAACATGGATCATTTGAAAACAATAAAAATAAAAAAAAATAGTTAATAACATGATTATAGCATAGTATGATTTGATTTTCTTAACACAATATGCATACCCCCTCAAAAAATATAAAATGATTAAAAACATGGATCATATGAAAACGATATGTAAAAAAGAAGAAAAAAAAACATGGATCATGTGAAAAAGCGAAAAACAATAAACAAAATAGTTAATAACCGTAAGGAAGCGTGGTGTAGTCGGGGAAGACCCTGCGTTTGTTGTAAACTACCCTAAGCCGTTTAACTACAGTAGCGTTTTTAAGCAGAAACCTAGTCTTATCTCGCTGGATGGTATCTACTGTGGTGGTGATGTCGAGGGTTTGAGGCCGTTGGTTGACAAAATCATCCAATAGACATTTCAGTGTCTGCTGGGTGACCACTGCAGCATTTGCCGCATTTAAAGTCACCCCTTTGCTTTTGACGACAGACTTGTGGTGACGGGTGTGGTATAAATAGCTTTTAGGACCTGTTGAGACATATTCGCTAATGTAATCCTCCTGTTCGGTACCATACAGATCACCATCATTTATCTCGTCGGTCAAGTCGCCCAGATAAGGGCCTAAAGGGGGTACCCAATCACCCTCCTTAGAAACAAAAATGATGCTGTCTGTGTCACAATAGAGGACACGTTCCTGTAGTTTGTCTAGAAGATCGTAGAGCATGAGCCTGGCATGGGCGGTAGTCACAGCCCCCACAATCACGTTGACATCCCGCGCCCTTGCGAGACGTGCATCTACGTGTTTCCATTGTACAAGGGCCACAGCATCAGAGATAAAGCAAAAGTGACTAATGTGATAGCTGTCGCTAAACATGAGCTGAGTGAACCTTTCAGGTTCAGAAATTAGCTCACAAGTGGGTAGGTCTGGGCGTAGTGAAAAGCGACCCCACAGACTGTTTAGAATCAACTTGTTGCAATTACGCATGGCCTTGTTCACACACATGTTGTCGCGATCCAGCAGTATGCCTTCCTTTGCCAGGTAGTTTTGCACATACACCCGCTGTTTCTCCGCAGTATCCACTGTGCTGGGGTATCCTGAAGCCTCCTGTTTACGCTTGAGAAACGTTTTGACATACCCTTTAAACAGAGTCTCTGACCGTTTGGGGTAGTGCCACACCTCATGCATCTGGATTAACACGTAGCCCATTTCAACTGCTTTTTGTAGCTCAAAAGTCACCCAGGTGCCTGTCAGAGCCCGTTCATCGTTGCTGTGATGACACGCGGCTGTCTGATTGAGCTCAGCGGCAGATGTACCACAGAGGGGAAACATCAGCTTCCCATGACACCTGAAAGGGAGCACAGGATGGTAAAGACCTCTGGGGGGCAACACAGTGCATTTGATGATGCCGAAATACCCATCCAAAGGACCAAAATTCCTGAAAATGATCTGGGGGTGCCCTACAGGATAAGGACAGCGAGCCTGTACTGTGGGGTAGAGAGAGGTAAAGTCATAGTAGGGTATTTTCTCACCGGGCTCGGCCTTGTGATACATTTTGATGGCGTTGGTGCGACCCCCATAGAGAGAGTCGCGAGGATCAATCCTGGGTTGTATCTTCAGAGTAGCCAAGAATGCCTGCACTGCAGCATTGGTCTTTTTCAGACGGTGCCACTCACACTCCCACATGACCACGACTCTTAAACCATGATCTCTTTTGAGAGCCTTGACTTTGAGGTGAAACTGCACGCACAATTTGCCATAGGTCTTCTTGAGGACAGGGTTCTGGTGTCCAGCGTTGTAACAATGTTCACACCCATGATAAAAGCATCCTGCAAATTCATAGGCTGTGTTTATAGACGGGGCATGTCCGTCTAGGAACAATGGCCCATATTTAGCCTCTCCATGGTTGAGAGCATGCCGAATCTCCAGGCTATTGGAGCGGGATAGATATTCAAGCCACTGGATGGATGCACATGAGAACGACTTTTTCTTTTTCCTATAGACCCCCTCGTAGGTCAATGCCAGGACGTTTTTCTTCAAGAACGACTTTTTGAAGGTGGCCATGCACGCCGAAGCCAGGGTGGCATAGGCCAGGGGGTCTATATTGGCACACTCTATGAAATTTTCCCTGTAGATCCCACACGCTGTGTACAGGATCATCACATCGTTGACACAGTAGCGACGCAGCTGTTTCTGAAAGTCAAATTTTTTGTGTCGTACAGATCTGTACCAAATAGCGAAATCTGTCTTTTGATCGCTAGTCATGGAATCATAACCATAATATGAGATCTCAGGGTAGGCACCGACATGAGACTCGTTGGCCCTTGTGTTGAATTTATGAGGAAAATAACCTTTTACCATATCATCAAAATCCAACGCCTCCGGTGCATTAGCCAGTCGCATGGGCAAAAAGCTAAACGAGTCGACCCATCTCTGCTGGTAGGCGTCATCACGCATCAAAATGACTCTGCTACCCTTCATGACTAAAACGGGTTTAATACCCTGCTTGGTCATGTAGTCCAGGACGATATAGTTATCAAAGCCCGACGCATTGTGTGCCACAAATGTATACAACGTATACTCCCCTGTTCTGTAGCGTTTCACAAACTCTCTTACACAATCTAGACCGGTAGCATACCATTCTATGCCTTCAGACGTAATAGCCGCCACACAGTTTGCTTCGTGACGACCATCATGCACGCGCGTTTCGAAATCATAGTATATGTATTTATTAGGCGGAGCGTCGTCATCATCGTCATCCGATGGACCACCCCTGCGTTTCTTTTTCTTTTTCTTGTCGTACGGCTGGATATAGCAATCATGTACTCCCTCTTCGGGCATCGGCTCCCCACACTTACGACACTTTGCATCGCTGCATACATGACCATTAGCGTCACCCTTCTCCTCCTCCTCCTCCTCCTCCTCCCCCTCCCCCACCCCCTTCTTCTTCTTCTTCGGTATGATATACTGTCTACAACAACGATCGCAGTATTTGAGCTTTTCACAAGGTATCATGTCATGTTTGGCAGAATGCTTCTTGTGTGTGTTGTAGCAGACCTGCGAGCGGCATATACGACTGCAGTCCTTGCACTTTATCGTACGACCTGCTAGTCTATCGCACACTGTCAGACACACATTGCAATGGATCGGGCATTTGTGGAATAGAATTCCCTCATGGGCCTTGTAACAATATTCACACACATATCCCGTACCAAAGAATGCCGTTCTGTTCTCTATGCAATGGTAATGGTTATCATGGAGGTACAGCCATACTGTTTTAGGATGCTGGGCTGTATGTGTCTGGAACATCTCCAGCTTCCTGAATGTGTCATTACGATGAAATATCAGGATTTTAACATCTAGATGTCTCTCAAATTTGGATACATCCGAGAAACCCACAGAGTGATCCGGGTCAAACCCCAGATCACTGTGTAATTTGCGAGCCGCCTCCAAATTAGTCTCTTCGGACGCTGTGTCACCCCCGGTTACCCCTTCATGCAGAAAATGTGTCATGCATAGTGAGAAACACAAATTGTTATGAGTATTACTCGGGGTGTAGAGACTTAGCTTCTTCTTGTATATGATTTCATCATAGGGAATGTTTTTTAACTTCAAACGTGCCCCACCCCGCTTGTTGTGGACCCCTGTGACCACCAACTCTAGCACGTCATCCGTCAGACCTGTGTCGTTACTTTGCATGACTTGGCTAATATGGTCCATAAACAAATCCGCATTGTAGTCGTCACCCGATACGAGCACAGTCTGTACATCAGAGGCCAATGAAGGGCCTCTCAGCACCACGTTTAAGACACTACCATCGGCTGAACTTTGTGAGCAGCTCGTTATGACACCCGACAGCCTCTCCCTGATCAAATCAGGGACCTCCTGTAAATTTGCAAGGGATATACTTCTCAGATCAATGGCCTGTCTAACCTCAAAGCCGTTAAAATGGGGAAATAATCTGGTATGCAACTCGTCATTATCTTCCCCCGTTACAGCAGGCACAGGTGTACCATCATCAGCATCAGCAGCACCACCATCACCGTCACCACCACCATCACCGTCACCACTGCCATCACCATCAACATCACCACCACCATCGCCTCCTCCCACGCCACCACCATCGCCTCCTCCCACGCCACCGCCACCACCGCCACCGCCCCCCACGCCACTACCGCTACCGCCCCCCACCCACTACCGCCACCACCCCCCACACCGCCCCCACCGACCTGTATATTCGACTCTATAGGGACCCCTGCCACAGCCGGGGAGTCCTGAAAACCCTCGCCAATCCCTTCATCACATTGCGACCCATGCAATACATCGATCTGCGCTGATATGTATAGACTCTCTTGTGCACTATCCAACCACCCCCCGACAGCGTTAAGTACCTTTCGTGTGTTTGCCCCCGCATACAACACACCCCTAGTGTCTAAATCTCCTGGCGCCTCTAGCCCCACCATCTCTAAGGAATTTGTAGCTGTTCTATGGCCAGTGGTGAACAGGGTATAGCCACCACTACCCCCGCCGATCTTTTCAAATTCTTCTTGGACAGTCGATTTGGTCCGGGGGTTCGCTGAATGACATTGGCCTCGATAGGTACTAAACGTGGATCAAAAAACAAAATACAAGAGTATTCGGGGTTAGGTTTGGTTGTTTTAGATGTTAAATTAATATATAATTTATTTTGGTAATACACCTATAGATATATTAATGGCGGTCGTATTAACAACTTACCAAAACTACCGCTTGTCAGCACATTAGTCTGGTCTGCTAGAATCGGTCTTTGAATGTTGAGCCGAATATCAGGCAAATCTGTTACACATTGGAAAAACACAAATTTAATCTTTGTTCTACATGAATATACCATAACTAATAATAATAATGATAGAGTGAGTGTTATGGAACTATATATTACTATTTAAACTTAATATTACTATAAAAAACAGAACAAAAAACATACTTCCACGTGGACCCTGCTGCTGTTTCACGCTCTCGCCTCCGGCACCGCAATTCGCTGTGAAGTAATCGCAGCTACGGTCAGATATAAACAGCTGATTCACATAGACATAGTCATAATATAATCATGATACACTCATATGAATACTTACAGTCAGTCGGCATTGTTGTGATGGACGGATCGCTGTTTTTTTTTTTCTTCCAACTGCTACGACGCGTTTACTAACTTAGAATAGCGTGTCTAACGTCAGGGTCGGAGGTCGTACGCTCCCGTATCACGGGGCCCCGTATATTTATGCCTGATAGCAGTCCCTCGGTAGACATTCACACCTAAGGCCCCGACGTCATAGACGCCTGTCCAATAGGTACTGGACCCACGCACACGTAGGTACCACAGGCCTACGCCCACTCAACGCATCATAGACAGACAATCTACTAATGGTAAAATAAAGTTGATCCAAATACACCATGTTAGATGAAAATCACTAGAATATCTGTTAATAATAATAATAGATTCAATTTATATAGCGCTTTTCACGTAATCTACTGTGTCCCACCTCACACTCTCTATGACATCGTCTGTATGCCCACTTCCGCCATCAAGGGCCTCGCCCCCCCCCCTGTCCACATTGCCGGCTGGCCGTCCTTCCAGCAGCACTGTGATCTTCCTGTTAACACCCCTACAGACCAGCCGCCCTGGCCTCGCATACCACACACACACACACACACACACACACACACACACACACACACACACACACACACACACACACACACACACACACACACACACACACACACACACACACACACACACACACACACACACGCATACACTAATCACACCCACATACACACCTCTGCCTATACAGATCCCGCACCCCAGCGACCCCTGCAGGTCCACCACAGTCATTACACCTGTCATCCCTACACAATGGGTTTTTTATGTTTTATGACCCATCATAAACCATAAACAGGAAGTGGCTCTTGTGAATAGGGATACCCCCTCCACCCCCACCCCTCCCCAACCGGAAGTGTGTTCAGATAGGAATGGACCCAAACAGCATATATTATATACTACTACTATGCAATGCGCCGGCGACGTTTGAGCGGATGATGGAGAGGGTGCTGGCGAGCATCCCCCGGAGTCGTTGTGTCGTGTACCTGGACGATTTGCTGGTGCACACCCGCGATTTCGGGGGGGCGCTGGCGAACCTGCGGGAGGTTCTTGGGGCCATCCGCTGGGCCGGGTTGCGGCTGAACCCTGCCAAGTGTTCACCGAGGCCCCGGTCCTAGCGTACCCCGACGCTGGTCGTCCTTTCGTCCTCGACACCGATGCCAGTAACGTGGGGGTCGGTGCGGTCCTCTCCCAGGTGGTGGGGGAAGGGGAACGTCCCGTCTCCAGCTTCAGCAGCACTCTCAGTCGGGCGGAGCGCAATTACTGCGTGACCCAACGGGAGCTGTTGGCTGTGGTCCTGGGCGTGCGGCATTTCAGGCCGTACCTACATGGCAAGCACTTTCTGGTCCGCACCGACCACGCGTCCCTCACGTGGCTCCTCAGTTTTAAGAACCACGAGGGCCAGGTGGCTCGATGGCTGGAGATTCTGCAGGAATACGACTTTGAGATCCAGCATCGGGCGGATCTCAACGCCGACGCATTCTCCCGACGGCCCTGTGCAGTCCTGGAGTGTCGCTACTGCCTGCGGCAGGAGGAGCGGGCCCATGAGTCTCCGATGGTGGCGGCTCTCCAGACCACCGAGGCTGACCAGACCATCGGTGAGGCGGAGGGGTGGCTCCTGCTGACGGCGAGTCAGTTGGAGCAGCAGCAGCGGGCCGACGAGACCCTGGCATTGGTGAGGGACTGGCTGGAGGCGGGGCAGCACCCCAGCTGGCCGGAGGTGTCGGCACGAGGGCCTGAGGTGAAGGCCTACCACTCCCAGTGGGGATGCTTCCGGCTCCACAACGGGGTGGTCCACCGCAGCTGGCAGGACCCTAGGGGTAAGAACAACATTCTACAGCTGTTGGTGCCCCGTGTGCTTCGTCCCCAGGTGCTGCAGCTGGTCCACGGCTCGGTGGGAGCGGGGCACTACGGGAACGCCAAGACCCTGCATCGCCTGCGGAGGCGGTTCTACTGGCCGGGCTGTCGACGGGACGTGGAGCTGCATGTCCACTGCTGCGACACCTGTACGGCGCAGAAAGGGCATGCCCAGCGCTCCCACGCCCTGCTCCAGCAGTACCTGGTGGGAGCACCGATGGAACGGGTGGGGGTCGACGTCCTGGGGCCGCTTCCAGTCACCGACTCCGGCAACCGCTATGTCCTCGTGGCCATGGACTACTTCACCAAATGGCCCGAGGCGTATGCGGTGCCGGATCAGAGCGCTGCCACCACCACGGAGAGGCTGGTGGAGGAGATGTTTGTCCGTTTCAGGGTCCCTGCCGAGCTCCACAGCGACCAGGGGCGGAACTTTGAGTCCCAGGTCTTTGGAGAGGTCTGCCGGCGGCTGGGGGTGCACAAGACGAGGACAACGCCACTCCATCCCCAGAGTGACGGGTTGGTGGAGCGGTTTAACCGCACCCTGGCCACCCAGCTCGCCATCCTCTCCAGCCAGCACCAGTGACTCTGCCAACTAATCCTGACTGTGCCTGTCTTAGGTTGTCCCGGGTGTCAAGGTGGGCTCTTACCCGTCACTGGCTAACCAGCCTTCCATACTGGCTTATTGCAGGATGCCGTGCCTGGGATACAATCAAGTCCCATCCATAAGGCGGTATGGATTGCATAATGGAGGGATGGAGACAGACTCTTCAGCCCCAGCTACCCATGCAGCCAAGTCTGTGCGTAATGGATACACATCAGGGTGATTACCCTGTGTGTGTGAGGAGGCGGATGATTGGGCGAATCTAAAGTAACCTTCTATCAGAGTTACAAATATATTATCAAATGCTAACATTTTATCAAAGCGTTATAGCAGTAGCAGTGGCATTTGAAAGTAACTACTGAATGTAAATTGAGAACCTAGCATGTAGGATATCCCTTCCCAGCAGATCTAGCGCTAATCCCCCTGTTGTCCTTGACCAAAGAAACAAAAAATGTATTAAAAAATCACAATATAAAAATGTGCCTTTTCAATATTAGGCGACTCAGGGGCGGTTGGTGTATAGGGGCGATTTGGGCGACGCACTACCAACTGGGATAAAAGAGGATTTTAATTTTATTTTTTTATATCACGGCAAAAGTAGTTTTTCAGTGTCTAGACCCATTATCTGTCATTGTCCAATCAGAATCGTCAGTTTCAAGTCGCGTTTCAAATGGTCCCGCCTCTATGGGCGAATTCATCGACGTGGAAAATCGCCCAAGCATTCTCCGTTGACTCTAATGTTAAAACTTTTTTTTTCAGAAATTGAGCCGTCAATGCATTTTCAATGGGGATTTGGGACTCGCCCTAACGTGCTTGCGTCATACGTAACTGAGCAAAGAGTGCGAAGGGATATCTTCGATCAAGCCCCTCCTGATTTCATCATGGCTGCAAATGTGCGCAATTCCGTTTAGTCTCTCAAAGAAGTTCCTGTTAGTCGACGATCCAATTAAGAAAAATTGGAAATTAAATATACTGTATATAGTTCTCTGCAAACCTATGGTGGCATCATGCCTTCAGTGTGCATATTGTAAATAGTTCTCTGCAAACCTATGGTGGCATCATGCCTTCAGTGTGCATATTGTATATAGTTCTCTGCAAACCTATGGTGGCATCATGCCTTCAGTGCGTCTTGAACAACCAACCAGAAATAAAAGGTGGCAAATATTATATTGATATTTTATCGTATTTGTCCAAAATGCATACTTAACTGTAGATAGATTTATGAGTGAAGTTACCAACACAATAGATTGTCCGGACCGTAACACACTCACCCCTTTTAGAATCACATTCTCTCACTCTCACTCTCTCACAAACACACATACAGATAGAGACAGAGAGAGAATGTTAACTTGTGTATACCGGTAATTCCCAATTATCATTGATGTGTTTTCATTTTTAATCTTGCTGAATTCTACAAGGCAAATAAATTAAGTAAAAACTTAGTTCCCCGGCTCCATTCGTCTTTGTAAGGAAATGTTCTATTTTGTCTTTATTATTTTGTCAGAATGCACCAGAATGCTTCGTTTTTACATGAAAAACACAAAAAAATCTTCGGGGGGAGGAGGGCCACAGACCCCCCTACAGGGGTTTGGTTTACAAACTTTCTGCCCCCCCTATAATAAAATTCACCAGCCGCCACTGCGACTCACTTATGTGTTAACCGTTACTCATAATCCCAATTCCCTTCATTATTCTACCCAATTGTCTGACATACCTATTTCAATTTGATGACCTAATCTTCTTTAACTCTACCTATCGCTCGTATTTGATGTTGTCCACACTTAGATTCACTTCTATGCATAACACATCCCTCCGTGTTGGTGCATACTTAGGCCGGATCCTAACCGACCCTGCGGCTCTATAAGCTTTATCCACGCACCTGTCTACACCATTACAAAAACAGCGTCATTATATTTATCTAGTTTTTCATTGGTCAACATCAAATATATACAATGTTTCCATTTTCTAATAATGACGGTGAATTCTCACCGTAAGAACCCGTGATCGCCCACTCTCCCGGAGTTCCCCACGAGCCCCGCTGTCAGTCGCCGTGTGGCTCGGAGTTCCTCGAGAAGAGCCGCAATCCCATTTCTGACATCAAGTGTGTGGGGGGAATTCTGAGCCACCCACGCCAATCAAAACTGTCTAAACTGGGTAGAATAAAGAGTCATCCGAACTTATAATAATTATGCTCATACATTTGGGTAATAACGGTACAGTGAGATACAATAAACCAAACAAGCACTGAACCTAAAGGAAAACAAATTAGCCATAATGTTAATATCTGAAAATCTATCATAAGTTAGCAATTGGTTGACACAAATCTAATTGTAATCAATTATAATAAAGTATGTTTTCAGTACCACCTCGTGTATTCCCCCACTCTGAGTAGGGGAGTAACTTCCCTTATCTCGGCGGCCCTGGCGTACACAGGACAGGCTCACATACACGTGGTTCTTTCCTCTTCCATTTTCTCTCATCCCCTGCTTTTTCACTGTGGCTAACATGAATTAGAAATTTGGATGAAATTTGATCTTACTTATTTAGTCGAACTTTAATATAATGTCTGTTATTATCTCTAAATGTTATGATCACTATAAATATAATGTCTGTTATTACCATAATCCCTCAGGAAATATTTTATTTGTGTTGTCATTTTGGTACTTGAACCTTGTCAGGTGTGTTCGACTGTGCATTTGTTGTAGCCTACCCTTAAAAAGGGGAATAGTAGCGGGAGAAAGATTAAAAAACACACACGCAACTCTCCTTCACTCGTCTTATTTGAATCAGGTTTTACACAACGCATACAAACAACAGACAAATGCATACACACGCACACTCAGCTCCAGGACCACAAATATCATGACATGTATTAAACACAATATATTAATTGAATAATATAATTGAATAATACATAGGGTTATATATAAATGAAGCAGTAACACGCTTTAACACCAGTCAACATTCTCATATCCTACGGCGTGGCCAAAAGGTATTCGGCTGGTAGCTTACACGAGTAAGAGTACGAGTTAACAAGAAACTAGACAACAAATAAGTATGACAAAAAAGTATTTTCTCTACATTTAAGACAAGCATAACATAAGGAAAAACGCAATCAACATGTGTAAATATATAGTTATATATAAATGAAGCAGTAACACGCTTTAACACCCGTCAACATTCTCATATCCTACGGTGTGGCCAAGAGGTATTCGGCTGCTAGCTTACACGAGTAAGAGTACGAGTTAACAAGAAACTAAACAACAAATAAGTATAACAAAAACGTATTTTCTCTACATGTAAAACAAGCATAACATAAGGAAAAACGCAATCAACATGTGTAAATATATATTGCTTTGCAATCGGTAATCTACGGAAGAGGATTAGGGCCACACATGTAAAAAAAAAATTAAGTTCTGACTTTATTCTCAGAATTCTGAGAAAAAAGTCAGAATTCTGACTTTAATCTCAGAATTCTGAGAATAAAGTCAGAATTCTGAGATTAATGTCAGAATTCTGACATTAATCTCAGAATTCTGAGATAAAAAGTCAGAATTCTGACATTAATCTCAGAATTCCGAGAAAAAAGTCAGAATTCTGACATTAATCTCAGAATTCTGACTTTAATCTCAGAATTCTGAGAAAAAAGTCAGAATTCTGACTTTAAAGTCAGAACTACGGGTATCTGTAAGGACCAACCTCCGTGGGAGAGACACTTTGCTTTATGCAGTAGGAGGAAACCTATGGAAAGCCAAGAAGGCCACAATCCGGCCCTAGAATGGCGCGGTAAAAGTGCAAAACCGCACGGATTCCGTGCGGTTTGGCAAGAATTCGGTTACGGAATACGGTTTTGAATGACTAATAGCCGCGGCTATTAGTCATTCACTCCAGCTATTAGTTATTCACTCCGGCTATTAGTTATTCACTCCGGATATTAGGTATGCTGAACGAGCCCTCCCTCATCTTTGCTTGACCACTAAGTTTGAAGGCTGTCTAACCAATCAGTGAAGAGAAATACCAGACTAAAGTAACGCATTGTCGAGACTAGAGCTGCAGTGCCTCCATGTTTCGCCGTAACATAAAGCTGTGTTGTCTTTACTAGTTTCACTACAATGTAATGACCACCACTAGCTAGTGGAAAATACATTTGTGTCTAGTACAGGGATATATTTGTATATGTTAGGCTATATATTGAGATGGCAGTGTGCGAAATACCCGTCAATATTCGGGGATGCCCTCATCCCCAGATTGTTCTCGATATGCCGTAGCCAGCTCGGCCATAACATTACAATATTTCATGGATGCAAGCAAGCCCTTAGCCAAGACAATCAATCTATATCTATAGCCTACATGACAACACACGCACACGTTAAACACACTGGTAAAGCAATAGGAGCCTGCATTGGCTAAAGTTGTTTGGATGCACGTTATTTTATAACAGGGAGGGGCAAAGTTGTGCATTACAATGCAAACACGACAATAATTGGCACCGTTCTTGCGCACTCAGAAGAACATGAACTGAATAAATGCCAGGTATATAGCATATCGGAGACGGGCACACAATCAGTGCATTTGCAAATGAGAGCCTGCAGTATGATCGATCTTGTGACATTATTTAACCATCCATCTACAGCTAATACGATCAGACAGATACCACATATAAGCCCACAATAAGCCCAACATCACCACGGCAGGTGTGCTCTCTCTCGCACATTCACACAATCACTCCAACTTCTCCAACTCCAAGGCAAAGCTGTTTCACTAAAACCACAAACAACCACAACTAACCAGCCTACATATCCACAACAATGCACAACAATCAGTTCTATACATTGCGTCTATCTTCTGTTTGGCACACATGGCTAATTTGCATACTCGCACAGGACTGTCGGCTCCGCTTGTCAAAAAAATAGATTTGTGAATAAATGCTTTGAATTCTGAATACTGGACTTGGTGAGCTTAAATAGGCTACATTTAAGTGACCTTTAGTGAGATGGCCTAAAACGGAATACAAATGAATTATTCTAGGACATAGGCTTTCAGGATCAATTCAGAGGTTCAACTGTTCGGGATTCATTTTGTTTAGCCAGTGAAAGTGATCAGCTGTATTCCACACACTGTTAAAAATACTCCACTACAAGTAGGCTATAAGGTCACTTAATAGCCTATTTAAGCTAACCAAGTCCAGTATTCAGAATTCAAAGCAGGCTTTCCATAGGTTTCCTCCTACTGCATAAAGCAAAGTGTCTCTCCCACGGAGGTTGGTCCTTACAGATACCCGTAGTTCTGACTTTAAAGTCAGAATTCTGACTTTTTTCTCAGAATTCTGAGATTAAAATCAGAATTCTGAGATTAATGTCAGAATTCTGAGATTAATGTCAGAATTCTGACTTTATTCTCAGAATTCTGAGATTAAAGTCAGAATTCTGACTTTTTTCTCAGAATTCTGAGAATAAAGTCAGAACTTAATTTTTTTTTACATGTGTGGCCCTAATCCTCTTCCGTAGTAATCGCCTTAAAAAGGGGAATAGTAGCGGGAGAAAGATTAAAAAACACACACGCAACTCTCCTTCACTCGTCTTATTTGAATGAGGAAGAGGAGCGCGATCCCCCTACTGGAGCCCCAAGGCATTACCAACAGATCGACGAATCAAACGATCGACGAATATTATTGTTACCATGGTAACAACAATATAACAACAATATATAATACAAACCGTATGTGTGAATAAACTGTTATATACAACTTGCTATGAATAAATTGCTATACACAACTTGTCACACATTAACTACCACGCTCCTGCAGAGTCCTCCAGCGGGGGTCCAGCTTTCCTCAGTTTGGTGAGGTTGACTCTTGAAAAGAGTCCCCAGTGCTGGTTGACCCCTGGACCTGGACCAACTTTAAACTTTAAAAAGGAGTCTAGATAATAATCCGTAATTGCTGTGATCCCCATGGGACGTCCTGACCTTGGTGTCCCTTTATCAGAGTAGGGTAAAGTCCTGAAAGACCGTTTGGTACGGTGCTTTTCTCTCCTGTGATCTTCTAATTTCTTCTTGTAGCTCTAATACAGGGGTAGTGTTGGGGTAGCTACTCAAAAAAAGTAATTAGTTACTTCTTGCTAGTTACTTCTGTAAATTGTAATGAGATTACTTTACTAGTTCCTGCATTTGAAAAGTAACATCACTACTTATTACTTTTCTTTCCCGTTTCTTAATTTACTGTCGATACATGGACAAACATCATAGCCCTATTATCACTTAGTGTTTAATGTATAAATCTATATAAAATAGAATATATGAACCATATGAAAGGCAAGGCAAGGCAACTTTATTTATAACGCACTTTTCATACACAAGGCAGACTCAAAGTGCTTCACATATAAACATTGTCATACAATAAAATTAATTAAAAATAAATTAATAGAAAAGATGAAAGATGAAAGGACGATATCCCTGTCTGCAAAAAAGAAATGCCTCACTGTAAAATCCACAAACAACAGGATAAAGTAGGCTATGGTGAGGTCAATCAGTAGCAACACACAAGTTTCAAAACACAGGCTTTGGGAAACATGAGAACAAAAATTAAGTGGTCAATGAAAAATATAAAAAGGTCACTATATCCCATACAATTAAAACAGAAATGTACTTAAGCGGCGGCGACACGTGCTGTTACTTTATGTGGTCCAAAGGCTGACTGAACATGATCTATTTCGCAAGCTATGACATCGTTAGTGTATCTTCCTCTAACCCTCTTGCAGGCAAGAGCAGCCTTCTCAAGTTTTAAAGTAATGCTGTCTATCCAGTGCAACGTCATTCCTAAGTAACCTTTGTTGTTGGCGGACCAAATGTCCGCGGTGGTGGACACATGATCCAGGGAGGACTCGAAAATTATTTTGAGCTTCGATTCCATGTCGGTATAACACTTGTTCAGGTAATGGGAAAATGTCTTCCTGTCGGATGTTGGCTTGCGAGTCGCGGGTATTTTATCTAGTATTTTTCTAAATCTGGGCGATTCAATGGTCAACAGGGGAAGCATGTGTCCCGATGAACCCTGCAACCAGCCGGTCTTTCTGTGTCACCTGCTTCTGCGCTCCAACACTTGAACACTCCTTCGCACAAGCAGCTACGTCACTCCAATCGATCGCTATGGCAACGTGCCGAGGCAAGCAGGCGCTGCAGACACAGGCAGACGCTGCAGACACACGCATGCGCGCACTACAACAGATCAGAACTTTACACGCAGGCAAACACGGCTTGGGTAACGCAGGAAAGCGCGTTACAATAGTCTAGTAAAGTAGTGTAGTTACCGATATTTTAAATGCAACGCGTTACTTTACTTCGTTACCCAAAAAGGTAATATCGTTTCTGTAACGCGTTACCCCCAACACTGTACAGGGGGTGCTATCCCCCCGATTTATTACCTCTGGGCTGGGCACTTAACCCTCTCTCTGCCTGTCACCCTGTGACTGTCCCTCACCTCTGCATTTTTCTCTGAGCTCTCCTGTTTCTTTTCCAACTTCTTAAGCTGGTATTCCTGGTACTGTTGGGCCATTTTGGGGCATTTTCTGACCCAACGACCAGGTCGCTTGCAATAACAACATCAGTTAGTGGATGCTCGTGGCCCTCCTCGGCCTCTTCCTCCTCTAGGCACCTCTATAGTCGTATGTGGTTCATGGGCGCGCCCGGTGGGGGTGGACCCTGGTGGGGATTCTGAAGCTGGTACTACTGGTGGGAAGCTCTGTTGGGCCAACTTGGGGCCGTTTTTGACCCATAGTGCGAGTTGCTTGCAATAAAAACCTCCCCCAATGGGTGGTCGTGGCCCTCGTCTGCCTCTTCCTCTGTATCCCTGGTTCTGGTACTGTGGCTGCTGCTATTGTGGCTGTTGGTATTGTTGCTGCTGATATTGTTGCAGCGTGGCGGCCATCACGTACCCAGGGTAATTGGTGGGTTGGTATCCCGGCTGTAGCCATCCAGGTGGCGGGGTCCCCTGATACGCCGGTGCCAGGTACACTGCGTATGGTGTGGCCACGGGAGCTGGTGCTGTTGTTGCCGGGGCTCGAGGTGTTGGGAATGTTGATGACTGGGTTCCTAAGGGCATCATGTTCAGGGGTTCATGGGTGTCTTTAGCTTTTTTAAGCAGCAGGGACATCTCTACTTGCTCCTTAATCTGCATCCGCAGCAGTGACTTCTCTACTTGCTACTTAATCTGCATCTTCAAGAGTTGTTTCTTCAGTTCTTTGTCATCATCATCCTCGACTAACCGCCTCTCTTCATCAAAACGGAAGAGGTGATCAAGCTGTTGTACCCACTCTGTCCATGGTTTAGTGGACAGCGCTACCACTGTTCTTAGTCCCTTCTAGACCCCAGGTGGCAATCCCTGTAGGATTGCCACCTGGAAAACCTTGATCGCTAGCCTGCTGCTGCGTGGGTGGCGATCATTATTGTCCGTCCACATCCCTTTGGCCCTCACTATGTACGCAAAGATGGATTCTCTGTCAGGCCGGAGATTCCAACTTTGTCGGCTGGGTAGAGTTCACTGAGGCTCCTCCAGAAGAGGTTCCGGTTATGTATTGAAGACGGTTCTGTCAGCTAGTTCTTCAGCCCGGGCAATTTCTCCAGTTTGATGGCTTGCCTGGAGCCATGTGCCCTGCCGGTCTCTGGCTCGAACTTCCTGATCCAGGCCGATGCTCCCGCCGTGAGTGGTGGCAGTTGGTTAAGCCAGAGCGGCCATGTCCCGATGGCCCCACGGTGTGTAGGTTCCTCTCCCATCTGCATCTGTCAGCAGGGGTGCCATTCCGTTTGGCTGGTGGGAACGGGATCCGCTCTGGTTGGTTTGGGGGCTACTGGTGTTGTTCGGGCGCCGGAGACTGGGATCTCTCGACCTGGTCCTCATAGGTTCTGCTCACCTGGTACTATGGGCAGGGGTGGACTGGCCATCTGGCATACCGGGCATCGTCCCGGTGGGCCGTTGACCCAATGTGGGCCGGTCCGGTCCGCTATGTTTTATTTTTTCCTCTCCCTCTAAATTCCCTCCAATTGGGCCGGCCAATGGGCTACAGAGAGCTAGCAGAAAAGTGCTGTCAATCACAACACAAACCAGGGTGGGCGGGACCTCATGGTGCGGGCCGGAGTCGCGGGAGCTGAAAACGCCCGGGTGGCCCCGACAAACTGCAACTTAATTCCTCTGGAGATGGAAGTTAAATGTTCAAAGTTGACAGACCTATTTGGTGCCGAAGTCCACACCCCAGCAGGTGCTGCTGCGTCAGGAGACGAGCGAGTGGAGGCATATATGCTAAGTAACGTTAGCCTGGGGCTAGCTAGGCTACATTTTGAGACCTGTCCAAAACAAAGTAGAAAACGTTTTTACATTGAATGTGATGTGACCTAATTAACTGCATACTTGTGACAACATATTAGCCCAGAGTTGGAGGGCTGTGAATGTTGGTAGTTGTGGTTGATTTTGTTTAAATAGGCCGAATTGTGATATTATTGGTTATTATTGTTCAGATGATTTGGCTAAGCTAGCTAACAGCTGCTAACGTTAGCAGTCTCTTGTTGCCATAGCAACAGTAAACATTGACATGGACTAATGAGCTGTAAATAGAGATGCAGAATCAAGCTGTATTGTAAATACAGATGAGGTACTTTGAATTTTAGCACAAATTACAAGTAAACCTATTGGAAATAATTAGTTTAATTTGCAATATTTGCCATTGAATTTATTGTAATCTTTCAATTAATTTATTGTTTACTGAGGTGATGACTATTTCATGTGGTGAGAGGAATGCAATATGTGTATGTTTAAAGGTTTATGTGAAGAAACATACTATATGTGTGATAAAATGACAATTGGTTATTCATAAATGTCTCTTTATATTCTCTGCCACCATCATCTCCTGTCAAACAGGTTTTCCTCACCTGCTAGAAGTTATTCTAAGAGAGAGAGAGAGAGAGAGAGAGAGAGAGAGAGAGAGAGAGAGAGAGAGAGAGAGAGAGAGAGAGAGAGAGAGAGAGAGAGAGAGAGAGAGAGAGAGAGAGAGAGAGAGAGAGAGAGAGAGAGAGAGAGAGAGAGAGAGAGAGAGAGAGAGAGAGAGAGAGAGAGAGCTTCTCTTGACTTTGTGAGTTTATTCAGTGCTTAATTTGTCCAGTGGGAGCTCCCGGAGCGCTGAGGACGGGGGGGGCGATTGTTGACGGGGGGGGGGGGGGGGGGGGGGGGGGGTTGGTATCGTCAACCTACGAACTTCAGTGAGGGTTTCATTCCATCTATACACGGGTGTACGCCTGCAGCACGGGGCGCCAAAGTGCCTATTCCCCACGCAATGTTATGTCGTACTTCATTGATTACCGCTACGCAGCGCATTTTTTTTTTATGCTGCTCGTGGCGGAGCTGGCGGAGCGCACGTCAGAGCTTCCGGAGCGCGCGTCAGAGGTTCCGGAGCGCACGTCAGAGCTTCCGGAGCGCGCTCCCCATTGCTCCCCCTCAAATTAAGCACTGAGTTTATTATGCAACTTGTTTTGCCTCAGATTGAAACAAATGGTTTGATTATGATTATTTCCTGGTTGAAGATTTTCACATTGATTTTAATTTCAAACATTTGCATATCTTTTAAGTTAAATTAACAGTTATGCAGGTAGGCCGAATTACAGGTCTGAATAGATATGCATTCTCATATACATGTGGACACTGCACTACACAGACACAGCTGGACACTGAACTGGCTGCTGAATGTAGCGATCCCTGTGTGATAGTTCCAAAGGAAATTACACGAAAGAAGAAGACAGTCACAGACTAATAACTGCAAGAGAGGAATTAGCGTTGGATCATGTGTGATATTTAACAAGGGTTTTGTAGTAGATATGGCGGGTGGAGATGCAGCAACCACAGGATGTCTGTTAACTTCCTGTTCGGGTTTCACACCTTTCTTGTCAGCAGCACAAGAAACACAAACTTGAAAAACAAAAAACTGTACTATTATTCGGATATACAGGGTTCTTCCCGTTCGTCTCGTCCCACCCCTAGTGCTAATAATGTAGTGGGCTGGTCTGGAGAGAAAATGCCAGGGCTGAATTTTTCTCCCAGTCCACCCCTGACTATGGGCCTGTGGTAGGGATGGAGAGCCTCAGCCCGTCACTCGTCTCCGACAAGTCCTTGACCCTGGTCCTTCCTCAGAATCACGTCGGGGTCACCAAATTGTTGCGTTCTTTCAGAAAAGGTTATCGAATCAGGATCGCTTACTCACTTTATTTGGTAAAGTTTCGGTATGTAACTATGAAGCAATTCGAGGTGGATTGCATATAGGCTACACGCGTGGAGAGACATTTGGCTGCTCGTCTGGGAGATGAGCTGCCTCTAGGGTTTCTGCCTGTTTCGGGTCCTGCCCTCTGTTTACATATAGTGCAAGCGTGGCCTATATAACGTATGATATTGTGGGTCACGTAGGGGATCCTGGCAGTTAAGTGTTTTCAGTTGATGAAAGGCGTTTTTGAAGTCTTTTGTTTGTTACTAGGTTAAGTGGAGTTGTTGTAGCACTTTATATCCGAATTATCTTATCACTTCAACTAACTATAAATATAAGGAATCGGGGAGTCCGGAACAAGTATTGACAGAGACTTTATTGCTACCCACAAACAAGCAACAGGAAAGCCGAATGGTTTGCAAAGCACTAACGGGAGCTCCGATCCCGCTCTCCCTTATCCATTCAAAGTGAGCTGTTTTGCATGTAATATGACTGTCCTGGTATATGCTCAAAATGGCCTTATATGGCATGGACGGTCAGCCTTACATTCCTTTAGGTATGTGTTCATCTCCTGTAGTTAATCTAAATAATGGGAGGATGTCAGTAGCCTGGGCCCCAGACTCCTTGTGGCCTTATGAGGCCCTTGCTCTGAGTCCAGAGGTGGTTTCTCTACTTTCCACCATTAATGTATATGCCTGATGTATATAGGCCTGATAATACTCATAGTTAATATAAAAGTAATGGTTAATTTCTCCCATAGGGTTAATGGGTCCGGGGTGTTATTTAGTTGTTGAATGCTAACATGTGTGTTTATGGTTGTCGCCAACATCACTGACTATGTCATGTTTGTTCATTGGATGTGCTGTTTTCTCATGCGTTTGTGTGTGGAATAAAAGTAGCCTGCAGTCGTGCGGTGTATGGGACGCATACACGTAGAGTTAAAACCTGACTGTGTGCTTCTTGGTCGCCGCTACATTGGTGTCAGAAGTGCGATTTATTGGAACCAGGGAACTGGAGAAAAACACCTTTCCCGAGTGGGGTTTGCCGACGGCGCGTCCTAAGGAGGAGGACGTGGAGGAATGGCCCGGTGCGACAGCAGCGCTATACCACCCAGCGGCCGTTGGCAGTGCCACAGGACCGGCGGCGGCCGACCGACACCTGGTGGCCAGGCTGCCCAAATTTTCCGGGGCGGTCAAGATCGCCGCACGGTACTGCGGCTGGAGCACGGACGAGTCCGCCTCCCAGCTTGCCCTTGCGTTGGAGGGAACGGCGGTGCAGGCTCTGCTGGACCTGGCCCAAACAGACCAACGGGACCTCCAGGCCCTGACCCGGGCCTTGGAGAGGCATTTCGGGCAGCGGGTGGTCATGAACCACAGCCGGGAGTTGCTGTTCACCCGCCGCCGCCGGGAGGGGGAACGGTTGGGGGCCTACGCAGCGGACGTACAGCTGTACGCCCAGCCGGGGTTATTCCGGTTTCCCTGCTGCGGCTAAGGAGGAACTGGCCCTTAATTTGTTCCTTGAGGGACTTGCTCCGCCGCGGCTGGGTCAGCACGTCCGCCTCGCCGGGCCCCCCAACCTCGAGGTGGCTCTCGACGTGGCGGAACGGGCGGAGCGGGAGTTATCCGACCTGCAGCCGTCCGATGCCTCCCGACCTCACGTCCGGCGGGCGGACTATGAGCCGGACGAGGACGGGGAGGAGTGTTTCCAGGCCTGGACTTCGCCCCAGCGTCCCCGACAGCGTCCGCCACAGCCTCCACCACCCGACAACCGACATGAGTCCGGAGCTGACCGGCGCCGTTTCCGGTGCGGGGAGCCAGGCCACCTGGCCCGTGACTGCCCGGCATCGGCACCACAGGCTAGACCATCTTGTCCAGCGGGAAACTACGTCGGAGCGGCCCAGTTAGGGGACCACCGCTCCGGATTCCAACGCCTCTCCACGGTCGGTGCGCTCTGGTTGGCAGTCCGGGCCGCGCCAGGGGCCTTTACCTCCGCTGCAGGATCGATGGCCGACCCTGCACGGCCTTGGTGGACACTGGGTCGACCTTCTCCCTGGTGCGTCCGGTCATTTTTCCGGACACCACCGGCACACTCTCGGGGGGTGGATGTGACCAGCGTCCGCCTGACGACCGTGACGGAACAGGAGACCGGAATACGGGGGCTCTGGCGCCCAGCGGAGTAGTCGCCAGGTTGTGCCCCGGGAGCATTGGCCTCTGGCCGGTTCCTGCATTCCCCACGGCCCTGTGTCTGACGTCTTTCCTTCCGCCGAGGCCGTCAATGCGCTTTGGCTGCGAAGTGGAGTTGGCCTCGACGTACCGCAGAGTCGACAGCTGAGGCTGTTACTCGAGGAGTACGGGGAAATTTTCGCGGCCCGGGATGAGGACTGTAGGCGGACAGGCCTGGTGCAGCATGCCGTCGACACCGGCTCTGCTCGGCCCATCCGCCTGCGGCCCCACTGATAAGCACTGGCCAAACGACAGGCGGCGGAGGAGAAGGTCCGCGAGATGGCTGCCGGGGGGGTGATCAAGCCCTCGTCCAGTCCATGGGCGGCTCCGGCCGTCCTGGTGGGGAAGAAGGATGGCAGCTGGAGGTTCTGCGTGGACTACCGGCGCCTCAAGGAGGTCACTCGGAAGGACTCATACCCGCTGCCACGGATTGACGACGCGTATGACTTATTGGTGCACACCCGCGATTTCGACAGGGCGCTGGCGAACCTGCGGGAGGTTCTTGAGGCCATCCGCCGGGCCGGGTTGCGGCTGAACCCTGCCAAATGTTCCCTGCTGGCCAGGGAAACGTTGTTCTTGGGGCCCGTGTTCAACGAGCATGGCGTAGCCACTAACCCGGACAAGGCGGCAGCGGTCCGGGACTGGCCGATCCCCGGACAACACCAGTGACCTGCAGAGTTTTCTGGGCCTGGCGGGGTACTACCGCCGGTTTGTTAAGGACTTTGCTACGGTCCCCAGCTCCCTCCACTGCCTAACCGAGGCGGGCCGGCCATATGTCTGGGACAACGCCTGTGCCACGGCCTTCGCCCGACTCCAGGCGGTCCTCACCGAGGCCCCGGTCCTGGCTTACCCCGACGCTTGCCGTCCCTTCATCGTAGACACTGATGCCAGTAACGTGGGGGTCGGTGCGGTCCTCTCCCAGGGGGTGGGAGAAGGGGGAACGTCCCTCGGCCTACTTCAGCCGCACTCTCAGTCGGGCGGAGTTCAATTACTGCTTGACCCGACGGGACCTTTTGGCTGTGGTTTTGGCCTTGCGGCATTTCATGCCATACCTGCATGGCAAGCATTTCCAGATCCGCACTGACCATGCGTCCCTCACTTGGCTCCTCAATTTTAAGAACCCTGAGGCCAGGTGGCTCGATGGCTGAAGGTTTTACAGGAGTATGATTTTGAGGTCCAGCATCGGGCGGGGCGTCTCCAAAGCAACGCCGACGCACTCTCCCGGCGGCCCTGTGCAGTCCTGGAGTGTCGCTACTGCCTGCGGCATGAGGAGCGGGCCCATGAGTCTCCGATGGTGGCGGCTCTCCAGACCACCGAGGCTGACCGGACCATCGGTGAGGCGGAGGGGTGGCTCCTGCTGACGGCGAGTCAGTTGGAGCAGCAGCAGCAGGCCGACGACCCTGGCGTTGGTGAGGAACTGGCTGGAGGCGGGAGTGAGGGCCTTAGGTGAAGGCCTACCACTCCCAGTGGGGATGCTTCCGGCTCCACAACGGGGTGGTCCACCGCAGCTGGCAGGACCTTAGGGGTAAGGGCGACATACTGCAGCTGTTGGTGCCCCATGTGCTTCGTCCCCAGGTGCTGCAGCTGGTCCACGGCTCGGTGGGACCGGGGCACTAAGGGAACGCCAAGACCCTGCATAGCCTGCGGGGGCGGTTCTACTGGCCGGGCTGTCGACGGGACGTTGAGCTGCACGTCCACTGCTGCGACACCTGTACGGCGCAGAAAGGGCCTGCCCAGCGCTCCCACGCCCCGCTCCAGCAGTACCTGGGGCCGTTTCCAGTCACCGACTCCGGCAACCGTTACGTCCTCGTGGCCATGGACTACTTCACCAAGTGGCCCGAGGCGTATGCGGTGCCGGATCAGAGCGCCGCCACCACCGCGGAGAGGCTGGTGGAGGAGATGTTTGTCCGTTTCAGGGTCCCTGCCGAGCTCCAGAGCGACCAGGGGCGGAACTTTGAGTCCCAGGTCTTTGGGGAGGTCTGCCGGCGGCTGGGGGTGCACAAGACGAGGACAACGCCGCTCCATCCCCAGAGTGACGGGTTGGTGGAGCGGTTTAACCGCACCCTGGCCACCCAGCTCGCCATCCTCTCCAGCCAGCACCAGCGGGACTGGGACCGCCACCAGCCCCTGGTCCTGTGGTCCTATCGGACGGCAGTGCAGGAGTCCAGTCACTGCACGCCGGCTGCCCTCATGTTGGGGCGGGAGCTCCGGACACCGGTGGACTTGGTGTTAGGGGCATATAAAAATCACCCATATAAAACTCTTGTCCCAGAGTAAAGGAGTTCTTTAAGACGTTGTTGAAGTCCTTCTGCTGCTGTGTCGGCTTTGCCCATGGGGACCTGGACTAACTGGTTCATACATGGACCCGCCCAACAGCAGCTGCTGGCCTAAGTCCAGTGTTGAACACCCCAAAAGCAGCTGCCTTGAGATTAGTTGGGACCACCCCAAAGGCAGTGGACCTGAGACTAGTGTGGACCAACCGGAAGAGGTCCGCCCACTAAACTGTCGTCCTATGGGGGCCTGTGGAAAGCCAAACTGTGTACAGTAATCAACTGCTTCTTGGAAATCGAGGCAAGCTTCCAGCCGATGTATCTTCCAACATGTTTAACTGCATTCATACTCATGACTTAAAGGAACTCAAGTCATTATATATCTGAAATAAACACATGGCATTTAGATAAGCTGAATGGAAACCTTGATTTAAATATTATCAGTTTATTATGACAGTAAACAAACAGCAAGAAACGTAATGGATCTAGAAGATGTACTTTACTGATTTATAGTGGCTCACAGCTTATTAGTAAATGGATACAGTTATACAAATGTTGAAAGAGTTAATTAACATTAAAATATGGCAGCATATTGAGGCGTGTGCTACTTGTCTGTAAGCAACACATCAAAGATGAAAAATGAAAATAAAATAAATGGACAGAGGTCAGAACAACGACATTAAAAGGTAGATTTATCCCCATCCTTCTTCTTCTGCCCATTGGTCTCTCAGTGAGGGCCAGACATGAAGAGGAGGCTTCACTGGGCTCCGTCATCACAGAGAGGGCTGAGAGACTATCAGAGACGCAGAGAGAGAGACAGACAGACAGACAGACAGACAGACAGACAGAACGACAGACAGAGAGACACAGACAGACAGATAGATAGACAGATAGACAGACAGCCCTGTTAGAGGGGTATACATATTTTCTTGCAGGATATACATAATCTTGGGGTATACATAATCTTGTGAGGATATAATGCTGCTGAGAGAGAAAAGATAGATGGAGGAGAAAGATTATCATGTTTGGAAAATAGAGAATGAAACTGTACAAAGGGGGGGGGGGGTGAAAACCCACGAGAGGATTAGAAAGTGAGTCAACAGGAGCGGAGCAGAGCAGAGCAGAGCAGAGCAGAGCAGAGAGAGAGAGAGAGAGAGAGAGAGAGGTGCACACAACTGGTAGACATGAGTCAAGAGCATCCTGCAGCGCACAGTGTCTATGAACCCCCCCTACACGGGGAACCCCCCCTTACACAGGGAACCCCCCCTACACGGGGACCCCCCCCCCCCTCCCATGGGGAACCCCCCCCTACATGGAGAACCCCCCCTCACTGGGGGAACCCCGACTCACACATCCTCAACCACAACAACAACAACAACAAGGAGCGGTTTCCATGGTCCCAGCCTCACCCCCTCGGGGTCCCGGGTGCCGGGGGCGTGCGGCCCAGCCTGGAGGCGGCGGCGGAGGACCAGGAACCCAACGAGGGCCGCGGCCAGCAGGCCGGAGGCCCCCAGCAGGACCAGGAGGACTGGGGGGAGAGGAGGAGAGGGTGAGGAGAGAGGAGGAGGAGGAGGAGGAGGAGGAGGAGGAGGAGGAGGAGGAGGAGGGTGAGGGTGAGGAGAAGGAGGAGGAGAAAGGAGGAGGAGAGGTGAGAGGAGGAGCAGGGAGGAGAGAGAAGGAGGAGGAGGAGGAGGAGGAGGAGGAGGAGGAGGAGGAGGAGGAGGAGGAGGAGGAGGAGGAGAGAGGAGGAGAGAGGAAGAGGAGAGAGCAGAGAGGAGGTCCAGGAGGAGGACTGGAGGATGGGGGTGGTGGCACTAGGACTCAATAAAGGGGATTCATTGTGAGACTGTCCGGGTATTATATATTATTATATTATAGATTTGATTATTAATGATTATCAGTCTGGCCTTCAATGGGCAGAAATAGATTTCCAAATATGGGCGCGGGCTGACCATCAGAATTAACCACTTGGGGACGTTCTCACTCTCCTCACCCTCTCCGAATCCAAACATATTCTCCTTTGGAAAGCCTACCGTACAGATTTATTTATCTTTTATGATCGCTGTTCAGTCTATTTGTTATCAAATTGCCTTTTTTTTTGTTCCATTGGCAGACTGCACTATTCCCTGTTCATCACAGACTGATTGTTGGAGCCATTTAGAGGTCTTTTGTGTTGAATATTTTTAAGTGAATATATTTTGAGTCTAAGGCTAAAAGTATGAATTATGAATTATAAAGTGTATGAAATATTAATCAAACTTTCATTCATATGTATATTTATGCACTTTGTGATGACGTGGTGATTAGTCCGTTGTGTCACCTGGGGAAGTAGGTGTGTCACGCTCTACCTGGAGCCTATTGGGGGCCCTCATATAGGGCAGGCTAATTACTGTAGTTCGGGTTTGGAAGGCAGAGAGCCAACAGTTTTCTGACCGCATTATCGCATTATTTCGCATTATTTCGCATTATTGGACGCATTTTTGACAGATTATTTTACATTGAAAAGCCCTTTTTGTCCAATACGAAGAACCCTGTTTTGGCCGCAAACAGTTACATTGTCTGGAGTATTTATGTTCAGTTATTTCCTGGAAAGTCAACCGGAGTTATTGCTTAATAAATAAATCAACACCAAGTTAAACAATCTCTGTGCGTGCTTCCCAAGAAATGTGTGTCGGACTACCTCTGCCTCAGGAATATATAGGGCGAACAAAGGGTTCGCCACTTCACTGATAGTCCCTCCCCCTAGCGCTGATTGTCATATCATCACTAGTCTCACAAAGCCTGACCAAACTACAGCAAGTAGAATGTATATCATCACAGACTGATCCCCCTGATCTCCCCCTAGCGCTGATTGGTCCGCCCCCTAGCGCTGATTGGTCCTTTCATCACAGACTTATAGTCCCTCCCCCTAGCGCTGATTGGTCCTTTCATCTTAGGGAAGAGTGTTTCAACGGGCTGGACTGAGAGAAACAGAGCGTGAACCCAATCCTCTGTCGTGGTACCTGAGCGGTTGTTCCTGGGAGGGCTGGTGAAGGCACAGTATTTAACAGGGGCCGATTTCTGTTTGATGAACGCCACCATGGACACCATCACACAGTACTCCACCCCGGGCTCCAGGTAGCCAATCACAGTCTTCTCTTCGTAGTCGACAGACATGTGGAACTTAAGAGCGGGCAGACGCACACACACAACATGTTTATACCTCATCGTTCACAGCCCTTATTATAATAACGCTGATGGACAAAACCTTAAAGCTATTTCTGGGTTCTCCTTTCAGGTGTTTTCCTGATTTCAAGACCGTTACCAGACTGACTTCCAGACTGACTTCCTGATTAACTTCAAGACCGATTTCCAGTACGATTTACAGACTGATTCCCTGCAGAGCTCGCCCTGGTCAGGCCAATCCATCCCAACTGTCGTTCTGATACGGGGCGGGTTTCCTACAGAGCCGCCCTACACAGGAGCGCTGTTGAGGAATCTTCATAAACAACTAAGATGGTGCCGCTGATGTGTCACAGGTTCCGTGGCTCTGATTGGCTGAGGGCCTAACCACTGCTTCCAGAGGCGGTTTGCACCCGTTGATAACGCCCCTTTGAAATCAAATGAACAGAGAGGTTTGAGACGATTACGCATCTGCGAGTTGGTCTGGTGATGTCAACATGCTAATAGACGACAGGATCTAAAAATGTAAAATAACCAAAACAAACCACAGAAGGGTGGATCTACCTCACCGATCAAATTTCATTTGTCAGGAAAAATTTAAAAGTATATTTAGATCTCATAGGCCAAACTAATGAACTCAGTCTAGTAAAGGATTACAGAGTATGATCTGAATCCCAGCCCCTCTGCTGGGGTTCAGCCACTGGCCTTCAAACCCCCCACCAACTAGTCAACGAGCAATAATTCAGTTACAATGAGGAGTGCTGAGCTAGCTAAGAATTATGTTAATACGACACCATCTGCAGTAGAAACCCGTACAACAATGAAAATATTCTACTGAAAAAGAGGAAGGATTAAAACCCTTGTTCTCTGGGGGCCAGAGGGGCCCTTGAGCCCCCACCTGTACTCCGTCCCGGGTCCTGCGTACAGACAGCAACATGTGTCTGTAGCGCTCCAGCTGCTGCCACCTGCTGGTCAGAGGTCGGACCTGCAGCACCAGGCAGTTCCCACAGCCGGCCACCGACACGTCAGGGGGCCCCACAGCCGCTGGGGGGGAGGGGGGGCAGAGAGAGGGGGAGGTCAGGAAGTACATCAAAATACTTCCATTTAAGCACTAAGGAACTTAGATATTTAAATAAATATTGTTAATAGTCTAATGTTTGTGATGGTGTGTGATGTGTGTGTGTGTGTGTGTGTGTGTGTGTGATGGTGTGTGTGTGTGTGATGGTGTGTGTGTGTGTGTGTGATGGTGTGTGTGTGTGTGTGTGATGGTGTGTGTGTGTGTGTGATGGTGTGTGTGATGGTGTGTGTGTGTGTGTGTGTGTGTGTGTGTGTGTGTGTGTGTGTGTGTGTGTGTGTGTGTGTGTGTGTGTGTGTGTGTGATGGTGTGTGTGATGGTGTGTGTGATGGTGTGTGTGTGTGTGTGTGTGTGTGTGTGTGTGTGTGTGTGTGTGTGTGATGGTGTGTGTGTGTGTGTGTGTGTGTGTGTGTGTGTGTGTGTGTGTGTGTGTGTGTGTGTGTGTGTGTGTGTGTGTGTGTGTGTGTGTGATGGTGTGTGTGATGGTGTGTGTGTGCTCTCACAGTGGGTCATGGGCTGGAAGAGGCCCGAGGTGGCCCAGTCCGAAGTGCTGCCGGCGGGGCTGTAGGCCTGGGCGCGGGCCTGGTAGCGGGCCCAGGGGTCCTTCATGAGGCCGCTGAGCTCACAGGTCTGGCCGGGCTCCAGGCTGGAGCAACGAGCTGCTGGCTTCCACACGCTCTTCCTCCTGGGAGACGAGAGGAACGGCTGAGGGGAGGGTCATAC
Source organism: Gadus morhua (assembly GCF_902167405.1). NCBI lineage: Eukaryota > Metazoa > Chordata > Actinopteri > Gadiformes > Gadidae > Gadus > Gadus morhua. Next base: position 19,080,281 of record NC_044064.1, on the reverse strand, counting down.
CACTGCTTAACGGTCGATCGGTCAGATGAGGAGAGGGGAGAGGGCTTTGGAGCTGATTCAGTGTTTATCCAATCCCTGGGAGGTTACATCCGATTTACTGAATGCCACAGTGGTGTTAACACAACCAAGTGTACTTCAACTAGCATATGTCATAAACCTATCCAGATGTTCCTAAACCAGTCCATCACATTTACATATCAACATGGTCTTAAACCAGTCCTTCACAGCTACATATCCAGATGTTCCTAAACCAGTCCATAACAGCTACATTCAAGAGGTTCCTAAACCAGTCCATCACAGCTACATATCCAGATGTTCCTAAACCAGTCCATCACAGCTACATATCCAGATGTTCCTAAACCAGTCCATCCCACCTACATATCCAGATGTTCCTAAACCAGTCCATCACACCTACATATCCAGATGTTCCTAAACCAGTCCATCCCACCTACATTCAAGATGTTCCTAAACCAGTCCATCACAGCTACATATCCAGATGTTCCTCAACCAGTCCATCACACCTAAATTCCAGATGTTCCTAAACCAGTCCATCACAGATGCATATCCAGATGTTCCTCAACCAGTCCATCACACCTACATTCCAGATGTTCCTAAACCAGTCCATCACAGATACATATCCAGATGTTCTTTGTGTGTATGTTTTATTATGCGTCAGTATTCAGGTCTGTTATGAAGCAGTGTGTATTATAATTATGTGTAAGTATTAGTGTGTACAGTATAATAGTATAGTAGGCCTACCGGACTTTCATCACCTGAATCCTGAAGTGTGTGTGACCTGGGGTCTCAGACCCGGGCAGGAAGTGCAGAGTGTGTTCCAAGTTGACCGAGGTGATTGACACGTTGGTGGGGGCAGGGAGAGAGATGCCCACTCCTAGAGAGAAAAAGAGACAGAGAGACACAGACAGACACAGACAGACACACACACACACACACACACACACAGAAAGACGGAGAGAAATCTAGAAATCCAGTTGACACATCTGTACTGTAAATCTTACAAGTTACTCAGATAGCAATGATAAATTCATAATTATTCTTAAACAAATAAAGTATTCATTGAATCCCCCCCCCCCCTTCTTCCGCAGGTGAAGTCCATCTTCACCATTCAAGCCAATAGCAACGACTGAGGGACTCCGATGTTGCGCCTCATGAACTCATAACCCTCCCATATTACCGCAGTGGAGCAGCAGCAGCAGCGCAGCCGTCCACGGAGCCATGGTATTCAGTCCGGACGCAGGCAGGGAGGCTGAAGGTAGGGGGACCGAGCAGAGGCAGGGAGGCTGATGGTATGGGGACCGAGCAGAGGCAGGGAGGCTGATGGTATGGGGACTGAGCAGCGAGCGGTAGGGAGTCATGCCTTGGATTTCAGGAGCAGGGCTAAGTTTCATTTTGTCTGTAGTCCCACCCCTAGGTGTTTTCAACAAACAAGTCGGTGAACTGCCAAGCTGAGCTCCAAACACAGCTTAGATATACGCTCAGAGGAGACATGCGTAGCGAGCCTGGACAGTATTCTTCTTCAAATGAGTTGGTGGATTTCTTGTGTAACAGGCTGTTTCTATGTGCAGGCTGGATTCACTTCGAAAAAAAAAAACTAACAGTGAGATCCCTTGTTGGCTCATGTGAAAGAAACCTTTTGAACACTAGTAAGTTATCATTGTACTTTAATTTGACATGGTTAGAAAAAGGTGAAAGATATGATTAATTAGACTGGTATAAAAGTAGAAATACATGAAAAGATTATGGCATTGACTGAATGTTTTCAACAAGTACTTTGAATGTGTGTGAATAATAAGTAATTGGTACAAAATATATGTGTATTTGAGTGAGTATGGAAACTGTGTTTTTGTGTGTAAATACTTTGAAAATACAGGACAGAATTATTATTGTAACAACACATTTCAGTTTTATGATGGATGGATTACAATTCTGATTCCGATGCAACGATTTTGAATGTAAGCAAACACAATAAATGTAATTCAAAATCAAACTTCCATCCTATAATTATTAACACTTCTTAAACCAGCTTCATCCAAAGGATCCCTGTGTGAGGACCCACTGTGGTCGAATACTGTGTTCCAGCGCAGGCAGCACTCTGCTGACTGTCAAGAGTCGACCCCAAGGGACGTCCCGTTATTGTAAAATAATACTTAACTAGCTTAACGGAACTTTCATCAATAATACTATTTGGGCTATAGCAGCTGAAGTTAAGAATGCTTTGTGGTTGTTGGTATTGCGTCATCAAGGAAACATCTGGTCACTAGTCCAATCAGACCGATATGTAATGAATTGATTTGACAGGCAGACGTGTCCCGTTATTAACAAATAAAGCACACCCTTCAAACCTTATTGACCGGTCAGAATTAGGTAGTCAACAATGCTATGGCATAAACATTTCTAAGTACAAAATAAATTGGAAGTTAATGGCAAAAGTATAACAGTTGACCAACTCAAAATGGGTTGGCCAGTCTTTGAAGGCCACTTGGTGAACAGTTCAAGAAGACGGAGTGTGAGAGGCAGAGGGACGCAGGGTTCCCCCGTCCGCTACGGAGAGGGACCCGTGGTGCATCGGTGTCCGGAGAGGACGATTCAGCCACAGCAAGAGTTGATCTACCAGCACTGGCCCAGTCAGTTTTCACTGTCCACAAGGATAACCTATATCTATACCGCGCCTTCACTACTGAGCTGGGCCGAAGTGCAACCGCCGGTGGACATGCGCCATAAGGATAAACCTTTTATAGGTGGCTACAAAATGGCCCAAAAATAACAAGGTCATCGCAATCTTAGTGAGTTTCAGAGCATAGGGTTCAGAGCTTAATCACTCATACTTTGGAAAGATAAGTTTTTGAACCTTGGCCGAAGGAACTTGGAACACCAAGTTGTTACCTGAAGACTTTCGATTCAGTTAAAATGAGAGAAGGAATTATTCCCTGGAATGTAAATCTAGTCCTATAGCTTTAACCAAACCAGCAGATTAATCTACGTGCTCACCGGTAGGAGGTCATCACACTAAAGACAAAGAAAAGGTGCATTTGTGGCATAATGAAATAAAACAAATAAAAAAAAAAGTTTAGAGTTTGTCAGCTCGGCCTAACGTCTCAAATACCCGTCCTGCTCCTCCACATCCACGTCCTCATCCTCCACAGAGATGAGTGTTTCCATGGAAACCTCTTCCTCTTCGGCCGTCGGTGGCAGCGTGGCCGCGTCTTCGTGGGGACCCCCCAAGGTCAGCGAGAGGAGGTTCACGTCACTGCAGCCCTCCCCCGAGCCCACCCCAGGCTCCGCCTCCGGCGACGGTGCCGGTGGGTCTGCGCTACAAGCAAGGTGCAAAGCATGCTGGTCCCACGTCGTCACAGCAACCGAGCCCAACGTTTTCAGAGCAATGGCACGGAGCTCGGACTGCAGTTCAGAGGGACGCCACGGTGTGCCGATGGCGGCTGAAGGAGCGACCGTGTGAAGAGAGGGAGCCAGGAGGGGGCGTGTGGAGAGGGAGGACGATGAGGAGCACGATGAGAAGGAGGAACAGGAAGAGTCCACATGCGGCCCGTAGCCTCCCAGGGACCTAGCGCTCCCAGCGGTGGAGACCCCCTCCTCTTGGACGCTGTGGTCCACCCGCGCTGCACACTTCCCCCCAGCAGAGGGCGCCGCGGCCCCCAGGTGGATGTGGGCGCAGACGCGTTCTTTCTGCGGCATTGCAAGCCTCTCCTCTACCAGGGGATTGATGAATATCTGTGAGTGACAGACAGACGGACAGACACAGACACAGACAGAGACAGAGACAAACACAGAGACAGAGAGAGAGAAAGAGACAGAGACACAAACAGACACAGACACAGACACACACAGAGACACAGAGAGAGAGAGAGAGACACACAGGCACACACAGAGATAGAAAGATACACACACACACACACTCACAGAGAGACACAGACACACATATAAGACACAGACAGACACACAGAAAGGGGCAGACAGATACAAAGAGAGACACACACAGAGAGACAGACACAGACACAGAGAGGGAAGCGACAGAGACAGAGAGATTAAATTAAAATATCAATAGAGACTATCCCTTTTCAAGTCATTATTGTTAGAAACGACATAAACAAAAGAAACAATATGACTGTGAGTCATATATTCTCCTCACCACTGTGAAATAGTTCGAATCATTGAACACAGAGGAAACATGAGGCTGGGAAGTGACTCATCTCTCCGTCGCCACACACAGCTGCACTCACAGGAAGTGGAAGCGAAGCTGATCACGCTACTTACACCCGCAGGGGCGCCGGAGTGCCCGTGAAAACAATATACATGAACACAAATGGAGATTATTCAAATAAACTGGTTTGTGAACAAATTACTTGATGGCTAACAATGTTTATTTGAATAATACACACGTGAATATCATATATGTACGTGTATTCTTAATATACCTGCAAATAACTGAACCCCTTGACTTGAAGGTTATCATGTCAAGGGGTTGTTTTTCAACCAACATTTTTATTTGTATCTTATTATAAAAGCATGGGTGTTCGTTGGGTAGGGGGCTTATCAGTGCAGGGATGCCAGTGCAGCTGTCTGACCCCCCCACCGTGGCCTCACGCCTGCACACAGACCTCAGAGCAGTGTACAGTAGTCGCTGAACCCACGCGGTGGCTGGTGTTAGCGACAGTGGAGGGCGGTAGGAAGTGAATTGAGAAGCGATACCAGTTCTGGTAATAGCTGTTCCGGCCCCGGCCTGCTGCGAGTGGCTCTGCGGGTTGCGACACGCCTCGGCCTGCTGGAATCGGATTGAGCCACGACGACACGGCTCAGTCATTAGTAAAATAATCGAATAATAAAAATATAGAAATTTAAGGATTTAAAATAATCAAATATGACTTTTACCAATCGATTTATTTGTGCAATAACCTGTCAATCCTGAGCCTCTTAACAATTAAGCAGTCAGACTCCTGGAGAAACACACTACCCCCCAACCATCCACACGCACTCCACAACAACAGACTGCTATTTAACCATCTATTGTATTTGCACAGCATTTATCTATTGCACAATAACCCTACATGTGGCTGCTATCACTACCACTTGAACACCCTATAATTCACACTTTATTGCACATCATTACTTTTTATCATTATTGATGCTGCTACTTACTTATTTATTTTCATACTTATTTTATATTTTTTATTTTATATTCTTTACTTTGTTTCTTTTCATACGGTTTCTTATCTGTATTTATTTATTTTATCTTGTACTGTTGCTGCTATGTGAATGTTGAGGAACCAAGCCTAAGAAATTTACTCTTGTGTACTGTACAATAAGATGTAATAAAAGTGATTCTGATTCTGAATAACTTTTGTGACGTTGTTTGCTGTTGCTTGCATCTGAACACCGAAGGTTATTGAAAGTCCTAAATTAATGTAATTTAATGTATTTCTTGAAAGCCTGACATACAAGATGTCAGGCTTCAAGAACGGTAAAGCGATTCAGAGATTGCTTCGTTTTTGTGGGGAACAATACGATGAACCACCTGACCCACTGCAGTACAGCTGTCTGGTACCAGGACAGACACTGAGACAGGGCGGCTCCCTGTGGGTGTCGTCAGGAAACGGTTCAGCAGAGTGGCACCTTGATTCACGTACAGCCCACAGACAAACCGCAGCACATGCCTCAATCTACCCTTCCGCAGCACATGCCTCAAACATTTTGCAAAAAATTTATAAAAGCTTGCAATATCGGTCAAATATAAATGAAATATTTAATCTTAAACCTCCTGGAGAATGTCTTAAACAACGACTTTACTCCGATGCACACCAGCCATGTTTTAAAGAGCAGACGACCTGTGTGCTGTCGATGTCTACACGCTGAAGGCTGTACTGGACTAATTTGGGATGGAAACAGGAACCCGTGTAGAAGTACGCTTACACAATGGAGGTGAATCTGAAGAGCAACCATGTGGGCCTGTTCACAATCCCACCGTCTGTAGGCCGTTACGCTGGCACCGTGAAATCTGAACTGTTTTAAAATACAGCAGGTGATTTTAAATGCAACATATAGCCATGCCCCACCTGCTAAAACGCTCACAACAGTCGGCCAAAGCGCTAAGGTGATTGTAGAAACCACACCTGCTGCTGATGACGATGTTACTATGACAACAGCGTGGTTACCACGGTGCCAGAACGTACCAGGACGGAGGGGAGGGGGTTCTTCAAACAGACCACACCGGTCTGCACCAACAGATACAAGACGACCCCCAGCAGGACCAGAGCAAGGACGGAGACCACCAGAAGGACATCTGAGGACACAAACAGGGACACGTTCACACTGTTGGATGCACGACAACTGGAGACACATGAGATAGATGGATGAGATAGACACATGAGATAGACACATGAGATAGATGGATGAGATAGACACATGAGATAGACACATGAGATAGAGGGATGAGATAAACACATGAGATAAACACATGAGATAGACACATGAGATAGACACATGAGATAGAGGGATGAGATAAACACATGAGATAGACACATGAGATAGACAAATGAGATAGACACATGCGATAGATGGATGAGATACACATGAGATAGACACATGAGATAGACGGATGAGATAGACACATGAGATAGACACATGAGATAGACGGATGAGATAGACACATGAGATAGACGGATGAGATAGACGGACAAGATAGACACATGAGATAGACACATGAGATAGACACATGAGATAGACACATGAGATAGACACATGAGATAGACACATGAGATAGACACATGAGATAGACACATGAGATAGACACATGAGATAGACACATGAGATGGACGGATGAGATAGATACATGAGATAGACACATGAGATAGACACATGAGAGACACATGAGATAGACACATGAGATAGGTACATGAGATAGACACATGAGATAGACACATGAGATAGATACATGAGATAGAAAGATGGATGAAGAGAATAAGAGATAGATACACGAGATTGATAGGTACATGAAGATATAGAGAGATATGAGATAGATACATGAAGATAGATACATGGAGATAGGTGCGCGAGTATACACTGCATGTAAACAGTAACATGAATATAATAATGTATAACATATATTCTGATGCACTTACTGCGTGTGTAAACTGATGTACAGTGTACATACATATACTGGTATATGTATATACTGCGTGCATTTACTGCTGTATAATGTATATTCCGGTATGTACATATGGTTCCTGCAATATTGGTTGATCAGAAGTATATCAATCAAATAGTATTTTATAAATACTGTATTGTATGCATTGTATTACTGCAATAAACTGTCAAGCTTCCTATTCTTCCTCAGAAACGTTTTAATTTATTTATTCATGACTTTTTTATTATCCCCCCACTGCAGAACAGCAGTCTGTAACTTCGCTATACAGACACTGAGACAGGGACACTTCCTGTGGCGGTCGCCTGGGAAACCGTGCAGCTGAAAGTGACATCTTTAATTCACGTTCAGCCCACAGACAAACCACATCCCATGCGTCATGTCTGTTTCTCTGTCTAGTGTACTGTATAATGTATCTTTTGGTATGTACATACTGTTCCTTCACTATTGGTAGATCATCATTTGAACGTACGGCGTGTACATTGTGAATGATTAGAGCCACCGCTGTAGCCCCTTGAGGTTGTGGATAACGAGATATTTAATACATAAGGCAGTACTCATACGGGCGCCACATCCACAGCCCTGGGCCCACCTGCAGAGCGGACCCCCGCCGTGGGGGTGGAGGCGCACGTGGGCGGGCTGAAGGGGAACTCCCTGTGGGTCTGGGGGTCCCGGATGCGGACCGAGACGCAGTACTCTCGTCCAGGGGCCTGGTCCTTCAAAACATGGCGCTTCAGGGACCGGGTGCGCTCCAGGGACTACACACGCACACACCCACACCCACACACACACGAAGAGACAGGCTAAGTCCGGAGACCTTGACGTATTTGACAGAATCTGTGGCAGTCTGAAAGCGCTTGGCCAGCCCCCCTTCTGTTGGCCCAGTGCTCCCCCTCACCTCGGCCGGATGGCTGCCGGGGCTGCGGGTGGTGACGCGGAGCTGGTACTGGAGGCCCTGGTAGAGGGCCCTCACGCGCTCCAGGGGGGGGTGAAGGTCCACGCACAGGGAGTGGTCACAGGCGGCCAGCGTCAGCAGCGGGGAGGCCAGCTCACCTGAGGGCAACGGGAGGTTGGCTCATGGCTACAGAGATAACTCCTGACATCATCGTCGCCACAGGATTGGTTTTGTAGCGGGAAAATAATGAAAAGCAATTGGCTGGAGGGGCAACTCGTTAATGCGACTGATGAGCATTACGGAGGAAGCGATGAAGGCATCCCAAACAGCGTTGGCAGGATAATGATAATAAATCTACCCTCCCACTACTTGCCCACTATGCATTTCAGTCTCAATTTGTGATCTTTAAACAATTCAGAAAACCCTCAAATAACATTGGCCGTCAGAAGGGTGGTTATACTGCATCTATGGCACAAGAGGTTTCTAACAAAGCACAGTTTTTTTGTTATTAATTCTACTTGTTCTTTTACTCAGAATCCTTCCAATCGAGGCCACCACTTACCGTCTTTGATGGGCTTAAAGCCGGTAGAGTAGGCCCCGGGGGAGGCCTGGGACTCTAGTATTGCAACAACCATGCTGTAGTACACATGTGTGGGGTTAGTGAAAGCTCTGGTCAGGTCGCAAACCAGCGGGTGTTTCACAAGGACACAGCCTGCTACGGGCACCCAGGGGAGGTCCCTGTAAAGATGGACGAAAAGCATCTCATTCACAGAGCCTGTGTAATGCAACAAGACCAATGTGTGCTCAGTTTAGAGGGACTGCCCTTGTTCTCTAGACCAGCAGCCCCCAACATAGGGGTCGCGACCCGGCACCGTTTCGCAGGACATTGTACCCAATTTGCAAATAAATAAATAACCTAAAGCGTTACCGGGTGCTCTCCCGTCAAATCATCTTGTCTGCGTCTAATACCCATGAACTGGGAAGGACTAGATCTGGAGCCCTCTGAACACGGCAGGTGAAAGAGCATGCCAGTGATGGAAGTAGAACTACTGCTGGAGAACCAGAATGATGGCCGCCTTCATGGTGTGTTGGAGTAAACAACTATGGCGACATTCTGGATTAAGATCACAGTGTAATATCCTGAGATCACCACAAAGGCCCTGAAAACGGCCCCGAAAACCCTGCTTTATTTGCAACATCCTGTCTTTGTGAAGCAGGGTTGACCATTGTCGCCATTACCCCGAGATGGGGCCGTCTAGTTGCAGAGATCCAAGCCCAGGGCCCCCACTGAACCAGCCGTACAGACAGTTGTGTTTACATGGGACGACTTGCTTTAGTTGCTCCCTGTCACATTCATTTTTTCTGGAGCATTATTGCCTTGTAGCTTAACGTTTAATAACATTTGTTTAAAATGTGGCACTTTTTATGTGATAGAAGGTTTTTTTTTTTGGGGGGGGGGGGGGGTTAGGGCAAGTAGAAGCTAGATTCTGATGTGCGCCTTTAATCTCCAAGACTTGACATTAATACTTGAAAACACTTGTTTCCCAAACTAACATGTAACTTTTAATGTTCAGGAGCGCAAGGAAGAGTTCAGGAGCGCAAGGAAGAGTGCGAACCGCTGCCCTAGACTCTGTGACACCTTCATTCCTAAACTGGGTTTATCTGGTATCTGACTGGGAGGCATGAATCCCTCCCTCTGAAAGGGGGGGGGGGAGGGGAGGTGTAGGGTTATATCTTCGATGACTTTTTAAAGGCCCCTATATTACCACCAGAAGTGAATGGGAGTAGCCATTACAAGCCGTTTTCTAATATTCACCCAGATGTATGGTGGCTAGAACAGTCTACCAGCCTACCCGATGGACTGTACAAACTGGTTGTCTTATCTCTCCATCAAACATCTATGACATTCCAGTTTGTCATGTTGCCAAGTCACAGGGCAGGGAAGGTTTTGAAATTGCTTGTAATGGCTAATCACATTCACACATGGTAGTACATAATATGGAATGGAGCCCTTTCACAGTTACAAATTGTCTACAAATCCAACCGTTACAACCACTGTCAAATATAACTATTCACCAACTATAACTATGTTAAAGCTCATCTCACTAATTAGCATGCTGACCTACAAACTCCATAACAGCCTGGAAGTCAGCAATACAGTAAAATTACAGTAACAGTTTACATTGGGTTCTACCAGTGTGATATACGGAGATGGAAATATTAGTTTTGCTGTCTAACGTGATACCATTTAAAAAAAAAATACTTCTTTAGTTTAGATGACGAGAAGAATTCAAAATAGGATTAGGATGGGCTGGCACCACAGAAACGGTAACCTGTATAGACACGTGTGTGTACCATGTGTGCTCTATGACTCAAGCTAAATAAAAACCTGAAGCCCTAAGCACACTGCCGTAGGGACAGACGCTAGAATATGGCTTTCATGGACTTTAGTCCTCAACGAAGCAAGTACAACAACAATAGAGCTCTACCTCTCTGTGGGGCTCCCCTCAAAACAATAGAGCTCTACCTCTCTGTGGGGCTCAAAACAATAGAGCTCTACCTCTCTGTGGGGCTCAAAACAATAGAGCTCTACCTCTCTGTGGGGCTCAAAACAATAGAGCTCTACCTCTCTGTGGGGCTCAAAACAATAGAGCTCTACCTCTCTGTGGGGCTCCCCTCAAAACAATAGAGCTCTAACTCTCTGTGGGGCTCAAAACAATAGAGCTCTACCTCTCTGTGGGGCTCAAAACAATAGAGCTCTACCTCTCTGTGAGGCTCAAAACAATAGAGCTCTACCTCTCTGTGGGGCTCAAAACAATAGAGCTCTACCTCTCTGTGAGGCTCAAAACAATAGAGCTCTACCTCTCTGTGGGGCTCAAAACAATAGAGCTCTACCTCTCTGTGGGGCTCCCCTCAAAACAATAGAGCTCTAACTCTCTGTGGGGCTCAAAACAATAGAGCTCTACCTCTCTGTGGGGCTCAAAACAATAGAGCTCTACCTCTCTGTGGGGCTCAAAACAATAGAGCTCTACCTCTCTGTGGGGCTCCCCTCAAAACAATAGAGCTCTACCTCTCTGTGGGGCTCAAAACAATAGAGCTCTACCTCTCTGTGGGGCTCCCCTCAAAACAATAGAGCTCTAACTCTCTGTGGGGCTCAAAACAATAGAGCTCTACCTCTCTGTGGGGCTCAAAACAATAGAGCTCTACCTCTCTGTGAGGCTCAAAACAATAGAGCCCCTACCTACTCTCCTTGCGGGTGCTCCCTACGAAACATTACAATCAAAAAAAAATCTTTGATCGCCCTCTTGGGCTCAGGTTGACTTCGGGCTTAAGCCACAGAACCGAAGTTGGCTTAGTTCAGCAAAAATATCAATACATAATTCTCTCTCACAACAAACATGCATACATGCCATTAACACTTTGAATACAATATAAGGAAGCACACACACACACACACACACACACACACACACACACACACACACACACACACACACACACACACACACACACACACACACACACACACACACACACACACACACACACACACACACACTTTCTTCTGAAGCTATCAGCCAATTTAATACTAGAATAATTGACACATAAATGCGTCATGAGTCATGACACGCACTCACCGTTCGCGGCTCACCGAGACGTTGTAGGCCACGCCCCTCGGCGTCCCAGGACCGGGTTGCCATGTTAACCGGTGAATAAAATGACTGGAGGTGACATTCACGTTGACCGGCTTAGGAAGAGGGACAATTTCTGGACACACACACACACCTTTTCAGTTGGCATTGTAGGAAAAAGGTTTATGCATTTGATGTTCCCATGTCATCCAAAAAAAACGACAAGCAACATTCCTAAATGTCCTGTCGCTCCATAACGTATAGCCCTTAATTCCACACACAGAAGCTCCAAATGTATAGGGCTACCTAAGGGTAAAGGATAGAGAGGAGTTCTTGATAACTTGCAGTGGAGACTAAGTGGAAGTGGAGGGTATGAGGACTAACCTGAGAACACCTGAGAGAGCCAGGCGAGCATCAAGAGGATGAAGCCTGGACCCACTGCCATGTCAGTCCCACAGCGTTAGCGAAGGGATCAGACTCCCCGTGCCGACACATGCCGACCCTGTCAGTCACAGGGACTTTGTAGTTAACCTTACTTTGCGCAAAACCTTGCTAACGATACGTACAGTACTTTTAGTCAAAATGTGTTCTCTCCCTCTCTCTCTCATCAAATCTTTCTCTCTTTATCATCAAAGTGCTGTGAGATCATATCGATCAAATTGTACACGATCGCTGAGCAGCGTCTTTTAACTAGATATATGGAGTATATTATATAAATAATGAAGCTGCTCTTACCTAGCTTTGATTTTGACATCTGTGATCCACACCTGTATCGATTCAAAAGGAAAGCATATTGGCCAATTTCAACATCTGAGGAGCATGTGGCAGATTATCACTATTTGGGTCACTGCCTATATGCTAACAACAGGCTAAAATATGATAAGCACCGTTTCTTTCGTGCTGAAGATGATCCGTCTCTTAAGGAATGTTTGCTTTCTTTCTATGCTGATCGTTTTGACTCTGTATTGTGACACTTGGTGGAGAACTTCTTCAAAAGTGAGCTACATGATAGCAGTGGAGCGGAAATTACAGGAAGTCACGTGACATAGCACATTCTTTTCTTTATTTGCATGCACATACAATGTTTCTCTATATTTTCTTGAATGCCAGTGACAAGCAAAGATAAATATAATTACATTTTATTATTTTTTGTTTAATCTATGTTTTTGATATTCAAACGGTTCTAGGTGGTGTTGCTGGATAGTGTTCAGTGTTTTGATTGGGTGCTCAGGAGTGGGCGGGCCTTGGGTGGGTGAGATGGGGTCAGGCAGAGAGAAAGCACGAAAGTGCTATTACGAATAACAATTATTACCAATAATAACAAATCATTTGTTTTTATGATTTTATAAAACCTTAACCAAAACATGTTCTAACACTTGTAAACATACTGAATATGACAACTCCCATCTTATAAGAGAAGCCACATTATAGTTCATGCTGCTTCCAGTTGGACGCACTAGAAAGGTATTTTTGTTGCCTTTTCGCCTATACTATAGGCACACTTACAATTGATTTAAGTAATCTGATTCATCCACAATTCCGGCCATCAAGCCAACAACCAAGTTCCCCTGTCTATGAAGTAATATACATGTGACAAGTGACATCCTCTTTTTGTTTTCAGACTTTATCCATGATTGACATCATTTATTCAAATCATTGGTCAGCATTTAACACAAGGCATACCCGCTCGCACACACACACGCTCGCGCACACACACACACACACACACACACACACACTTAACAATCACCAAATTAACGCCCCATATATCCAGAGGAGTATTCCTCTTCTGGCTCCTCCTCCTCTTCCATCTCGCTACCATAAGAGATGCGGTCACTACAGGATGTGCCCGCTCTGCTTCGCTTTGTCTCTCCTCTGTGTGGCTGCTCTGAGCCCAGGATGGACAGCAGCACTTCTTCAGTGTCTGAAGGCGTACGACTCTGTGCTGAGAGTCTGCCTGGCGTTCCGTGTGGCTCTGGCTCAAGTCGAGGCCGTAGAGCGACACGTGGAGCGTCATCCAACTCAGTCTCATGGTCAGTAGCCTCTTTGAACCCACCAAAGATCGCTGAGCACAGATTGATGTTCCCAGAGTTGTCCTCCTTGAGAAGAGTCAGTGAGAACAGATTTACATCACCACCCTCCTCCTCCTCTTCCTCCTCCTCCTCCTCCTCTTTCCACCTCTCATCCACAGACGGCGCCTCCTTACTCCACTCCCCCTGGCTCATGGCCCCACCCTGAATCCCATGCAGGTCCTTGTCAAGCGTAACGGGCCCCTGAACACTGTGGCCCCTGATATCTGGCTGACGATGGGACCCCGGCAAAGGCCACTCCACCGCCATCAACCCGCTGCCCACTGTCGGGCAGGCCCTGCCGCAAGAGCTCCCAGGGGGATCCCCAGGTGCATCCGAGGAGTCGGAATCGGAGGAGAGATCTGCAGCTCTGTTAAAGTACATGTGTTCCCCTTTGTCGGCATCTTCTTCGTCCTCTTCTTCGTCGTCATCGTCGTCCTGCAGCCCAGTCCCGTCGTGTTTGGCCGCCTTGGGGCTGAAGTACACCGGGTCAGGGATGGTCCTCTCTGGCGTGACCAGGTAGACATGGCTGAGCACCATCTGAACATCCAGACAGAGGGGAGACTGAGGCACAAGGACCAATGATAATAACCCTAATGGTATACAGGGACAGGTCATTAAGGAGCAGGTAGGGGCTAGACAGTGACTACAGAGACAGGTCATTGAGGAGCAGGTAGGGGCTAGACAGTCACTACAGTGACAGGTCATTAAGGAGCAGGGGTTAGACAGTGACTACAGAGACCGGTCATTAAGGAGCAGGGGTTAGACAGTGACTACAGAGACTGGTCATTAAGGAGCAGGGGGTTAGACAGTGACTACAGAGACCGGTCATTAAGGAGCAGGGGTTGGACAGTGACTACAGAGACCGGTCATTAAGGAGCAGGGGTTAGACAGTGACTACAGAGACCGGTCATTAAGGAGCAGGGGTTAGACAGTGACTACAGAGACCGGTCATTAAGGAGCAGGGGTTGGACAGTGACTACAGAGACCGGTCATTAAGGAGCAGGGGTTAGACAGTGACTACAGAGACCGGTCATTAAGGAGCAGGGGTTAGACAGTGACTACAGAGACCGGTCATTAAGGAGCAGGGGTTAGACAGTGACTACAGAGACCGGTCATTAAGGAGCAGGGGTTAGACAGTGACTACAGAGACCGGTCATTAAGGAGCAGGGGTTAGACAGTGACTACAGAGACCGGTCATTAAGGAGCAGGGGTTGGACAGTGACTACAGAGACCGGTCATTAAGGAGCAGGGGTTGGACAGTGACTACAGAGACCGGTCATTAAGGAGCAGGGGTTAGAAAGTGACTACAGAGACCGGTCATTAAGGAGCAGGGGTTGGACAGTGACTACAGAGACCGGTCATTAAGGAGCAGGGGTTGGACAGTGTTAATAGCATTTCTTACCAGCAGTACGGCGGGCACATGGGCCTTGATTCCACACAGGTAGCCAGTATAGTGCAGCCCAACAAGGAGCGCCACCGTGCCCACCACCACCAGGACGAGGAGCGGGACGGCGATCCCTAGAACCCTAGGGCCTACAGTACACACGCTCTATCATGACACAGTACACAGTAGAAGATACTCTTATGATGATCACTCAGAACCGTCCCTTAAGGACCGTCTGCAACTTACCCATGCTGGGTTCCGGGTCGCTGGTTGATGCATACACACACCTGGAGGGCCAGGTATGTGGATTGATGCGGATCCTAAGGTGGACTCTCACGCAGTAATTCATGCCGGCCTCCAGGTTTTCCAGGACCATGCTGGAATTGGTCATGTCCATGGAAAAGGTCTTCAAAACAAAGCAATGAACGACTACATTTGGTTTCTGCATGCAACCAATTCAAACACAGTACAAGGAAACACATTTGCAAGTTATACACTTAACGACTAGTCGGTTTTGTTTTTTCGTTTGCACAGCAGAAGTACAAAGAAAGAAAAGGGCTTTCCTAAAAACCACTGTGCAGGCGAGATGAAGGAAAAGAGGCCAGCGGCTTCCACAAGCCTCTCTTCTCATCCATAAGCAAAAGAAAAGTAAGGAAATAAAGATAAACGACCAGATAGAGCAAAGGAAATCCAGCGTGACGGGATGAGAGGATTATATGGGTTAGAAGGTGGAATTAGTACCCTGTCGTCTCCAGCTTTCTGCCAGGTGACCGTAACTTTGGCATTGTAGAAGTTGAGGATGTCTTCTATTTTGGCGGACTTGTGGGCCTTGGGAAGGGAGATGTTGAGCTCCAGGCGGTGATCCCCTCCCACCAGGCTGAGCCATGGAGGATCTATACGAGCTGGAAAGATGAACTTGATTACGATATGTATATGTACCTAAAAAACGATTATTTGACTTTGTATAAAAGCGTCGGCTTACTGGCCAAATAGCAATGGCACATAGGAACACAACATACTTTAACATTTGCCAATACACAGACCCTGAAACATCATCCAACACGGCTTGACGTACTGTCTTGGAAAGCGCTGAACTCTAAGGCCTTGGACTCCACCGATTCCAGGGAGTGGTTGGAGTGGTTGTAGACAGCCATGACGGAGATCTTGTATTTGTGATCATTCTTCAGCTTCAGAACACCGCTGGTCTTGTTGAAAACCTTTGGCTTTGGACGTCCACGGGAAATCCTGTCTCACGTTGAAAAACAACAAGATGCATCCTTTGATATCAGTGTTTGGATCCATTGGCAATATAACTTAAGGTTATAAGGTCTTGAGGCAATCAGATGCATAACACAATATGAATGAAAAACGATAAGTTGTAAATTGTCAAAGATTCAATTAAAGGGGAGTGATCTGGAGCAGTCCATAGCAAACCTATAAGCATCTTTGAACAAGATACCCAATCCCTTATTCATCTGCATCTATAGGATAAAGAGACTCCTTATTGACGCATGTATGATGTATGAATGACGTATCTACGGTTTGATTAAAGTATGAATGGTCAAAGTAAAGTATTTAAAATAACCCCTACAATTAGAATATTTTCACAAAATGAATATGCTCACAGTAATCTCCTCACACTTTGAGCCTGGTTTATAAGAAATGGTATGGTCGATTTTTTCTTGAAGAAACATGCACACCATATTTTTTTTCTTTAATTCACAGAATGTATCCTGCAGTCAAACGTGCCACCATCCGGCCGCAAGAACATAGCCTTCAGAGACAGACACGTTTAAACCATGAAGTGAAAGATCAACAAAATAGTTGTAATAAAATACACACATGGAATTTCCCATGCGAGGTAGGCTACTATTACTTATGTGACATTCAAACCAGTTCCTATTCAAACATGAAACAAAACATTTTAACAAAGAAATTGAATGAATATGCGAATTAAATTAAAGTACAAAACAAAACACCAAAGTCAATTGTGTTAACAGAGTAGGGTACAAATAAAGTACCCCACTTTATCTTTTCTCCGAAGAGAGACTGCCAAGCTCTGACCACGGGTGAAGTGAAGAAGTAGAAATAGGAAGTGGGAATATTTGAACACTTTACACTTACACTTTACACTTCACTACGCCTCATTACTAATTATTACTTATTAGCACTGGCTTAGTTTCTCTGACTATTACTTAATTTATCATATTTTATATTTACTTATTTATATTTTTGCTTACCTTATTTACTTTATCTTGTATTTTTGCTGCTATGAGACTGTTGAGGGACCAAGCCTAAGTAACATTTTTACTCTTATTGTACTTGTACAATAAGATGTAATAAAAGTAACTGATTCTGATTATACAGTACCTGGTGTACACTCTGTAGTATTTTAGGAAGTAGGCCCTGTACTGAACCTGATAAACACTTTGTAGTATTTTAGGAAGTGGGCCCTGTAGTTTACCTGGAGTACACTTTGTAGTATGTCTCCGGGGGGGTCCCCGGCCCGGGGGCCCATGTCAGCTCATGCCGGAAGTTTCTAGAGTCCATGGAGACATTGATTGGAGCCGGGAGAGTGTCCAGCGCTGATGACAACAGGCACATGGACATGTTATTAGGACCAATGACAACAGGCACATTGACATGTTATTAGGACCAATGACAACAGGCACATGGACATGTTATTAGGACCAATGACAACAGGCACATGGACATGTTATTAGGACCAATGACAACAGGCACATGGACATGTTATTAGGACCAATGACAACAGGCACATGGACATGTCATTGGGACCTTCATTAACCCGAACAAATATAGCGATCGATCTGTGATTATCATCACCACCACGCACCCCGCTCCCCTACTTTAGGATCGATCTGTGCAATTCAAGTGTACTGCGGTTTTAATCATGTTCAACTTACCACCCGTATGGCTACATTGTATCATCAGAAACAGCACAGGGAGGAGATACTCCATATCAGATCACTTGCTTAGGGTTCGTTGAGGCCATCGCCCTTTTCGCTGTCCTCCACAGCCGCCTCCTTCTAAGGTTTGAATACAGAGGCACATTCGTCTTGAGAACCCCACACACTCTTCAGATCCTGAAAAACAAAGTAGCCAGACTCCGACCAGTCATTAACAGAGCAGTGGATGTTTCCACACGTCACCCGGTGGTTTCCGGGCAGTCACGTGACTTTTGGACCTTTGGCAGCTGTAAACAGTGGTGACGTAGGTTGTAGTCGGAGCGGGTGATCAGCCAATCTCTGCTCCCTATCAAATCTGCGCACGCTCATGCCGAGGTGCCAATACTGTCTGTACCCTACCCATACGCTACCAAACACATAAGGTAGCATTTACCCTATCAGAAGATGCTACATTATGTGTTTGGTAGCTTATTTGATCTGTAGATCCATTGCATCTATCAGACGATGCTCCCACAACAGAATCACGTTATTTTACACGACGACTCACTCCATGTACAGTAAACTGTAGAGAGGGACCGTATTTGGATACTGTATTATAATGTCTTTATTTGAGACTTCACTTCCACCTACTGTAAGCATGCGCATGCTCAGAAATACTAGGGAGCATGATTTGAGAGATAGATTGGCAGAACACCGGATCGCAGAGAGCCTCCTACATGCTGTCTCCTGTCTCCTACCGGCTATCCCCTGTCTCATACAGGCTGTCTTCTACAGGCTGTCTCCTGTCTCATACAGGCTGTCCCCTTACAGGCTGTCTCCTGCCTCCTACAGGGTGTCTCCTACCGGCTGTCCCTTGTCTCGTACAGGCTGTCTTCTACAGGCTGTCTCCTGTCTCATACAGGCTGTCTTCTACAGGCTGTCCCCTGTCTCCTACAGGCTGTCTTCTACAGGCTGTCTCCTGTCTCATACAGGCTGTCCCCTTACAGGCTGTCTCATACAGGCTGTCTCCTGCCTCCTACAGGCTGTCTCCTACATGCTGTCTCCTGTTTCCTACATGCTGTTTCCTTCAGGCTGTCTCCTTCAGGCTGTCTCCTACATACTCTCTCCTACATGCTGTCTCCTGTCTCCTACAGGCTGTCTCATACAGGCTGTCTCCTGCCTCCTACAGGCTGTCTCCTGTTTCCTACATGCTGCTTCTTTCAGGCTGTCTCCTTCAGGCTGTCCCCTACATGCTCTCTCCTACATGCTGTCTCCTGTCTCCTACAGGCTGTCTCATACAGGCGGTCTACTTTCACTTACAGGCTGTCTCCTGTCTCTAACAGGCTGTCTCCTGTCTCTTATAGGCTGTCTCCTACAAGCTGTCTCCTACAGGCTGTCTCCTGTCTCTTACAGGCTGTTTCCGTACAGGATGTCTCCTACAGGCTGTCCCCTTACAGGCTGTCTCTTGCAGGCTGTTTCCTTACAGGATGTCTCCTACAGGCTGTCTCATACAGACTGTCTCCTGACTCCTACATGCTGTCTCCTGTCTCTTACAGGCTGTTTCCTTACAGGCTGTCTCCTACAGGCTGTCTCCTGTCTCTTACAGGCTGTTTCCTTACAGGCTGTCTCCTGTCTCTTACAGGCTGTTTCCTTATAGGCTGTGTCCTACAGGCTGTCTCTTACAGGCTGTTTCCTTACAGGGCGTCTCCTTACAGTCTCTGCAGCATTGGCAGTCAAATACTCGTCTGACCCCATTTGTTTAGTTGAAAGGCTTTTTGGCAAAAGATAAGGAAAGACCAAAACGAGTTAGACTCATGCTTAGGATGAGGTTGCCAGACCAGCGCTCCCCTTCCCATCATGGTTGGCGTGGACCACTTAACGGCCACGTGCAATTACTGGACTGGTATCACATTTTGTTGACACGCCCACCCTGAACTAAACGCGTCTCTAGATGTACAGCCTCATGGACTAAAGGCTTCAGGCTCTAGATGTACCGCCTCATGGACTAAAGGCTTCAGGCTTGTTACGTATTTTAGGAACACAAGCTGTATTTCCCTCACTTAACCAATAGGGGGTAGGACCTAATATATAAGCCGTAAATACTACACATAGCCACAAGGGAAAGCAGGACATTACTGAAGGCTGCAATAGATACTTTAGCCACAGAGGGCAGCATCGCAGACCAGGCGAGGAAAACCGAGGATTACGTCACACCGGTTCCTCTCCAAGTCTTCCGGTCCTCGCTGAGTACATAAAGAAGTCCACCTGGCCATGAAAACCTTAGAACTCTCCCGGCAGCGATTACCATACGTGGGTTTGTGGTTAGGATCAGCTAGGAGAACACTCTCGCACGTGCTAAGGCACATCTCCAATCTCTCTTTACTTCAGAGCATCAGTTTACCATACCGAAAATACTTTATACAAATAAAGTCTCTTTAAAGCTATTCCTTTGGATTCGACCCCTCTTTCCAAGAAGAACATTGCAGGCTCTAGATGTACCGCCTCATGGACTAAAGGCTTCAGGCTCTAGATGTACCACCTCATGGACTAAAGGCTTCAGGCTCTAGATGTACAGCCTCATGGACTAAAGGCTTCAGGCTCTAGATGTACCGCCTCATGGACTAAAGGCTTCAGGCTCTAGATGTACAGCCTCATGGACTAAAGGCTTCAGGCTCTAGATGGAACAGCTTCATGGACTAAAGGCTTCAGTCTGTAGATGTACAGCCTCATGGATTGAAAGCTACAGTCTGTAGATGGTACAGTCTCTAGATGTAAAACCTCATGAACTAAAGGCTTCAGTCTCTAGATGTATAGCCTCATAGACTAAAGGCATTTGTCATTAACAAATCCAACAATAACATAACATTACTGCCCTCATCTGCCCCTGCATGTCTTGGCTTTAGGGTATTGGTGACTAACTTCTAGTGTTAAAGCAATCTTTGGTGATACCGCCTTCTAGTGGAAAAGTGTGTGCATTGGTTGGTTTGGTATTTCACTAATTTTTAAATAAATGTTTTTTATCACATTACTTCAACCGACCAGACATGGACAATTTTCTATTTGTTTATTTACTAAATTGAATTGATTGATGTGCATATGCATACATGCACGTATATTGCTTTTAATATAGGCCTATATATATATTTTAATTAACTTAAGTTTCTATTACATTTTTAAGATACAGTCCTCATGTCCCAAAGTCCTAACACCCACATTTCCCGTCCAACTTGAGTGTTCAGGTTCGATACTTAATACTTTTTATCGTATTTAAAGGAAAGCTGAGTTTGCATGAATTAACTGTATTCATATCTTGAAAGAGTGTCCCTCTCTTGTTCGAAGATAACTACATATCCCAGAATGCCGTTCTTCAGCTAAGTGTAGTCACCTGATAACTACATATCCCGGAATGCCTTGTTTCAGTTAAGTGATGTCACCTGATTGATGTGCTAATGTTTACTATCAGTCGAGGGGCGACAATTCCGTCTTAATAATTGCGGCTAGATTAATCAATGGGTAAATAAATCCAGAAGATAGAAAACAAAGCATACGATAGGATCTATCTACAGATGCTCAGGTAAATGTCTACTTGATCACGGATCGATGTTGGCCATTAGCATGTAGCTATCGTCCAGTAGAAACACTCGCAGCGTTATGCTGTTTAAACATTGTTTTGAGCTGGTTGGCTACATGCATTTAGTTTAGTGCGTTTCCTTGTCCAAATTTTATTATCACAACGTACTTTCAGCATCACAGTTGAATCAGACAGGCAGTGACATAACTATACAGTGTGTGTGTCTGTGTTAGCCTCTGCTTGAATTAAACATGACAACAGGTCACTTTATTGGTGCTGTTTTACCATCACTATGTCATTACAGGTGACTCTTTACCATATATGCATACATTTTCAGTTACAAAAATGACCAGAAGTAATTTTCACATGGTAGACATATCTTTTAACATTATCATGTAGAACCACTTTCATGTGTGCGTTTTTGCAACACACAATCATTGCAGAAACCAGCAGACTACTGTAGGCTTCTGGTTTACATGTCAGCATGCAGCCAGATGAGGGGAGGGATTGATGACCGAATATGTTCTCTTGTATCCTTCTGTGGTCCTCTGTGAGGCCTGACAGATATCCCCAAAAAGTATCCTCTCTAACTGGTTGACAGGTACTGTCATAATAATATCATGATCGTAATAATAAGGATCATGCTCCTCTATCAGACTTGGGTATTGTACTACTTAAACATACTTTTCCATGTTGCTGAATTAAACATGACTTTGAGAACATAAACCTTCCTTCAAACTGGTACCAGGCCATGGTGGGGTTGGATAGATGCATGCTTTATACATAAGCAGACAATGGTAAAAAAGCATACCTTGATATTAATTTGATTAGTTTTCTTTGACATTGCACTATAACTATACGTGTGATGCTGTTATAAATGGTCTAGATTAGAATATAAATGTTCACTTTCTATTAATAAAACAGTTTATTGAACTTTATATTTGTCCTATTGTTGCTTTGTTTACTCAATACTCACTAACATTAGTAGCCCAAAAAATAGCCCAAAGCACAGACAATCAGACATGAAGCTATTATGTGCCTGAGAGTTGCCAGCCTGTTAATATGAGCATGCATTTCGTGTGTGTGTGTGTGTGTGTGTGTGTGTGTGTGTGTGTGTGTGTGTGTGTGTGTGTGTGTGTGTGTGTGTGTGTGTGTGTGTGTGTGTGTGTGTGTGTGTGTGTGTGTGTGTAGCAGGGTCCAGATGGTGTGGGTGTTCATCATGAACCGGATGGGCTCTCAGAGCGCCTCGGCAGCCCAGCGAAGACGCATGGCCCTTGGAGTGGCCATCCTCCTGTTGGTGGATGTCATTTGGGTGGCCTCCTCCGAGCTGACCTCAGTAAGGCCCAACACACCCCCAAACACACCCCCCCAAACACACACTCCCAAACACACACTCCCATTACCAAAAGTTGCAGATCCCCCTGGTGCAAATCACATGTTAATTGTCAATTTAGGAATCCAAGGCACTTATTGCAAGCCTCAGCAAAATAATCAGATACAAAATCATTGATTGTATGATCATGGGAGTCTTTATCACACTCGTGCGCTTAAAAATAGTAATTAGCATTGTGTAGCGTCTAATCCTAGCTATCTTGGTTGTGTACGGGGAAAGGGTTAACCTAGCAATTGTTAGTGCTTGGCACTTGTTTATATGACCATCTTTACTGTACCGACAGCGATATATATTTTTGTTTCTTTTTCTACCAATCTACCAAGCTTCTTCAGAGCAACAGTGGGTATGACTTAAAGGTTGATGGCTACCTGGTGACAGCTGTTCTCTTCTCCTGCTCTCAGTATATCTTCAGGCGGCAGGAGTACAACAAGCCCTTCTTCAGCACGTTCACCAAGACGTCCATGTTCGTGCTCTACCTGCTGGGCTTCCTGCTGTGGCGGCCGTGGAGGCAGCAGTGCACCAGCTCACTGCAGCGACCTCACACTGCGTTTGTGAGTAGTCATGGCACAACACTCGCCACAGGGGGGCGCTGCTGCACTGCGCCGAGTAAAAGGAAAAGCCACACAGGGCAAATGAAAGGTTTTAATGTTCTTCATTTGGTATTTATCATACTTGATATTCAAAGAAGGATGCGATACGTGGCAGCATTGGGAAGGGATACATCCAATGAGATTGGGAGGTGAGGTGGATCATTTTAATAGATGCAGTAGGAACCAAAAGGCCCGGAGTGGGGTTGTTGAGTGGTGCTCAATGTTAACAACATAAAGACAATGAAATTAGAGGTGAAGATGACGCTGTAGTGGTCCAGAAATAAACGTCGGATTTGCTCCTTGGAAGGAAGGTTAATTTGTCTGTCAGTGCTTTGAAGTGTCATGTTGGGACAATACAGGATTATTAGTGTATTATTATTATTATTATTATTATTATTATAAGTGTCCTCAGTTCACCTTCCTCCCACACAAGAAGCTGACATTGCTCAATGTTTGTGTGTCCACAGTTTGCCGATGCCGAGGCATACTTTGCAGCGTGCACCGCTGAAAGCACCATGACCCACTCCCTGGTGAGACAGTCAGACATGGACCCCCCCCCCCCCCGCTGCCTCACCCTAGACCTCTTCCTCTCACGCTTCTCTTTTGTTTAGAGCGAGCCGCTCTACGTTCCAGTGAGGTTCCAGGAGAGGCCCCTGGAGCCGTCCTCCTCAGCCTCCTGCAACGGTCTGGACCAGTCTGGTGAGTACCTGATGTAGTCATACGTAGGGTCGGCCCAGGAGGCAGAGTGGGTTGGCTGGTAGCAGGAGGTTGCTAGTTCGATCCCCGGCTCCTCCTAGATCAGTGTCGAGGTGTCCCTGAGCAAGACCCCTCACCTTGACTGCTCCTGACGAGCTGGCTGTCGCCCTGCGTGGTTGACTCCGTCGTCGTTGTGAATGTGTAAGAACCGTCGCTTTGGATAAAAGTGGCTGCAAAATGCCCTAAATGTAATGCAAATGTATACAATGAAGCAATATCTATCTCCCTAACCCAGTTTCTACATTTTGGAGAATACATTGTACATTGATGAGCTCCATAAATGTTTGTCTACTGTAATATTTGTGTAACAAGCATAACATTTGTAGAACACAGCAGATTTGGGTAAAACGGTGCTATGCACTGTGCGTCAGCGATCTCTTCTTGGCCATTAATATCCATGAGTCCTATTCAACTGTGTGTGAAAACAAGGTCTCTCCCCTGATGAACGACGGGCACTGAAGGCCTTAATCCTTCCTTCCAGCGGCTACTAGGAAGCAGCGGGTGCGTTTCAGTAATGTCATGGAGGTCCGTCAGCTGCCCTCCACCCAAGCCCTGGAGGCCAAGCTGTCCCGTATGTCCTACCCCGCCGCCAAGGATCACGAGAACATGCTCCGCTCGGTGGGCAAGCTGACGGTCCCCGACGTGGCCAAGATCAGCTTCTTCTTCTGCTTCGTGGTAGGGGCCGGGGGGGTGGGCATGGGCGCTCTGATAGGCCTTGACTGGAGTCTGCTTTGGGGGGCTAGGATAAACAGTTTCATATTCTATCGTCACATTCTTTTTCTGAGAGGACTTTTCTTGGATCTGGGAAGTGGTTCAAAAAACTTTTGTTGATTATAAACAATTCAGAAAATTCACGTGGATCTAAAAGAGAATCTGGAGGCATTGCAGCACAGACACTATAGGACAGAAAATAGGATTCCACAGGATTGTTCTTTACGGGAGCTCTAAATGGTCATCACGGTATACTTTGAGGGATTTTTCGTTTAATTTGTCTGGGAGACGTGAGTGAAATAGTAACACTGATTGGTTTTCAGCATTGGCATAGCCCTCAGAAATGTGTGTTTGGTGAGCGGTGTGCAGCAGCAGACGCTGTGCTCATTCCTGTCTGTGTTCTGCATCAGTGGTTCCTGGCTAACCTGTCGTACCAGGAGGCGCTGTCAGACACCCAGGTGGCCATCGTCAACATCCTGTCCTCCACCTCAGGTCAGTCTGCCCGGGGACCTTCGAACCCCTCGACCGCAAAGGAGGAAGAACTAGCTGAGCATATATTTAACGCAATGGCAAAACTGCAGTTTCCTTCATGTGTTTCATGTAATGCTTGTGAAGATATGGATATGGTAGACACAAGGGAAGTATAACGGGATACATTTTTTGGGATTAAAAAGGATCACACAGAACCGGAACTGTCGACTAAAAAGTATGAAATGTGCCAACTTTGTCGGCATATTGGCAAAACTCATTTACCCTTCCTCAGGTACGGTGTGTATGGGGACAACCTCAGCGTAATTCAGAGTTACCCTCTACCTCTGAGCTGTAAATGAAGAGCTGGTATCTGCACTCCTGTCCTAAATACTGCTGCTCTCCTCCAGGTCTGTTTACGCTGATCCTGGCCGCAATTTTCCCCAGTAACAGCAGCGACCGCTTCACCCTGTCCAAACTGTTAGCCGTGGCCCTGAGGTACCAGCCTTTACATACTCTATAATGACATGAGGATTCAGGTTCTACTCTATAATGACATGAGGATTCAGGTTCTACTCTATAATGACATGAGGATTCAGGTTCTACTCTATAATGACATGAGGATTCAGGTTCTACTCTTTAATGACATGAGGATTCAGGTTCTACTCTATAATGACACGAGGATTCAGGATCTACTCTATAATGACATGAGGATTCAGGTTCTACTCTATAATGACATGAGGATTCAGGTTCTGCTCTATAATGACATGAGGATTCAGGTTCTACTCTATAATGACATGAGGATTCAGGTTCTACTCTATAATGACATGAGGATTCAGGTTCTGCTCTATAATGACATGAGGATTCAGGTTCTACTCTATAATGACATGAGGATTCAGGTTCTACTCTATAATGACATGAGGATTCAGGTTCTACTCTATAATGACATGAGGATTCAGGTTCTACTCTTTAATGACATGAGGATTCAGGTTCTACTCTATAATGACATGAGGATTCAGGATCTACTCTATAATGACATGAGGATTCAGGTTCTACTCTATAATGACATGAGGATTCAGGTTCTACTCTATAATGACACAAGGATTCAGGTTCTACTCTATAATGACACGAGGATTCAGGTTCTGCTCTATAATGACACGAGGATTCAGGTTCTGCTCTATAATGACACGAGGATTCAGGTTCTACTCTATAATGACATGAGGATTCAGGTTCTACTCTATAATGACATGAGGATTCAGGTTCTACTCTATAATGACATGAGGATTCAGGTTCTACTCTATAATGACATGAGGATTCAGGTTCTACTCTATAATGACATGAGGATTCAGGTTCTACTCTTTAATGACATGAGGATTCAGGTTCTACTCTATAATGACATGAGGATTCAGGATCTACTCTATAATGACATGAGGATTCAGGTTCTACTCTATAATGACATGAGGATTCAGGTTCTACTCTATAATGACACGAGGATTCAGGTTCTACTCTATAATGACACGAGGATTCAGGCTCTAATCTATAATGACATGAGGATTCAGGTTCTACTCTATAATGACATGAGGATTCAGGTTCTACTCTATAATGACATGAGGATTCAGGTTCTGTGAATGGGGGTAAAAATAGCATTATTTATATATTTTCTAGATTCCGTTATGTCCTATGAACCTAGAAAATTAAGTGTACAGAAAATGTGGCTTAAATTGTCAATCAAAGATTGAATCTTTTTAGGGTTAGGGTTAGGGTTAGGGTTAAAAAAAGTCAAGTCATTTGTATGTCTCTTTAAATTGGTTGAGTCTTCTGTAATGGTGTGGTGAACATCCCTCTCTGTCTAGCATGGGGGGAGTGGCCCTGGTCAGCCTCTCCAGCATGGACATCCCCGACGGGAACGGCATCATAGGTAACCATGGAGACTGCACCCCATCGCACAGGTCCAGAATCGTAAAAATAAACATGTTCTCTACGCCTGCACCAGGGCCTCCAGGGAAACAATCACTAGAAGAGCCCTGTTAGCCTCTCATCTTCACATCTGGTGTTGTGTTCTTTCATCCATTGGCTTTGGTCCAGCCAGGGGGGGGGGGGGGGGGGGGGTGGGGGGGGGGGGTGGTGTGTGTGTGTGTGTGTGTGTGTGTGTGTGTGTGTGTGTGTGTGTGTGTGTGTGTGTGTCGATTTGCCCGAGTGAACTTGCAATCGATAATTGCAAGTTTAATTCTTAACGCATCTGTTACTATTCAATGTGTGTTTATGCTGGGTGTGCACACCATTTGTGTTAACAGCAGCATGTGTGCGCTCTCTGCAGGGTCTCTGTGGTCGCTGGCCGGGGCCGCCCTCTACGCGGTGTACATCGTGATGATTAAGAGGAGGGTGGACCGAGAGGACAAGCTGGACATCCCCATGTTCTTCGGTAGGTCGGTTCATCCAGCCGGAGATCCCTGCTGCTAAGCAGGCTGCTGTCATGTAACAGGGCAGAACCCTGCTCTGTCATAAGGCCAGGATGGATATGCTAACATTACAACGTCTCCACATTAAAAGCCCCCCCTGTATTGGTTGAGTTGGTCTCGTCTAGGGTTTGTAGGTCTGTTAGCCCAAGTTCCTCCATGCTACACAATAAAAGCCCCAATATATTATCTCTAATACGGTTTGTAGGACTGTTGGCCCAGCTTCCTCAAAGCTACACATTAAAGGCCCCCCTGTATTGTCTCTCCTAGGGGTTGTGTGTCTGTTGGCCCAACATCCTCTTTGCTACATATTAAAAGCCCCCATCTATTGTTTCTGATAGGGTCTGTAGGTCTGTATGTCCCACATTACCAGCACCTGTTTCAATGCATTTGATTAGTCTTTTGGCACTGTGACCGCCATAGGTTGCGTGTCAGCAGTTTGTGTTACGTTGTGTTGTTGGTTTTGTGTTGTGCTGTCGTGCTCCCTGGCCAGTTGTAACCCCAATGAGCCATCGCTCCCAGGGTTCGTGGGTCTGTTCAACCTGCTGCTGCTGTGGCCTGGCTTCCTGGTGCTGCACTACACGGGCTTTGAGTCCTTCGAGCTGCCCAGCCAGCTGGTGTGGACCTACATCCTGATCAACGGCCTCATCGGGACCGTCCTGTCCGAGTTCCTCTGGCTGTGGTACGAGCAGGGGTCACATGGTCACATGCAGACTCAGATCGGGGTTGTTTTGCTATGCCTGTTTTCTGCGATGGTATTAGCCTCAAAATGAACATTTCTTGTGAGGAATATTCATACAATATTTACTGCTTAACTTCCAACACATTTCAATATTTAGGATCACATTTTTATTCTCAAACATAAGATTTAAGGATTGCCCAGCAGATTTTAAGGTATATATTAATATTGGGCGATAGTGACGGTACCTATTCTATTCATGATATACTCTGGATTCCCTTATTGGGGGTTGACGCTGTGCTGTTGGTCCAATCAGGGGCTGTTTCCTTACCTCATCACTAGTGGGGACCCTGGCTCTGAGCCTCACCATCCCGCTGTCCATCCTGGCCGACATCTGCATGCAGAAGGTGATCTTCTACTACACCGCTGTACATCTCAATGCTGACTCTACAGATAACACCCGGGTTGACTTAGATTTTGTTCATCGGGTCCTGGGTCATTGAAGACACTCAAGCCAGGCAGGATTATCTGTGACTGTGAATCCAAGGGGTTCTGGGGCTCTAAGCTAAATACAGCAGGGTCTCTAGATGCATTACCGTCTCTCATGGGGAAACATCTCACCAGAAAAAAGTAAAGACATCGTTCAGAAAGGTTCTTGGAGAGAGGAAAACCTCTCCATGTTTCAGGGGTCGACTCCCAGCCAGAAGGTTTAGGGTTCAAACCCTAACCCAGTCTCTCCAATGTCCCCACTGAGTAACGTTGGATACAAGGCTCTTCTAAACGCCCCCCTCCTCCCGTTCCTCCCCCTCCCCCAACAGGTAAGGTTCTCCTGGCTGTTCTTCATGGGGGCCGTCCCCGTGTTCCTCTCCTTCTTCATCGCCACCCTGCTGTGCCACTACAACAACTGGGACCCCGTCATGGTGGGTCTGAGGAGGCTGTTCGCCTTCATCTGCCGCAAGCCCCGGATCCACAGGTATGGAAACCGCTAGACCTCACAACCGCCAGACCTCCCAACCGCTACCGACACAACCGCTACCGACACAACCGCTAGACTCCCAACCGCTACCAACACAACTGCTAGTCCTCACAACCGCTAGACCTCACAACCGC
This sequence comes from Gadus morhua, assembly GCF_902167405.1. Lineage (NCBI taxonomy): Eukaryota > Metazoa > Chordata > Actinopteri > Gadiformes > Gadidae > Gadus > Gadus morhua. Next base: position 19,050,484 of record NC_044064.1, on the reverse strand, counting down.
TAGACCTCACAACCACTACACATCACAACCGCTAGACCTCCCAACCGCCATACCTCACAACCACTAGACCTCACAACCACTAGACCTCTTACCGCTACCGACACAACCGCTAGACCTCACAACCGCTAGACCTCACAACCGCTAGACCTCACAACCGCTACAAATCACAACCGCTACACATCACAACCGCTACACATCACAACCGCTACACATCACAACCGCTACACATCACAACCGCTACACATCACAACCGCTACACATCACAACCGCTACACATCACAACCGCTACACATCACAACCGCTACACATCACAACCGCTACACATCACAACCGCTACACATCACAACCGCTACACATCACAACCGATAGACCCCACAACCGCTACACATCACAACCGCTACACATCACAACCGCTACACATCACAACCGCTACACATCACAACCGCTACACATCACAACCGCTACACATCACAACCGCTACACATCACAACCGCTACACATCACAACCACTACACATCACAACCGCTACACATCACAACCGCTAGACCCCACAACCGCTACACATCACAACCGCTCCACATCACAACCACTACACATCACAACCACTACACATCACAACCGCTAGACCTCCCAACCGCTAGACCACACAACCGATACCGACACAATCGATACCGACACAACCACTACACATCACAACCACTACACATCACGTCAGCTACACATCACAACCGCTAGACGACATTGTAACTGTTAAAGCTGCGGCATGTAGAATCTAGTAACATCTAGTGTAACGGACTGGACAGAAATGGGATATAATATTCATTAGGTTGTTTTAATTAGTGTATAATCCCATTAAATAAGAATAGGTGTGTTTTCGTATTCTTAGAAAGAGCCCTTTTTGTCTACGTAGGTAGGTCCTCTTTCACGGAGGCCGCCATGTTGCACCGCCATGTTTGTACAGTAGAAAACACAAACGACTCTAGAGAAAATAAGTTTTTTATTCAATATTTTCAAGTGAACTGTAGGCGAAGCCCCTGGTTCAGCTTGAATTCGAGCACTATGAGATATAAAGATATTATTTTAAGTGTTTTTGGAACGTAGCCCCGTTGTCTATTGGCTTCATAAGGAGCAATGTGAATTGGGCTTATTAGTTATTATTAGTCAGAGAAGCTCAACCCCCTCTGATTCTGCCATAAACATCAACCACGGCCAAAATGAGCTCTGTACATCCACACACCCCTCGCACACACCTCTCACACCACGCCACCGGTTGAACTAATCACTATCCTACTTGTTAGATGTAACCCACAGTTTTACATTTACAGACTAAATAACTCAATTAAATTTGTAAATCCATCAAGTAATCTGTCAAAGACGATAATTTAAGAAGCACCGTCCGGCCACTCACAGGCCAGTACAGGCCGCTGTAACTCCTCCTCCTGTTGTTGGCAGGGGAGATGTTAGGAGATGTTTTGACCACTAGAGGTCATTTCTACTCCCCACACCTTTTCGTCACCTTGACTGTTGGACATCGCGCCGTCCAACATCGTAATGGTGGATATCGGAATATTGCGATCATGTTAACCGCCGGATATGGTAACGATCCGATATCTTAACCACCACCATCAGAGCGGTAGCGCCAGCGCCATATCAGTGATGCTACGTCTTCTGAAAGATCCCATATCATGCTTTTTTTGGGTTAATAATTACATTTGGGGTACTACTAGAATAGGGTTATATGTGTGTGTGTGTTAGAAATACCCCTTATTATTCTCACACTGTTCATTTACGCAAAACCAATTTCAGTGTCTTTCAAAAACTGATTTTTATCATGTTGCTTTGGCCCCCCTCCCACTCCCCCTCCCCTCACTGGTCCAGTCTGCTGTGATTGGTCAGCATGCCCACTCTGTTGCGATTAGACCTCTGAAGAATAAGTCTTGCCTCCGAGGCTCCGGTTCCCTTTGTCGAATGTCTATGGGAAATAACACCATGATCGTACATAACAAACTCTGTAGACGGCGGGAAGTAAAAGCTGCGTCACGTTTTGAACGACACACCTTTTCCATCTAGTTCCGACTGGGTTTTTGGATTGTCGGTGCCGTTAAAGTAGTAAACAATTATTAATGGCACCGACATCAAAAAACCAAGTGGAAGAAGTTAAACATTGCGGGTGGCCAATGGCTAACAGCGTCTGAAGGTTTGTGTACCTCTGCTTTCTACTGTCTGGTACTGCGGGCAGTGGCATTGACACCGCGCAGGCCACAGCGCATATAGAAGACATGCAAATGATGCATTACCTTTCACATTAGGGCGGCATGATTAGTTAATTATCGACTGTATGTGGTAGAGGAACGGCCGTTTGTTTTTAAATGGTTTGCATAGCTAGCATTGAATACACATTGAATAGTAAAAGATTGGTTAAGAATTGAGGGTTCACTTCATGATTTACTCTTGCAATGGATCGACACACGCACGCACACACACACACACACACACACACACCAATGTCCTCAATTGACATTGTACCAAGGACAATAGGTTTCATTTAAGGCTTATGGCCTTCATTATTTGGTCCTGTTATCAGACGTCTTGCTTGACTGCCCGGCCTCTGAGAGGAAGCTCTGCACACACTCTGTGGACGTATGCTACCTTCCCAGAAACGGATGATTACTGTAACGATTGTTGTCAAGACGGCGTGCGTGACGATAACCCTTTCTCAGGTTACCTGGAGACAGTGAGCAGTGTGAGAGCCTCATTCCACTGCACACTGTCGGCCACGACCACGAGGACAGCGACGGCTTCTCCTGACCAATCAGAACGTCGACAAGTGGCCTGAACTCACAATCGGTAGGTATTAATTTTGTACTGCTGAGTGTGTGGAAGAGAGGGTCGAAAAGGGAGATCAAAACAGTTTTCAGTACAACCAGGCTTTTGTTGGCCAGATCCTCCCTTACGGCCTTAACGTACGCCCATTCAGATCAAAGTTCTGCGACCAGTCTGCTTAAAGACTGGTGACCGCTTGCACAAGAATCACAAGATACCGTCGAACCCTGGGTGCTGGAAGGAGCAGCGATGGGAAGCAGTCTGTGACGGCCACACAGACTGGGGGGCTTTCGCTGTCCTGAAGCCTCATCAAAAAACAGAATAACAAACCTCGGGCTGCAGTTCACCTGGAGAGAGACTAATGAATGAGAACGCTGCTGAGGAACTAGATATCACCACGGTGATGTTGCCACTACGTTGAGCTAATGCCCCCTTTTAAACCAAGTACCGTTACTTACTGTGGTATGCCCCAAACGAGTTACTGTAGTACCCCATGTTGTCAGGGTTGGGGTCCATTTTCTGCCATTTCTGCCATTGGTCTTTCCCGAGACCAAAGACCATATTTGGAAGGAATTGTCAGCTTTTAGGTTGCATGCTTTGATAATTAGATATTTTAAAGCAGTGTGAGCAGTCTGCTCACTGCTCCCCCCCATCCAGCCTGTTCAACAGCCACTCCAGGTGAAGCTCATTGTCAACACACTTCTCTGCTTCTCTTGTCCTGTTCATGAATGTGTGGCCTTCATTTCTCCATCAGTTATTTCATTTGTAATATTACTTACAAGAAAGTTGCGCTTTCCTTTTAGATCGGCGCTCTAATGACTAAATGAGCTTTGGGGCAGCATTGCGTTGCCGGGAGCCTGTTCTCAATGTGGTACAGCATAGTGCTAATACTACTACTGAACTGTTCTTAATGTGGTACAGCATAGTGCTAATACTACTACTGAACTGTTCTCAGTGTGGTACAGCATAGTGCTAATACTACTACTGAACTGTTCTCAGTGTGGTACAGCTGCAGCATAATGCTAATACTACTACTGAACTGTTCTCAATGTGGTACAGCATAGTGCTAGTACTACTACTGAACTGTTCTCAGTGTGGTACAGCATAGTGCTAGTACTACTACTGAACTATTCTCAATTTGGTACAGCATAGTGCCAGTACTACTACTGAACTGTTCTCAGTGTGGTACAGCATAGTGCTAATACTACTACTGAACTGTTCTCAGTGTGGTACAGCATAGTGCTAATACTACTACTGAACTGTTCTCAGTGTGGTACAGCTGCAGCATAATGCTAATACTACTACTGAACTGTTCTCAGTGTGGTACATCATAGTGCTAATACTACTACTGAACTGTTCTCCGTTTGGTACAGCATAGAGCTAGTACTACTACTGAACTGTTCTCAGTGTGGTACATCATAGTGCTAATACTACTACTGAACTGTTCTCAGTGTGGTACAACATAGTGCTAGTACTACTACTGAACTGTTCTCAGTGTGGTACAGCATAGTGCTAGTACTACTACTGACCTGTTCTCAATTTGGTACAGCATAGTGCCAGTACTACTACTGAACTGAAGAGTAGCATTCTGTGGGAAACGGTCCCGCACTTAGCTTCGTATAGCGCGCTTCATTGTTCCTCAGACCGCCAGCTACGGAGGCTGTGTACATGCAGATTAACCGATTGACCGTCATGTGTAACCGGGTAAAAGTATTCTGGGCGGTTAGCCGGTTAACGGTTAACCGTTGACATCGCTACACGTGTTTGATGCGGTCCGGGCGTGATAAGGAGGTGCATCGTACCTGGTTGTTACCATCCCTGGTAAGCCTGGCTTGACGGACCCGACGGACCTGTCCTCACTCACTCAAACACTCCCGCCGCCCTATCCACACCCCCCGTTCCCTCCCTCCCGGCCTGTGGTTCCTCAACTCGACCCTCCCCACTCGCTCCTGCTCTCCCACCGATCAGCCAATGAGCCGGCTGTTCTCCTTTGTACTCCAGCGAGAGTTGTTAAGGCAGAACCATCCCCTGGTCCGAAACGGAGTCCGCTACATCCTCAGACGGTCGCTACGACCCACCTGATGTTGTCGTCCGCAGACACGCCCACATTGTTTTGTTCCGAGGAGCGGCGGTGATCCGGTGTCCCCGGGAGCATCAGATAGCCCATAGCCCACGGCCTTTAAGCCTGCTCTACGCTAATCTAACCGATTGCTATTGCCGCTGATACCATCAGCTGGCTGTAATGAGGCTTAGCAGTCATCATTGCTTTAGTTTGTAATGTTGAGTGCGCAGGCTCCGGCAGGCTTCACAGCCAATCATCACTTGGCTGCCGTTTCCAAACTGTTGATTGGATGAATCAAAGTGAATTAAAGGTTACTTTGTCCCACTATGTCCATGTGGGGACCAGAGTCAGTGCTGGAGGTCTCTGCTGAGCTGGTCTGCTAGCTTCACCGGCTCCTACTCCCTCTCTAATCAATGGATGATAAGTAAACAATGATTTTTTTTGTTCGTTAGGGTCAAATATAATATCACTTATTCAAAAATGAGTCTAAAAACAGGGATTAGGGCCACGTCACCGCGGTAACCATCACAGCCCTAGCAACCCCTTCAACAGGAGCACCATCAGTCACGAGGAGCAGGGCGTGTGATTACAATGAGGTTGAGGTTGAGGGGGCCTCTATTGGGGAGGGGGCGAGGACTGTCGGGGGTGCACACTAAAGCTGAAATGTGTCACAACCTTACAAAGATGACATTTCTTTTAGAGAAATACCATAAGTATGCTAGTCTTATGAGGTGGACCATTACAGTTAGAACAAAATCTTGATCTTACAAAGGGTGCCTTTCTTTAGATACAATATACCAATCAGTCCTAATAATAGTGGCAGGATAATAGGAAATCAGAATAATCGTGACCCCGAGATCCTTCAGACATTGTCCGTCAAACCCCAGTCTTGAGACATTGTGTTGAGAAGGAGCCTCCCACCTCAAACCCCTCTGTTTGGGGGTGGATCTCAACCCGATGTCTCTAGAATGGGGGTTGAAATACAGTCTCTGGCCTAAACACACACATCTGTCCTGTGTCTCCGGGCCCGGGTCTCTGAGACACAGGACAGGACCGCACCACATAAAGGCTTCACACGCGATCCGTGGAGGAGATCCTGGGGCTGGGGGTGAATTCACCTTGTGTGTCACTGTGTGTGTGTTTGTTTAATCGGTCTAATCCCACTTCCTGACGCGCGGCGGAGCAGGAAGGGAGGAAGGGAGGAAGGGAGGCTGTTCCCCTCGGGGAGGGAGAGTTATGAGTTTATCTGCTTCCAATGGAGTTTATAAGGATTGTGGGGAAATCGTTTGCACTTGTGTTTACGTTGGGGCTCGTTTGTTTTGGTGTTCTTTAATCCTTTCTCCTTATCCTGCTTTGTGTGTGGCTGGGTTTGTGTGACTGGTTTTGTATGGCTGGTTTTCTCTCAGGTGGGTGAACTAGGAGCTTGATACGAGGACAATCTGGGAGTTCTGGAACAGAGAGACATTGAAGAACCGTAGTGCCTTTATTTATTCTCTACAGTGTTGGGATGCCTCCATTATTTTTTGTACGACGGACTCGTACTCTGGTTGCTCGTGGCTTCCTCATCAAACCCCCGGTCCTGGACTCCATTACCAGTCATGTGACCACATGTCTCAGGACAGGTTCCCAGGGAGGATGACACTACAGGTGGGCGGGGCTTCCACCTTCCCTCTAGGACCCCAGCTATTGGTCCGGTCTCTCATCCTGGGGTCAGAGTGCTCCGATTGGTGCAGAGGTCTGGCTTTTTTCAGTGGCTCATATGCCCATGGAACCTGTCAGTCTTTTTCTTTTATCTCATGTCAGTTGGACAAACACTTAAAAACTTGGTGGAAATGGAAGAAAATCTTTTCCCCAAACTTTATTATTGCCAAGGTAGTGGCAGATGAAGAACACTAATGTACGAACACGTCATTTGACGTCATTAGAGCCGTCTGCCTGTAAAGTAAGCAAGAGGCTTACTCAACAGCTAACAGCTATTGCTCAATCTATTAAATCACCAGAGAGAAACAGCAGGCTGTTCATGTGGCCTCAGTCACTTCCTCTATTGTAAAAACACATTTAATGTCACATTTTGACATTAAAGGCTTGCATTTTTACTCGTTCCAAATATGGTCTTTCCTTTCTTCTCTAGGTAACTTCAAAGTGCACTTTTTTAGATGCAGATAATTTTTTTACCTTTTGAGGTTTTCTACACTGATGTCTCGCTGGGTCCTGTTCGCTGTCTGTTTATGTTGAAGGAGATTTCTGTGATCGGTTCCCAGTTGACGAGGTTAAAAGTGTGTCAGTCTGAAGACAACATTCTAATATCTGTTTGGTTTTGTATTTTAAATCTGGGGTAAGGCTTGGTTTGTTCTGGAAAATACTTGGGTCTCACTGGTTGTATGGCCAGGTAAAATACACGACATGTTATACAAAATGCAGACCTTTGTGTTGGGAAAGACACTAGATCTGTAATACATAATACTCTAAATGTCCTCGTGTGTGCTGTTCTACACCAGTCTGAGCGAGCTGGGATGGAGAAAAGCTGTGATGGGCGGACTCATCATATGGTTTAACGTATGCAGCCTTCATAAAATGTTTATTTATCAGTTCAAAAGTAAGAGAAAAGACTTTTGAGAGAAGTACCAGTCTAGTTTCTGAATGTCTGATGACCACTAATGTTATGTGCTCTGTTGGTTTTCTATCACGGTTGATATTTCATGTATTTTGTGCAAAAATTGGGCACATTTCCTGATCAGAGAATAAAGAATTGATTTTCTTACGGTGGCCATATTTCCTAGGCTTCGTCTGAGATTTTTTTAAAAACGGTTGCTCTATCAACTTAATATGGTGGTTCTTCTTTTAAATATATGTTATTGATTATATGTATTTTATTCTTTTCATATAATTAATTATTTTGTACTTTCTTTGATTAGCCTTATCAAGTCATCTGGCAAACAATCCAACTAATTGATCATTGTTATGCCACTATCGCTGTTAAAACGTCTCCCATGTTTATGGGTTGTTTTCAGTACGCTCGTGGTGTCTTTATGAGCGGTGTCAGGCAGGAGGAAGTAATGTGGCCAGTGTAAACTCTGTAGTAAGAGCGCTCTGTACCACCAGTGGGAATTCAAAATAAGATATCCAACTGCCTTTCAATGTTAGTATTCAATCCGATTGTTTTGTTCTCAATCAATCAAAGGGGACGTCTGTGTTTCAGAAAATGAAGAAACAACTATGAAAAAAAAAGAAACGCTGGTTATTGACGTATGAAAATGTGAAACATGAAAATCTGAATGTTTTTATTAGTCTTTGGGTCCGATGTATGATTTTAACATGACTTTTACTTTCTCAGGTACTGTATGGTGGATGTTATTACCATGTTTTTATTCCCTAGTTATTATGTATGTAGCCGTTTCCAGAAGCTGAAGTTGAGGCGGTGGCGGTTATGAATCGACACTCTCCTGACCTTTCTTTGAAAACAAGCTGTTTTCATACTTCAATGACAATATTAAAAATAATGCTTTTTCATATCTTTCAACGGTTTAACTCTTCTCTTACATTTCTGAGACATAAGGTATCTTAAGGTAACATGGAGGTCCGCTATGGAAGGTACTCTCCAGTGAGACTTTATCAACCAAAAGAGGGAAAGTGAAATGAGGAACTGGTATTCTTAAAGGTCCCATGGCATGCTACTTTATGGAGGCTTTAATATAGATATTAGTGCCCCCCCCCCCCCCCCCCCGCCTTTAAGCCGTGGTGCAGAATTAAAGCTACTATGAGCCAGTCGCACGTTTCAGTGTCTGTAGCTTTATTGCAAATGAGGAGGAGTGAGGTGGGTCAAGGTGGAGGGTGGGGGTGTGGCCCTGAGCAGCTTGCTGCCACGGTACCATGCGCTCGTGTTTACAGTGGATGTATCGCAATGGCGAGGCGCACACAGCCTTTGGCCATGTTCTGTAAATATTCTAGAGCACTCTGGGTGCTCCGGCGGGAGTCCTGGAGCTCTATATCTAAATAATATATCATACATAAGTATCAATATCATATAATATGTCTTATCACGGCAAAAAGCTGTGTACGCTACCAGACGAAATTATGAATCTCAAAAGACTGCGTCGGAGAACGAGAGCCGTTCTCCGACGTCTCTGGTTCGTCCACGTTCACATCTATCTGAAGTAGACTGAACCACGAAATGGAGGAGAAAGGGATTGTTGGCCGCAATTGTTGAACACGATTTTCTCCCGACGGAGCCTCGCTCCCGAGGGACCACCGCCTCAGCAGCGGGCAACAGGCAGCGGGAAGCAGGCAGCGGGAAGCGGGGCTCAAGCGGCAGACAATCGCGGGCAACAATCCCTTTCTCCTCCATGTCTTGGTTCATGTACTTCAGGGAGTCAAAGCCAAAGTTCCTTTCCCCCAATTCCTTCTCAACCATGGCTGAGTAACACCCACTACGAGTCTCGTTGTAGAAATACCAGAGACGTCATAGAATCCGACGTGTTATGCGCCATAACACCAACAGCAGAACGGTTATCCAAATAGCAAGGAAGTGTACAACACTTGCGTTACAGTCTTGGAGCTCTATATCTAAATAATATCATATAATACACAGATATCTATATCATATAGTACATATTATCACGGCCAAAAGCTGTGTGCGCCTCCAGAAGATATTATGAATCACAAACGACTTTGTCGGGTTCTCCGACGTCTCTGGTTCTTCCACTTCCACATCAATCTGAAGTAAACTGAACCGCGCGCTGCCTGCTGCCGGCTGCCTGCTGCCGGGTGGTGGTTCTTCATGGCGGTGGTGCCTTGCGGCAGCGGGTGGCGGGCAGCATGCCGCAGTTCATGTACTTCTGGGAGTCAAAGCCAAAGTTCCTTTCCCCCAATTCCTTCTCAACCATGGCTGAGGTAACCCCAACTACAGTCTCGTTGTGGAAATACCAGAGACGTCAAAGAGACGGTTATCCAAATAACAAAGAAGTGTACATCACTTGCTTTACAGTGTGTGTAATCGCACACACACACACACACACACACACACACACACACACACACACACACACACACACACACACACACACACACACGTGGCGCTCACACGGTTGTAGCTCATTGTCTCATTGGCGGGCCAAATTCTCTGGCCGGGCAAGGCAGAGAAAGGGGAGGTAACCTGGCCCCTTATGACAACATATGGGACCACATTCCAAATCAGCGCGCCTGAGCTTCCGTTTTTTCAAAGGCGAGCAGGATACCTAGTGCTCGTTTTACACCAAACACAAGTTTTAGCCACTGGGGGACGATAGGCAGGCTAGGGGAACTCATATTAATGTTAGAAAACCTAAAAAAGTGAGGTTTTTATGCCATGGAACCTTTAAAACAGCTAAGGATGCGCTTGACTCGTTTTAAGTAATTGAATGAAATATTGAATATTTCATTATTATTGAATTATTCTCAGTGATTTCACTTAGTCATTGTGGAAATGGCTGTTAATATTCTCATTCATTTTTTGTGTTCATTTATATTTTACTTTGGAGGAATACTCAAAGGTACCGCTTCGTTTGGCATTTGGCCCTTTCATATATGTTTCTGTCTTTTTGTAGTTTTAATCACTTAAACAGACTATATGCCATTGTTTTAGAAGTTAAGGGTTGACTGCAGTAGGCGTTAGAATAGAGACACTTTCATTGTGGATCCGATCAAGCTCTGGATCTTCAACAGAATACGGTGAAAAAAACTCCGATAGCAGCAGACTGTAGAATGGCGGGGCTAAATCTGGGGTCACTTCATTGTGTATAAAGTCATAACTTTTACTTTGACAAATTAGTTATTTAATTAGAGGTCTTAAGAAAAGCCTCCTATCTGATCCTCGTAACTGTCCCCCGTATTGACACCTATTTATTGTAAAATCCCATTTCCCATCTCCTTTATTTGTGTAAGCATGGAGAACAGCCTTTAAGAAGCCGATAAACAAATCTGTGTGACAAGGCCGTGGTCACTGGTCACATATTGATCTTGGCTGATGCTTGTCGAGGGTGAAGCCTGCTAATACAGGCTCTGCCTCGTGACTAACAGAGACCCATTCAACAGTTTCCTTTTCAAAACTTTTTCATATTCCGAACTACACAAACACATCATCTCTGTGTCTGTGGTCCGTTCGGCTCGTGGTGCCAGATGATCCGTGTTTGCTCTGAGGTTGTTGAGATAACTTCCTACGCTTTTCTAAACCAAAAGATATATGCTTTGGGTCAACTACGCACAAAGCCAAGGAGAACGTCGAGCAGGGTTCAGCATCAGAAGGGTGGAGGGCCTTGGCAATCTCCATCTGCTGCCTAAGAGGAACGTGCCTTCTGTTGAGACCGAGCGGTGCATAAATCAACAGCTTTATCGGGCTGTTTGTAAGCGGGAGGAATTAGGCCAGTGTGCCTGACAGTGGGATCTGAAAGGGATTCAGTGGCGGTGCAGTTGAAGAGGCTCCAGTAATTATGTGACACAATCAGGGCTGATTTCCCTGTCTTCCCCCTCCCTGAGTGTGTGCACCTGGCCCGCGATGTGGGGTCATGCGGATTATAATGGTTTAATTGGCAGTGTGGGACCATTTTTAGTCGCCGCACTCGGTGTCTTTTATCTGAAAGATGAACGAATGCAAAAGTAAAATAAAAGTGCGAACAAAAATGGTAAATGGATAGTCTCTTCATCTTTGTTCCTTTTACATCGGTTACATATCACTCAGGTGGTAGAGGGGGGGTAAAAGGGCTGGATTTAGACCGCTGTCTCGATATGGATGGATATATATAGGAACATGTTTTTATTTAGCTGTGAAATGTCAGCAGTTTGATGGCAGAAATATCTAGTTTAATACGTTTATGATCGGATAAATGTCAGTCAACCTAAACACTTCAATCATGCATACTCTTATTCTCTGTGAAAAAGGAGCTTAAGAAATAGGCCTCACTAGAATGTCTCTCAAACTGTGATCTAAACTGTGATGTAATTGGTTCCACTACGGTTAATAACAAGCTGTATTTTACCATAACAATTGATTAAAAAGAAAAGGGAGACTTATATAAACCAGGACCGCATCAAACAAAACGCTTCAATTCCTCATGTTAAGCTATGCTTCTGTGTACCTATCCATTCCTGTGGTTAGGTGTATCTACCGGTGTTGTTTAATAATGACCGTTTTGGAATTCCTTTCCTTATCTCTGAGTGTTCATTATATGTTCAGTGAAATGAGGCAAGAGTTTGTCCAGAGTAGGCGTGAGCCCACAGGGTGATAAGAGCCTAACGCCGGCCCTCGCCGTTACACCCCTCCTGTTCCTCTCCCTCTCTCGCTCTTCCTCTCTCTCTCCCTCGCTCAAGTTTAATGTTTAACTGCCCTGCCCTCGTACGGGAGGGAGGAAATCAGTGTACTGCTGTCTGGGACTTTCAGCCGAGCACTGACGCCAAACGCATTTGAACCGGTGAAACGAGGGTCGACGGGCGTGGAGTGGAGAACCGGGCCTCGCACAACGGACTTCAAGCTGAACCAACCGCTCACATTTTCTTGGAAATAGCATACTTTAACCCCCCACACACCCCCTCTCACTGAGGGAGGGGACTGATTGAACAGAAGTATTTATGGGAACTTCAGGATCTCCGGCTCACCAGAGACACAACCGCGAGGACCGGTGATAATTTTGGACAAATATCAAATGTATTTTTGATCCGGAGGTACCTGAGGATCCTGGCTCGCCCCGCCGGGCCCCTGATCGCTGACTGCCGCACCTCCAGAGCTGATAAGGAGTCCATAGTGTAGGAACAGCTCGGGGGCGCCATGAACATTGAGCCGGAGGTGGCTGAGGAGAAGAACTGGCGGGACCTAGAGGCCAGCTACTCCGTCAAAGTCTTCCTGACCATCCTCTACGTCCTCATCCTGGTGACGGGCATTGTGGGTAATGCAGTCACCATCCGGGTAACGCAGGTGCTCCTGCAGAACGGATACCTGCACAAGAACGTGACGGACCACATGGTGAGTCTGGCCTGCTCGGACCTGCTGGTGCTGATCATCGGCATGCCGGTGGAGCTGTACAGCGCCATCTGGTTCCCCTTCAGCTCCACGTCCGGGAACGTCAACTGCAAGATGTACAACTTCCTGTTCGAGGCCTGCAGCTACGCCACCATCCTGAACGTGGCCACCATGAGCTTCGAGCGCTACATGGCCATCTGCCACCCGTTCCGCTTCAAGAGGCTGGCCGGGAAGCACACCTCCACCCTGATCGCCTTCGCCTGGCTCACCTCGGTGGTGGTGGCGCTGCCCATGCTGTTCACCACGGGCACCCAGGGCCACATCCCCAGCGCCCGCAGCGTCCCCGACCAGAACGTCACCTTCTGCACCAACCTGCGGGAGCGCTGGGTCATGTACCAGGTCAGCATCTCCGGGGCCTTCGTGGTGTACATGGTGGTGCTGTCGGGCGTGGCCGTGATGTGCTGGGCCATGGTCCTGGTGCTGCGGGGGCCCATGGGGTCGGCGGCCGGAGGGGTCAACGGGTCGACGGAGGCCTCGCCCAAGCATGAAAGTTCAAGGGTCAAGACGGCCAGGAAGCAGACCATCATTTTTCTAGGTAGGACCTTCTTTTTTATTGCGTGTTATAAGTTGAATATCAATGTGAGGATGGGTTTTTGAGCGCGGGGCATGTCGGTTCTGGGCTGACTGTGTTTAAGTCAACTGTTGGTTCTTCAGGAATGTCCTCACGAATACCAATACTATCGTGAGTTAGAAAAAACTGTCCTGAAGAAGAATTTAAACAACGGTGACTCTTATTCATACCATGCGTCATGATGTTTACCGGGAATTTTGTGTGTTCACTAGCATGTGTGTGTGTGTGTGTGAGCGTGCATGTGTGTGCGTGCGTGCGTTTGCGTGCGCATGTATGTGCACAATGTGGTTGGATTGGCACCACTTTGGAGCTGTCAGGAAGTGTCTGAGAGCCTTGGCGTCTTGTGCACCGCAGAAGTCAAACATCGCTCTGTCAGTGTCACACACTTAGCAGAGTCCTTGGCTGTTGTGGCTATTAAGGAGATAAATTGATCTCACAGTCTTACCCCTATAACACTGACAACCCTTTGCTGAGCCAAAAGAAGATAGCGGTAAAGGTTGATTACGAGAAGCATTCGACCAGTGGTAAGGATTGCAAAATAAGCTTAAAACCATCCTGAATTTGAACTGATATTTTATCAGTGACGTTTAAATATATACCACAGCAATGCAATTTTTATATTTACCTTTCCAGTTCACTGGCTCCAACTAATCCTCACAGAATGTGCAGTAAGCAGCAGTTGTTATACAAAGACGCTGAACACAACCATCACCTGTGTCAGATTAAACCTTTGTGATTCCTTATAAAGTTGACAGGATGCTGTTGCCATGACTAATTCTGAACGGACCACGACAAGGATGCATCATCAGAGGTGGGCGTGAGGGGCCATCTGGTAGCCTTGTTGCTCTGTGATGATTAGGTGCTCATAGCGGTGATCTCTAACCACGTACAACGAGACGCCAACCTGGCGACACGCTCGTCACCCCGGCTTCAATAAGGCTTCTATTGACTGAGATCTCCATTATCTATAACCACTGGATATACTTGATAATTTAATCAAAAATAATAATTTATCATTATTATAATGTACATATGTTATGTACAATATGTTAATTACATTATCAAGGTAATATATGACACCATATAAATAAGGTGTCTTCGACCCTTTATATCAACCATGTTGAGACCAAAGTGAGTTTAGTGCAGTAGCTCTCTTTGAGTCTTAAGTTGGGTAATAGATGGAGGGAGGGCAGTATGAATCTGGAATAATCTTGAGAACGAACTTAAACCGTTGTGAACTTAAGTCTAAGGTCTACGTCCAATCCCTGTGTTTAAAACCACAAGCGATATCTTCATAAGAAGTAGCCTAGGCTACTCATTAAACACAAATACTGTTCATCGTCATCATCAATGATAAAGACGGCTGGCCTTCTACCCACTTCCTGTGATGTCATGTGGGAGGATAAGCACTTACAGGAATATCTACGAGTTTATCTGCTATTGATAGCACCATTAATCATCGTAATGTCGGTTAAAGTTCTCCATGACTACACACGTATGGTGTATGATGCCGTCAGACAGTGAACTTCACAGAAACCTGGGACACAGTTTGGAACTCGTGACATTCGGAACAAATGAGCTGAACTTTCCCTGCTCTTCCAGGATCCCCTCGCTTTGGTTTAAAAAGTGCTGGGCACAGCGCCTTTGCTGATCTGATTCAATAACCAGCCAATTGTTCTCCTCCCTCCCCAGGTCTAATTATGTCTTAAGTTTCAGACAGCGCTGGAATCATTGATTTTGTATGCACCGCTGACCTTCGCGCCAGCACACCGCGCAGGCTAGTACTTAGGGGCCGGCCACACCGATGATGCATGGAGGAGCTTTTACCTGTTAGTGCAATTCATTACACACACTAATTACCACAGCTGAAAACCAATCATTCTCTCGTTCTAACCCAGTTCTTTATAAAGAGGATAAAGAGTGATGTTGTTGTTTACCATTACCATTTCTGATAGCCCCCTTTAACGCATAAAGTCTCATTGTTGGTAAGCAATTATTGATAAGTAGTTATTTATGTCTATGTTTCAGAGCAGACCAATAGTTATTCCACAATAAAGGAAGTGTGCATTGGGGCGATCTAATCCGCTCACCTGGTGCCACAGGTTCCCTGCTAGGATACCAATATGGATTCTGGAATGTTCCGTCTGAGGTCGCCCAGGACAGTACCCTGGGTGCCATGGAGACCCAGTCCCCGGGAACCAGTCCTTCCGCCATTACTGGTGCCAGACACTCTCTCCTTCCCAACTTTTCAAACTCTGATATTCATTGTAATCCTCTCGAATGTAATTTCTTTTGGTTCCATCTTATCAAGATGAAGCGTTCCCAGCGTGGCGATGCAGCACGTGTCCATCACGATGAACAGCTCCGGGCTGGGAGCCAGTCCAAGGTTATGGGCTGAAAAAAAGGTAGAATCCACAAAGAGCTGACACCACAGAGCTGCCAGAGAAAGGTTAGGGCTGGGCCGGGATACGCAGGTGTGGAGGGCGGCGGGTTTGATTGAGAATCTTAATTAGCAAGACGCTTTTCAGAGCCCTTGAAGGTCCCTTCCCATTACGTTTAAATCACATTATCAGCAAAAACAGAGATCTAAAAAGTCATAGAAGATGCCCATGAGGAGATTTTAGGCTATTTGCTTAACTGTCCTATCTTCTGTTCCTTTTATGCCCCAATAATAATAACCAGCAAAACCATCTGTCCAAACCCTGTGCACAGCGCCAAGGAAGTTATTCCACATATCTCCTGCTGTGTTGAACCGAGTGCACAGTTTGGAGTGTTCTCCTCCATCACCGTAGGGATAGTACCTTTGCTGTTTCCTGTTTGCTGCTACAACACTTGACTACGCCAGCAGACCAGATGGAGTTGATTAGCGATTGCCCAGAGCGCTCGCTAATCAACTCCACTCGGTCTGCTGTCCCTGCCGTCATTATCACATCTGCCATTGCTGCTTACAAATTCATAAGCGTTCAATATTGATGGAAAACCAGCAACCGCCAGCCGCTCACTGCTGGTAGATAGACTCCCTCATCTTCATATTGATATCGAACTGACCTGGAGAGATGGGATGGAGGGATGGAGGGATGGAGGGATGGAGAGATTGAGGATGGAATAGAGAAGATGGAGGGGTGGGGAAATGGAGGAAAAGATGGAGACAAGGAAGAGATGGAGGGATGGGAGATGGAGGGAAAGATGGAGAGGAGAGATGGATGAGTGAAGAATGGAGAGAGGGGGGAGGGGAGAGACAGATTAATGGATGGGAATATGAAAGGGTTAATGAGGGTTCTCCGCTCAGCGCTGGAGGTTCCACAGTCTCAGCAGGGTTCCACTGAAGGAGCTCTCTCCTAATGGCAGTGATCTGGGGAACACACGGACCACGCTGCTGTCATCGTCGCACTTTACCTCAGAATTACTTTTAATTCTGGTCGGCCTGCTGCTGCTTAAAAGAGTAATTAAAGGAGGTGCACAAACTCGTTAAGATGCCCACACTTGAGTGTCCGTGACAGAAGGTTAATTGCTTTAGATACTCGTTTTGTTACCGCAGCAGGAGCCATGTCTGAAACGAATAATAATTTTGTTTGCATTGCCTACAGCTCTGTTGGTTAATGACCTCTTTTCTTTTTCCCCTCACGATCGATTGTGATGAACACCCAGAGGTGCTCGTCTGTGATTAAATGTTAAAGAATCAGCTTCTGATTCACTGCTACAAGAGAGAGAGAGAGAAAGAGAGAGAGAGAGAGAGAGAGAGAGAGAGAGAGAGAGAGAGAGAGAGAGAGAGAGGGCAAGAGTGAAAACGAAAGAGCAGACGGACCGACGGCCATACTGACAGAGAAACGGGTAGACGGGAAGACTGTCAGACAGAAAGGCTTGCAGGCAGACTTAACCCGGGGTTGTTTTGCTGTTAAAAACAGTAAAGCCTCTTTTCTCACGAGCCGAGCAGATTGATGCTGCAGCTCAGCGACACGACGGCAGAGCTGAGGGCTCTCTCTCCCTCTCTCTCTCTCTCTCTCTCTCTCTCTCTCTCTCTCTCTCTCTCTCTCTCTCTCTCTCTCTCTCTCTCTCTCTCTCTCTCTCCTTTTCTCTCTCTCTCTCTCTCTCTCTCTCTCTCTCTCTCTCTCTCTCTCGCTCTCTCTCTCTCTTTCTCTCACTCTCTCTCTCTCTCTCTCTCTCTCTCTCTCTCTCTCTCTCTCTCTCTCTCTCTCTCTCTCTCTCTCTCCCTCTCTCTCTCTCTCTCTCTCTCTCTCTCTCTCTCTCTCCCTCTCTCACTCTCTCTCTCTCTCTCTCTCTCTCTGCCTCTCTCTCTCTCTCCTTTTCTCTCTCTCTCTCTCTCTCTCTCTCTCTCTCTCTCTCTCTCTCTCTCTCTCTCTCTCTCTCTCTCTCTCTCTCTCTCTCTTTCTTTTTCTCTTTCTCTCTCCCCTCTCTCTCTCTCTCTCTCTCTCTCTCTCTCTCTCTCTCTCTCTCTCTCTCTCTCTCGCTCTCTCACTCTCTCTCTCTCTCTCTCTCTCTCTCTCTCTCTGCCTCTCTCTCTCTCTCCTTTTCTCTCTCTCTCTCTCTCTCTCTCTCTCTCTCTCTCTCTCTCCCCTCTCTCTCTCTCTCTCTCTCTCTCTCTCTCTCTCTCTCTCTCTCTCTCTCTCTCTCTCTCTCTCTCTCTCTCTCTCTCTCTCTCTCTCTCAGTAGGGGAGGGTGGGGGAGTGTTGGTGGATCATGCGGACACTATTATAAAGCACCCAGACACTCTGCTCCGCGCGATGCATGAGCGTGGATAAAGGCTGGCAGACACACCGCTCCCTGGGTTGATTCATGACCCCCCCCACGCCGCCGCTCTACACCCCCTACCCCCCTCACACACACACACACACACACACACACACACACACACACACACACACACACACACACACACACACACACACACACACACACACACACACACACACACAGTGTACACTCACTCACCCATTTACAAAGTCACTCACTCAGAGAGTACACTTAAACACCCATGTACACAATACACAAACACTGTGTGTGTACATACACACAGACTCACACCCAGCTACCCACACACACACACACACACACACACACACACACACACACACACACACACACACACACACACACACACACACACATAGACACATGCAGTCACAAAATATTATCCTTCACAAAAAGGACAGCAACTGACACACACACACACACACACACACAGACTGTACACCTCAGCCAGCTGGGCCTCAGGTGAAAGCCGGTTTAATGATGTCTTCCCCCCCCCCGCCCAGCGCCGGGGGCCTCGCATCTCCTCTGTGTGTAGGGTGACATGAAGGGCCCCCCCTGCCCCCTGCAGGGCCGGCCCAGCCTTCAGACCGCCTCAGGAGAACCTGGGCTTATTACCCCTCTGTGGGCCCGACTCTGAGCAATATCTCAGCACTGATATATGCCGAGCCAGCGGCAATACCAACCGCCAATAACAATTTGATAATGCGCTGAGATGTAATTGAGAACAGATTGTCTACTTGTTGTGTTGTGTTGGGCTGGGGCTGCGGCTGGGGTCCACGGCTGCACAAGGTCTCCAGTCACGGTCGAGGGCTTTGTTGGACGGTTATTACCTCGATGAGAGTGATTATAAAGTTGGTGGTTCGGATTTGGAAGCTAGCTTAGCTCTGATGTCCGAATTGAAAGTATATTATAACCGGCTTTACTTCGGTACGTCGTCGGGTCGGCTTAGCTCAGGAGGTAGAGCAGTTGTCTTGTGACCGAAAGGTTGCTATTTCGATCCCCAGCTCCTCCTAGCTGAGTGTTGATGTGTCCCTGAGCAAGACACTTAACCCTAACTGCTCCTGACGAGCTGGTTGTCGCCTTGCATGGTTGGCTCTGCCGTCAATGTGTGCATTAACCGATGTAAGTCTCTTTGGATAAAAGCGTCTGCTAAATGCCCTAATTGGAATTACATTACTATCCCCCTTTTTTTTTGTTGAACGTCCAATGAGGCGCCTCCAGAGACATTCATACCAATGGTTGGAGGGTGGGAGATTTTTACAGTTGGGTAATAACATACACTTTGTGAAGATTATGATCGACCAGTTAATAATATCACGTCAAAAATACACCCCCACGTTTGGATAAAAAAGGACTTTATATGTCTCTTTCACAAGTTTTAACTGTTTTCCCTTTACCACTTTATCTTCCCTCCATTCAAGCTAGAAGATATTGCTTTTCATGACATATTACTTTTCATAAGCCAACGATAATGATGTTTATTTATCATTGTACCTGGTCATTTAACACAGTAGCTCTAAAAACATGTCTTTGGACATCAATGGAACCAAAAAGGTTTCTCAGAACAACAGTGCCGCTATAAAACCATAAAACATATTATCTCAAGATTGTCTCTTCCTAATCAAGTTATCCATAAGAACAACCCATAAACCCAGAGTGTGGCATGCACAATGCACTCTTTAGTTTGTTTTGGCCCTGGTCAGTCGTTTCACACTTACAATGGCCGAGATCAAGCGAGAGCAAAGTCTAATGCCGATAACGACTGAAACTTTGGTGAAGTTGCCGGACTGACGTGGAGCCTAACGACATGATTCACAAAGCCAGTAGAAGAGAAATCAGCCAGCGTGTTTCTCTGTGTTGGGAACTGCGGCGCTGGCTGGGAGAGAGGAGGTGCTTCCTCTGTCTGAACACTTCACAGACCTTCAGTCAACAGTCAGTCTGTTTTATCTACAAAAAAAAGCAATTAAAAATTAAGCAGATGAAAGATGAAAGCAGCTCCAGCCTTTGTTGTACTGTTGCCATGTACACTTTTAATTGTAATTGAGTATTATTTTTATACTAATTACTAAATGTAATCTCCTCAGTGGATTACGTTGCACTTTCAATATACCCTCCTGGTTTTCTGATGAAAGCCTCTGAACGATAAGCCATGAATCTCAATCTTATCATTTTGGGGCTAATTGACTTTGTGATAATTCCATAGACTGATATTCTAAAGAAGCACCTCATGGAACCGCCTCAGATGAACTGGGGGCACGTGTCATCAGAACCTCTGCACATCACTTCTATCCCTCTATGTGTTGCTTTGTATGATCCAGAGCAACTCAACAATTAGCTATGGCATGCCTTGCTCAAGAGTGTCTTCCCTTTCTAAAAAGCCAGTAGGAGCCTGGGAGTTGAAGGGACAGCCCTGTGATTGTCAGTCTTTCAGCTAGAAGATACAGCACCACCAGGGGTGATTCAAAGCCAAATACCTGTTGACACTTCTACTAAAACACTTATTAAAACTATAACTCTCAGCCTGTCTTTATGGGTTTCTTTTCAGATTCCAGACAAATTCTAAAGACTTATGACAGACAAGCTCAAATCTGAGTCTCTCTCATT
The DNA here is from genome assembly GCF_902167405.1 of Gadus morhua. Lineage (NCBI taxonomy): Eukaryota > Metazoa > Chordata > Actinopteri > Gadiformes > Gadidae > Gadus > Gadus morhua. The sequence continues at coordinate 19,029,607 of NC_044064.1, read as the reverse complement.
TCATATTTGTTTGTCTATAGAGTATCTGAATCATGTTGCTGGTAGCAGGGATCTGTAAGCATGTAATTGGTTATAAACGGGTAACACATCTCAGTAACACAAAAAAATCTGTGGCGGTTAAAAATCAACACCGTGTACACTAGCCTCTTCAGAAATACACATTAAAAATTCTCTTCTGAAAGTTTGTCCCTCTTGCGCTGATCAGCATGTCTTCGGGAGAATAGCTTCTTCACCAAACAGAAAACGTGGTGCGACTCCGCCCCTTTTAGCTTGGTTTACCAGGCTCTGTACCATCCCCAGCCAGAAGTTGGGCTATCACATAGGAGGACTGATGGATCCGAGATAATCTTTTGATTTACCCACCGACTCAATGCCTACAAAGCTAGGGGATAAGCCAATTGAACTGAGTAAGAGGCCCAGTCCCCTCTTTCAGAACTTGGCCCACATGATATGTTCTGTGGCAGACCGCTGCACTGGATACTGGCCACCTGCCTGAGGTACCAATTACAGACCCCAAGACCATTAATCATGTACCGAAGGTTAGAGATTAACATAAATATACAATGACAACCATGACAGAATGGATACACAGATGACCAGCTGAATACAATGAGCTGCCATTCAATCAAGAATATTTATCATTTACAATTAGATCTTAAATCGACAGGCAAGGAGCAAATGTCAGGAAAGTGCTGTACAAACAAGATTCGTTTTTGGACAACAATTGTATTCCCAAATCTCTCGAAAAGGAGAAGACAGTTTTTTTCCATAACTGCTATCCTCCCTCCTTCCCTCCCTCTCTCCCTCCCTCCCTCCCTCCCTCCCTCCCTCCCTGCCTCCCTCCCTCCCCCTCCATCCAGGACCCCGTTTTAATTGGCGCTGCGCGGTCTGGGAACACAACAGAAAACAAAGGTTACACAGAGAGGTGAACACAGATAGACGCTCTGAGAGGAGTCTGCCTGTTGTACTCCTGTCACGTCTCATAAGAGATGGCCATGACGTCGTGACGCTTTAACCAAGGACAAACAAAATGGCCGCCCCTTCCTTCCCCCTCGGCATCTTCCAACATTCATGTGATTGATGCAAAGCTGCTACTTAGTATTCCGTGAAAGGTCAGCTGGAGCTGTTGTCATTTGAGCGGCGATTTGTGGCCCAGTCAAGGAGCGGCTCCCTCTTCTTCACTTTTGGTAGAATTTATTGAAGGGGAGGCTGTTTAGGTAAAGTGTTATTTGTACACTGACACTCCGACCTTCAATTGTGGAGAGAGGGAGAGCAGGAGAGACAGAAAGGGAAAAGGAGGAAGGAATGGGGAGGCCGAGGGGCAGTGATGGAGAGAGAGAGAGAGAGAGAGAGAGAGAGAGAGAGAGAGAGAGAGAGAGAGAGAGAGAGAGAGAGAGAGAGAGAGAGAGAGAGAGAGAGAGAGAGAGAGAGAGAGAGAGAAAGAGAGAGAGAGAGAGAGAGAGAGAGAGAGAGAGAGAGAGAGAGAGAGAGCTAGAGAGAGAGAGAGAGAGAGAGAGAGAGAGAGAGAGGGGAAGCGGAGGAAGGAAGAGGGAGATAGCGAGAGGGAGGCGGGGGGGAGTGATGGAGAAAGAGGGCGGGGAGAGAGAGAGAGAGAGAGACAGAGAGTTGTGGGAAGAGAAGGGGGGAGAGGGGAGAGACAGAGAGAGAACCTCTCAACTGAACTCATCAAAACAGAACCATTTACAAGATAACCAACAGGAACCAATGTCTTTATAAGGGGCGTCTTCCTGATCCATGCCATCCTAAAAGATATTTCTTTGTGGTGACTTGTTCAAATTCACTCAAGTAAATCGTTCATTCACGCTCTTCTTGAAATGATCCTCTGATTATGAATAATTGCTTCATCGTTCATTCACCATGAGAGGAGAGAGATTGTGTGTTTATGCTTGACTGGACAGAAAAGATCAATTTACTTCCATTGACTAAAGCCCATCTCCTCTGTGGAAGTGAGACGGCATATCGGATATGCCGTTTTCTCTTTTGTATTTATGTTGATTTCCGAGGTGTTGTTTGGAATTTATTTTTATCAGACGCATGATCTTCATGGTTTTCGGGTTTCAGGAAGTAATGTTTAACATGCATGAAGCCAACTCGTCTGCTTACTCTCTTTTAAGTTGTCAGCATGCCAGAACATTATTTTCCTTTGTGTGCGTGTACGGATGCGTGTAAAAATTTACAGTTTGTTAATTTTTTTATCTTGCATTGTCTTTCTTTTGGCTTTCCAACCCATAGCGAGGCTACTGATCCATACAATGATTCACTCAATTAAAAGATTCATCATCATGTGCAGAGCTGACGTTGGTGATTGTTGGTGATTTGAGCTCACGTTGTTCACCAGTATCTAGACTAGAGGATCACCATGTTGGTGATTCTCTTCATCTCTTTCTATATTAGTCCCTCATCAATACCTTTCTCTACATGGAAATAAGCATTCTTCCAACCATTTAATTTGTTAGTGTTGTGAAGTGAAGTACATGTGATTTGTATAGAGCCCTTAACTACAGGGCTATGACAGAACCAAGATCCAAAAATACTTCTTCTTTGCCCAGTGACAAATTCATCTCCATTTAATTTTTTTTGAGAGGTCCCTTTGGATAGTTTTCCTCCATTATAAAGTTATTAGTGGTTGAATATTATATGTTTAGGCTATAAACTACTGTGGCCATTCAAGACCTCGATGTACTAAATATGGATGGTTGCCATTGCTGGTTTAATCAATACAATTCCAGCCTGATGACCCGCCCCGCTCTGCCTCTGGTTGGCTCAGCCTGATGACCCGCCCCGCTCTGCCTCTGGTTGGCTCAGCCTGATGACCCGCCCCGCTCTGCCTCTGGTTGGCTCAGCCTGATGACCCGCCCCGCTCTGCCTCTGGTTGGCTCAGCCTGATGACCCGCCCCGCTCTGCCTCTGGTTGGCTCAGCCTGATGACCCGCCCCGCTCTGCCTCTGGTTGGCTCAGCCTGATGACCCGCCCCGCTCTGCCTATGGTTGGCTCAGCCTGATGACCCGCCCCGCTCTGCCTCTGGTTGGCTCAGCCTGATGACCCGCCCCTCTCTGCCTCTGGTTGGCTCAGCCTGAACTTGCTGCTTCTCAGAAAGGGCTATCTGCTGCACCCATGGACCTATTAAAGAAAGGACAGCGGATTAAAAAATGACGCCCATTCATTGCTATGAAAACTGCTCAATGGCGCAGGGCAACGTCAAGGAGGGATTTGCTTCCGGATCATGGGAGCCAGTCACGCCCTAGTGCATGACGTGTCGGAAGGTGCAGAGATATTCTCGTTGTCTAGCATTGTTAGCATTGTAGCATCATAAGCGAGAGGTCTGTCTACACATCCCTCGGAGACTTTAAGGGATTCAAAGTCAACACAGTGCCTCAAAACCATCAACGTCATTCATGTTAAGTAAAAGGAAAACCTTGGACACGAGAAGTTAACTGAGCCCTCTCGAATGCCGGGCCGAAACAACATTTGTTGTTTCACTACGACTTCTTTCAGCGGCCCACCCCTCCTTCTCCTGCAAAAAAAACAAAACAAAACAGCTAATAAAACCCTTGAGGTGGCGTTTTGAAGAGAGAAAACTTACATTTTATCAAAACTTACATTAGTCCATGGTATAAAGATAATTGTGAGCTTTTGATTGATATCCAATCATTTTTAGCAGAGCCACATTCCTGTTCCCCACTTGTATTGGAGTGAACGGAGATATCTACTTCTGGGCCCCTTGAATCGAGGGACCCGTCCACAGCCCGCTTAAACAGCTGCAATACCAGGCTTGGCCGCTGAGCACTGGTGGATTGCGGAAGTATGCACTGTTCCTGGGGGCCTGGCTGCACCCTAACCCTCAACCTAACCACCTAGTTGTGTTGCCTTGACATAATCAAAAAAAATAAATAAAGTAGTAAGGTTTGCTAAACCTAATCAAGTAATTAGGTTTGCTAAACCTAACCCAGTAGTTTGGTTGCCTTTACCTAAACCAGTAGTTTGGTTGCCTTAACCTAACCCCAGTAGTTTGCTTTGCTAAACCTAACCAAGTAGATGGTTTACTAATCCTAACCCGGTAAATTGGTTGCCTAAACCAATCAGAGCCAGATTCATTCAAAATGTGCCATTATTAAAAGCCATTCTAGATAATAATGTCATTTTGAATATCCCACAATACATCATGACTACCAAAAATGTCATGACGGATACGACAATAAGGCTTTAGGGAAAATGTGATTTCAGATATCTACCATTAGAATTATGACTTAAAACAATGCAATTGCAGATATCCAGAAATGTATTGTGGATATCTGTTTATTGTATGTGTTTCATGTATCTTTGTTAGATAGATATAGATAGATAGATAAAATAAAATAGATTATTTTATAAGATTGATTATTCTTATCAAAGTTGAAGATGTCTTATATCTGTAATACAATTTCTACCTGTAAGAATGTTATTGTGAATATCTTTAACAACCAGTTTATCTAGTGCGAATACAATTTCGACAAGGACAAATGCTATTCTCAATTACTGAAATGTTTTTACAGATAGCAGGGATGTTTAAGAACAGCTTGCCATATCATGTTTGGCAATTCAGTGTTAAATTGGCCTGTGATAGACTTTATGAAGACTCAATTTGGTTGTGTGTTGACAAAGGGTTGACGTCACGCACACCCTACACTAATCTTTAGTCTGTGGCTGCAGGTTGTCTACAAACATTGAAACGGTGAGAGATAGAACAACTAGGGTGAGAAAACGTGTATGAGAGCAACAAAATGAAAGTTGAGAGGAGCGGAGGTGATTTGAGCTTTGTGGTTTGCATTTGAATTCCATATCAACCTAAATATTTCCCTTTCAAGTTCCCATTCCTTTTTAAGTCTCCCTTCCCTTATGAAGTCTACTCTAGCCTCCTCTGCATCGCCACACAGCCTATACTGAGTGACTACATTCAGAGATTCTAATGAAGGCTTGAGATTTGTTGCTCACAATAATGGGGTTTAATGCTCCTCTAATAGTGGCTGCCCGTGGTCGGGAGACAGATTTATTTATGGATTTCTTTATTTATTTTGTCTCTATGTCTATAGAGTATCTGTTGGGGTATCCATGTTGACAATAACACAAAGGTACTACTTTATAGAACCACAATAGACCCACGGTATGGCGTATAAATGTCATTTAAAGTGTGTTGTGGGCATACGCAGATCTGAACCCAGTCCCTCAGTACAGCCTGTACAGGATGAGATGTTTTCTAAGTGGCTCAGTGCTGATGCAGTTACTATTTTCCAGGTGAGCGCCTTGACTGTGATCAATAAGCAGCCATGACAGGTGGTACTAACCTAAACAAATTCTATGCAGAGGAGAATCGCCCTTTCCCCCCATAATATATGGCGGACAACACTGTGCCTGAGTGGCTCGCACAGCCTCGCATGGTCTGGTACCCCCTAGCGTAGCCCCCTCCAGTCTAGCGTAGCCCCATTCTTGGTTGCCCTAGCATAGCCTGGGTTAGATTAGCACAGCCTGGGTTAGCTAAGCACAGCCTGGGTTAGTTTAGCACAGCCTCAATCAACCTGCATTCTCTGGAACAGATTAGCATAGCATTCTACAGTCTAGCATAGCATTAGTTATTTTAGCAAAGCCTGGGTAAATCTAGCATAGTTTGAGTTAGCCTAGAATATTAGTTTTTAGGATCATCATCTAACGTAAGGTAATATCTGATGTTTATTTGAATCAAAGGCAAGTGTAGTTTGAATAAAGATGGCAGGTCTTATTCGCTGACAAAAACAAAACCAAAAAAGGTTTTTGGAAACAATCTACTGTTCTCCCAGTTCCTGTCAGACTATCTGCATATTTAAAGATAAATAATACAACTGATTACACTGCAGATAACGGTTCATTACACAGAAGCAATGAGTCCATTAAAATAGATTGCAATTAATCAATTAGAAAATTAAAGCCAGTTTAGCTCATTTAGCCTTCATCAATTATTTATCAAGAGTTAGAGAGGACACAATTTTTTCAGCAATTAGATGGCTCTGCCAAGGACTCGTTCAGCTTGTTCAACTATCTCATTCCTCTATTTTCTCTACTCTTTGTACTGTTCGACTCTCAACAGCCTCCGTCGTCTGTCTGTTTGAATTCTGATCTATTCCCTCCTTCAGCTCATCTCTTTCTTTTAATCTGAGTCTAGACACTTGTTTTTAGCATCTTTGCACTCAGGCTTCACGCAGCTCCTCCAGCCCTGTATGAACACATCTTATCAGGCTTCTCATGGCCTCAGTCAGCAATGTCCACTTTGTGTCCATTCTTAATGGAACCTGCAGTAAATCTCTGTTATCACGGCCGTCCTTCCAAACTACAGCTTTGTTTCTGGAAATGTATTCCGGTGTCACACTAGCTGTTTTTTATGGATGGACAGAACAACAGAAAATAAAGAAGAGAATGATTATAAACCCTTCTGTTTACTGTGTTGGAGCTCAGTAAATAAATCAGATGATTCAACAAAGCCTAGAAAGAAACCGTTGTAAGAAGTTTGACGGCCAATGAACAATAAAATGGAAGGTGGATATTTGTTGTGTTTTATCGATCAATGTGTTTGAGAAGGTTCAAATCTTAGCCAATAACCTTTACTCGACTTTACCTTACCCCTCTACTGGCTCTATGCTCTCTCTTATTTAGACACAAAGGAAATCCAATCAAATAAATTAAATATTGAAGGGCGTGAATAACACCAACATCTGGGTCACTCATCTGAGCCCTAGCATTATCGGTGCTGATGCGGTACAGAGGTTTATGCTGCTGCTTAGCAACCAGATGCGGTTCTCTTGTAAACGGTTTGATAGTGTGATCTCAGCCAGTGCCTAACTTGTAAAGTGAGTTGGAGGATGGTGGTGGTAAGCTGTATCTGTATTCACTGTTAGTCGTGTGATGTGTGTGGTAAACGGCTGGCCTTCCTGTAGGTGGCTGTTTGCAGACGGAGTGCCGCTCGGTTCAGTTTAAGTAGTTTTTGGTTTGACTGCCTGCCATTATTCATGTAGCTTGTGTTGTAGCGTTTGAAAAAAGGTCTTACAATCTTCGTTTGGAGTTTTGAATATATTTGAGAGCTTGAATACATTTGAAGTTTTGTTCTGAGTTTTTTTGCTGAATGGAAACTTTTCAATGACAAACCCGTAAAAGCACTGAAGTCTCCGGAACGTCTGCAGCAGCCAAACTAAATGATACGCTTTGACGGGCATTCTTACCTCCGCTCGCATTCAATCACCTCCTCTGCCACACTGATGTACGGCGGTATAAATCAAGGCGACAGCCGTATGGAAAGCACCAACATCCCTCCGTAGGATTCTGGGCGATCTCGAGACAAGGCACTGGGCTCGCCTGAGGACAAACCACCAGCACACCGTGCTGCCTGAGAGGAGACGAACCATTTGTGGCAATCATATAGGCTTTCTCTATAAATTGGTGCTTAAAGCTCGAGGGATCGACACATCAAGACATGAGTTGGCCGTTACGAGACAAAGAAATGAGACATCTACGGCGATATAGAGCTATACGTGTCTACAATGTGATCTGAACAGTCATTCCTGGGAATCGCACAGAGCAGCTGCTCGTGTTTATTTGCCTGTAGTGCAGCGCGTGCTCAGAGGAATCGGACCCCCGGCCCAGGGTCATGTTGGTGGGGGCCCCGGCGGAGGGGACCCCCCCAGCAGGATGCGTATGTTCTGCAGTGAGGGATGCAGGGCAGGTCTATTGGAGACCCTTAAAGGCCTTTGTGTGTCTGTGTGTATGTGTGTGTGTGTGTATTTGTGTGTCTGTGTTTTTCTGTGCGTGTGTGTTTGCGTGTGCGCGCATGTGTGTGTTTGTGTGTGTGTGTGTGTGTGCGTGCATGCGTGTGTGTGTCTGTGTTTTTCTGCGTGTGTGTGTGTGTTTGCGTGTGCGTACGTGTGTGTGTGTGTCAGTGTGTGTGTGTGTGTGTTTGTGTGTATGTGTGTGTGTCAGTGTGTGTGTGTGTGTGTTTGTGTGTGTGTGTGTGTGTTTGTGTGTTTGCGTGTGTGTGTGTGTGTGTGCGTGTGTGTGTGTGAGTGAGACCCTGATGTTGAATCCCAGTTTCAGGACCATATTCACTGGTATTACAGACTTCTGTCCCCCATGAGATCCAGCAAAAGACCTTAATGGAGGAATAAACACAAAGTCCCATTTCTTACGATGACAAAATAGCTTTATTGGATGAGACATTGACTATGAGAGCGGCTTTGTAAACACTATAGTATGCAGTTCACACTGTGCTGTTTGTCCTCATCCAAACATCCTGTTACTATGGGCCTCTGAAAACTGAGAACAATCGTACTCAAAGTCATGGCTTCTAGTCCCCATGACAACAAACTTTTGAAAGTTAACTTTTTCACCCTGTTACCTCATTTCCGAAGCCCCATCATAATTTGTAATTTTTTTCAACAATACATGCCAACAGCCTTTTCACTCCACCTAAGAGAGAGAGAGAGAGAGTGAGAGAGAGAGAGAGAGAGAGAGAGAGAGTGAGAGAGAGAGAGAGAGAGAGAGAGAGAGAGAGAGAGAAAGAGAGAGAGAGAGAGAGAGAGAGAGAGAGAGAGAGAGGAGCTGTTTTAAAGCATCAACCCTGGTCGGTGTATACCCTACCGGTTGGCGTTGTGGTCTGTAGTCGATGAAGTGTGGTGTTCTACCGCAGGGGGAGTGAGTCACTGCCGCTGTTGGCCAGCGGTCTACATGTGGGTGTTTGTTGATGCAGACCTACCTGTCATGGTGTGAAACAAACCGCTATGTGTTGAGCTATACTATTCTTTGGGACGCTATTGGATGGAGTAGATCCTGCAATGTCTGTGTTTACCCTTTAGGCAAACAGGTAGAAACTGAAATGAGTATGATTATTTGTCTGGGTCTCTCAGCTTTCTGTTGAACAGTGTGGATCTTGTCCATTTTTATTATCCCCCACTGTAGAGGAGAGCTCCGTCTATGAGCAAAACTACCATTCAGACCCATGGGGACCAGCGGAAATAATGAAATATGCATTGCTGTGAAAACCTTTTCCATGTGGATATTGGAATATATACACCATAATAGACAATAGTCAAAGCACCGCTTTCAGAGCAAGAATAACTCACAAATAATCAATAATAATAAGACACACCAAGAGCAGAAAAAAATAGATTAAAAAGCACTTTGACATTGACACTGACATGAAGTAACAAACAAATTCCTTTCTCCTCTCCAGAATGTTACTAAAGTCCTCCAATTATAATTACAATCTGAATTATTTTATGTAATTTAACATTAAAATCGAAGATTTAAAAGCTCTCCATTTCGTTTCCCAACCGCTCATTCTACATGAGCGCTCTACTCTATGAGCGCTGGTTGATCAAACTATGTTATCCCTTCCACACATAGAGCCGGCGTGCAGCAGGTAAACAAGCTTGGCTTTCTTCAGCCGGAGATAAGGTCTCAAGTGAAGCCATCTGAAGCTATTTCTAAACACTGTTTGGTCACGGCGTATTTCAAATCATAAGCATGGGAGGATAAACAATAGATGGAGGGACAGGGGACTTAGTGGTCCTGGCAAACAGTCAGATTACACACTCCAGCATGGTGCAGTGAGAGTGGACCACAGTGTCTCCACACTCCAAAGTGCCCTTGAGCAAAGCTTCAAGTTAGAGTTCCTATTAGTAGACCATTTTAACTGATTTCCTTTTATTCACTGAATTGTTTTATAGTAAGACACATTTATGGGATGATAATTGATAATTAAATTGTATCATGTCTTTTGTATTTTTTCCTTCCTCCCTCTCTCCTTCCTCCCTTTCTCCTCCCTCCCATTACCCTTTCCCCTACCTCAATCTCCCCTCAATCCTTCCTCCCTCACTCCCCCCTCCCTCTCTCGCCTCCCTCCCTTTCCTCCCTCCCTCTCTTCCTCCCTCTCTCCTCCCTCCCCCCTCAATCCTTACTCCCTCACTCCCTTTTTCCTCCCTCCCTCTTTATCTCCTCCCTCCCTCTCTCGCCTCCCCCTCTTTCCTCTCTTCTCCCTCCCTTTTCTCCCTCCCTCTCTTCCTCCTCTCTTCTCCCTCCCTCCCTCTCTACTCCCTCCCCCTCTCTCCTTCCCCCTCTCCATCCTCCCTTCTCCTCCCTTCCTTTTCCCTCTCCCCTCCCTCCATCAATCCTTCCTCCCTCTTTCCAAATCTCCTCCATCCCTCCTTCTTCCTCCCTCCCTCTCTCCTCCCCCCTCCATCTCTTCCCCATCCCTCCATCCTCCCTCTTTCCTCCCTCCCTCCATCTCTCCCTCCCTCACTCCTTCCCGCCCCTCTCTCTCTCTCTCTCTCTCTCTCTCTCTCTCTCTCTCTCTCTCTCTCTCTCTCTCTCTCTCTCTCTCTCTCTCTCTCTCTCTCTCTCTCTCTCTCTCTCTCTCTCTCTCTCTCTCTCTCTCTCTCTCTCTCTCTCTCTCTCTCTCTCTCTCTCTTCCTTCCCTCCCTCCCTCCCAACTTCTCTGTCCCCTGACCAGGTCTGATCGTGGGGGCTCTGACGGTGTGCTGGATGCCCAACCAGGTGCGTCGGCTGATGGGGGCGGCGTTGCCCAAGGCGTCCTGGACGCGGGCGTACTTCCAGAGCTACGTCACCCTTCAGCCCGTGGCCGACACCTTCTTCTACCTAAGCTCCGTGCTGAACCCCCTGCTCTACAACTTGTCCTCTCGGCAGTTCCGTGAGGTCTTCGTCCAGGTTCTGCGCTGCCGCCTCCGCATCGAACACGTCAACAAGCGCACCGTGCGGACCGCCGCGCCCGCCGCCGAGGTGTCCACGCGCTCCCGCAGACCGCTGTTGTCGCTACCACGCGGCGGCCGGAAGGAGCGCTCCACCGGCGCCCCCGGGAAGACCAGGGACGGCCCTCTGCGGTTCCTCATCTTCAAGACCAACAGCGGCTCAGCACACCCATCCGCAGCCAAGGACACGGTTCCCACGGAGACGGAGATATGAGGGGGGGTCGGGGCGGGGTGTTTCTCTTGTACGCTAGGAGTGTTTTTATACAGACTCTTTACACAAAGGAAACACAATACTCAAGTGTTAAGCAAGGGGTAACACTATCAGCAGGTCGACGCAACAAACACTAGACCCAAACAACACTGTTTCCAACAAAATATTCTAACAGTAATGTATATTTATATATAAATTAGAAATGATATATCATATAATATATATATATATTCAATAAATTAATCATTTTATATCTATCTATAGAAATATTTATATACATCTATAGAAATAGATAGGTCTATCTATAGATAGATAGGTCTATCTATAGATAGATAGACCGATATATAGATATAGTTATACACTCAATTAGAAATAAAGACAAATATCTCAATCCAAGGAGTCATCTAACTTCATGCTGGCTGACATAATCCACCTCTTGGGAGTTTCATAAAGGGTAGAACATTCTGCAGCTTGTCTCCTGTTAGGGTGATCTGTTGTCCAAAAGATGAAGGATGTGTTGATGGCTAGCTACCAGGGGGATCGAGCCAGCTTCACAACTCTGTCTCATGTCAAATCTGCAAATGGAAACAAAGCCAGAGGTGGCATGTCTTCCACGGGATCAGGTTCATAGTGATTGTTTCCATCAGTCTCCCTCCAGCAGCAGGAGCCTGAGGTCCACTCAGGGGGGATCCAGTCGAACACAAGGCTCAGGTGTCCCCCCACGTGTCCCCCATTTCACGCCCCTCCACCAGCCTGTCCCCTCACCTCAGTACCGGAGAGCCCCCTGGCTCCGTCCTAGAGCCCCTGAACCTCTCTGTCACTGGACCTGGCGGAGAGACGGCAGGGAGCCCCCACCACACACTGCTCGCCTGTAACCCCTTTGGAACAACCTTTTTGATTTAATATAGCAACGAAATAACATTCATGCCTTCATAGAAACCTTCCCCGAGGTTATTAACATAAAGGAGGAGGAGGAGGAGGAGGAGGAGGAGGAGGAGGAGGAGGAGGAGGAGGTCTGTCTGTCAGAACAGAGTGTCCAGGAGGAGGAGGAGGAGGAGGTCTGTCAGCACAGAGCCGCGTGTCCCAGGAGGAGGAGGAGGAGGAGGACGGAGAGGACCAGGGGCCCGCTGTGGTCCAGGGCGGCCGCAGCTGAGGGCGGGGCCCTCTTCCTGGGCCGGGGGCCGTTGCACAGCGCCGTGTTGCAGCAGCTGATGCACACCGAGTTGATCTTTCCGGTGCAGAACTGCTGGTAGCCGGAGGAGGAGATGAGACACGCCCCCGATGAGGCGCAGGACTTGCGGTAGTGGACCCCTGCGGTCGAGGACAGAGAGAAGAGTTTGTTGGTGCATGGTGTGGTGGCGGAGGGGCGGTCCGCTCCCACGCAGAGGGCGTGGAGCTGTCTCCGGCCGCAGACCACCTGTAGGGAACCTTGGACAAGACGCCTGATGCCTTCCTCTATTCTTAAAGTCATGTTCTCCTGCTGCAGGAGGGGACAGGGAGATACTGAGGGGTCGTGGTTGTGGGAGTCATTGCCTAATGTCTAGTGCCTGAGTGGGGAGCTTTCATGGCAAATGCTATGAATCTGTGAATAAAAAAAGTACAGGACTAAATTTGTCTGTTATTTGTGTTGGAAGGCAGAGTGCTTTTCTAATGAATATAGGAACTGGCCCTGGACCTTTGACAGAAACCGTTCCAAACAGAACAGACTAATCAGTCACGCCACATAACGGCAGTACTAGGGATGAGTCGGTCGCGACCGATTCGTTCACAACGAACGAATCCCGAACGTGAACGACAAGAACTGGTTCCCCAAAACAAGAAGAACTGGTTCTTTGATTCTTTTTTTTTAACATAAAACAAAATATGGTCACATAAATAAAATATACAAACAAACAGAGCTTCGTCTCCCCGCAACCTTATATCGATTGAGTCTACAACTTTCTCAAAGATTCAGCCAATGAGAGGTAGCAATGGTGTTTTCATGGCATCTGGGTAAACAAATGACAAGGTTGTACCGTCGAATTTGCGCGCTTTCTCTGTCTGACGTATCTTGGGTCATACCGTTCGACGTGGGGCCACTCATATATCCCCCTACATTTCCGAAAATAGACTTGCCCTCCATCTGCTATTGGATAAACGCATTTCCCAATCCCAGGAGTCTTTGCTCCATTCTACGTCAATTCAAGAACAAACAAAGAAATTAAACTGCAGTTCGTATTTTTTATTTAAGACCATGACATTTCTGTAATGCCTGAATAATGAAGAATTAAATGTAAAGTAGAAAAAAAAATTATAAATATAAAACTATGAATGACATATAGAGAGTAAGCAAGTGTTTACTCTCTATATGTCTCTCTATATGAGCATTAAATTATGCTCAGGGCCTTCAAATGACTTAATCTGACGTAACGAACGAATCAAAACGAACAAATCAAACAAACGAATCGTTATAGTGAACTGAACTGAAAGAACTAGTTCCCGGAAAAGAATCATTTTGCCCATCCCTAGTCAGTACACACGAGGACTGAAGTCAGCTGAAAAATAATACTTATCCTACTCAACAAACTAAGTACATATCCAACTAAATACAAGGGAGTTAACATTGAATACCATTATATATAACAAACTGGAACTGGTATGAACTGGTATGTACATTATGAACTGAACTCAGTTGATGGATCGGAGTGTCTGAACCAAAGAGATGAGTTGAATGAGCACTACCCTTAATGTTCTGAACCAGAGCAGATTTTAACCTGAGCACTACCCTTAATGTTCTGAACCAAACAGATGAGTTGAACTGAGCACTACCCTTAATGTTCTGAACCAAACAGATGAGTTGAACTGAGCACTACCCTTAATGTTCTGAACCAGAACAGATTTTAACCTGAGCACTACCCTTAATGTTCTGCAGTGTGGGCCACAGTCCAGTGGAGTCCACGGTAAAGTCGATCCTCCGATTGAAAAGCCCTGCGGTATTCGCAACCTTATTAGAGAATATTTGTGCAGTCATCAAATAATGGCATAACATTTAGCTGACCTTCTTCTCCTCGACAAAAGATGTCTCACGTCTCTTCCCCCAAAAAGGAATCCTCTCAAGGCATTCTGTGTTCTGTGCTTCCCAACTCCACACAGTACAGCAGTAGTCAACAATATGTTTATGCAATACTAGCGCTGCCAGGCCGTGATACCACTATAAATGTCCCCTTGGTTCCACAGCGGGGACAGGTGACCAACATTAAACAACGCTAAAGGGTTCGCATTTTACCACGAGGGCTGGGGATCCTAATCCAACACTTATCTATAGATGAGAGAAAAGCCAATATCCAACATCCACAGTTGTCTTTGTTTTTCCTTGCAGACTTCAGCCAACCTGAACCCAATGAGGACATTACCTGAAGTCCAGACACTGGGCCAACATGAGCGCGCTCCTTTTCACTCGCTTCTCGACATAATGTGGGAAAACCGGGACGCAACCGTCAATGAGCATTACAATTCAGCAAATATCCAAACAAAATAAACAAAATGTTCTTCACAGAAACACTCACACACACACACAAAGGCACACACATGAACACACACACACACACACACACACACACACACACACACACACACACACACACACACACACACACACACACACACACACACACACACACACACACACACACACACACACAAATGGACATACACACACACACACACACACACACACACACACACACACACACACACACACACACACACACACACACACACACACACACACACACACACACACACACACTTACTGAAGTGCGTCACCAAATAACCGCATGGATTTGAACATTGCCAACTATCCCCAGCTCTTTTAAATGGGAAAATACTGATGGACAAAGACCACTCTCATCTCCTCCTCCCGATACGGCAAATGAGCCTCATGAATAGTAAGAGGCAATTTAGATAAGCGGGCGAATCAGGAGTGCTGCAGACAGTGTGAGGGTCTCCGGTCCGTCCTCCAGGAGGGCCGAGCGGACGCTCTCATTAGCCCCCGGTGGGGGGTGTTCTGGAGGGGAGGAGAGGGGCAATGTGTCTCCAGAGTGGAGGATTAAACACTGCAGTCCTCGCCACAGCTGTCCTGTCTGAGAACAAGACAACACAGAGCTTGTTGAAATGACCCCGAACCAAAGCTGAACACACACACACACACACACACACACACACACACACACACACACACACACACACACACACACACACACACACACACACACACACACACACACACACACACACACACACACACACACACACACACAACACTCTATTCAGTGCAATGCAGAGGATTTCCCCAAAATATATATATATATATTAAAAAAAAATGTAAAGAGTTTTTGGACGTCCATTGATCCAGACATCGCAGGAATGTGTTGGCACCCTTCTCATCAGGCCTATGGAAGTTCACTCATCAATCTGGAGTACAGTCAGTTCTAATGCTACCACTTTGTACAGCTGACAACAGTTAACAATAAATGATATTTATTTAAGAATAAATCCTGAACAGTGAACAGTGAACAGTGCGTAGCTGAACAGGGCAGCGCTACTGTTCTTTGTTATATTTTATAACATCGGTCATATGTTTATCTGTGATCCATTTGTAGCCCTTAATGTGTAACATGTTTATCTGTGATCCAATCGTAGCCCTTTACGTGTGACATGTTAATCTGTTTATCTGTGATCCATTCAAAGCGCTGCAAACTTCTCAGCGTCTGTGTTGTTGTTTTGCGTTGTCTTGTGCCGTGTCCTTTGGGCGTAGCTGTCACTTAGTTATCCAATTCATCGATTGATTCACGGCGTCACAAACAACTTGCACACCGGTCTTCGGGTTTTTCCAAGCGGTTTCTTAGGGGCGCCTGCCGTGTGCTGATTGGCTATGGCCTGTTGTGAGGCGGGTCTTGTCTCAGCGGCCCTGCCCGTCAATACCCTAATAATAGCTGTACATAAGCGTGGAGTAAAGTGCTGCTAAGGAGGGACGTTTCATTCAGTCCTTGTTCCAATCACCCCGCTAATATAAAACAATCAAGGTACCACTTGAAATATGGAGCAGAATTAGCCGCGTCATCGTCTCACTACCACCATGTTGGTTAGTGTTTAAACCAGGGGCCCTCAAAACATCTCACTACCACCACGTTGGTTAGCGTTTAAACCAGGGGCCCTCAAAACATCTCACTACCACCACGTTGGTTAGCGTTTAAACCAGGGGCCCTCAAAACATCTCACTACCACCACGTTGGTTAGCGTTTAAACCAGGGGCCCTCAAAACATCTCACTACCACCACGTTGGTTAGCGTTTAAACCAGGGGCCCTCAAAACATCTCACTACCACCACGTTGGTTAGCGTTTAAACCAGGGGCCCTCAAAACATCTCACTACCACCACGTTGGTTAGCGTTTAAACCAGGGGCCCTCAAAACATCTCACTACCACCACGTTGGTTAGCGTTTAAACCAGGGGCCCTCAAAACATCTCACTACCACCACGTTGGTTAGCGTTTAAACCAGGGGCCCTCAAAACATCTCACTACCACCACGTTGGTTAGCGTTTAAACCAGGGGCCCTCAAAACATCTCACTACCACCACGTTGGTTAGCGTTTAAACCAGGGGCCCTCAAAACATCTCACTACCACCACGTTGGTTAGCGTTTAAACCAGGGGCCCTCAAAACATCTCACTACCACCACGTTGGTTAGCGTTTAAACCAGGGGCCCTCAAAACATCTCACTACCACCACGTTGGTTAGCGTTTAAACCAGGGGCCCTCAAAACATCTCACTACCACCACGTTGGTTAGCGTTTAAACCAGGGGCCCTCAAAACATCTCACTACCACCACGTTGGTTAGCGTTTAAACCAGAGGCCCTCAAAACATCTCACTACCACCACGTTGGTTAGCGTTTAAACCAGAGGCCCTCAAAACATCTCACTACCACCACGTTGGTTAGCGTTTAAACCAGGGGCCCTCAAAACATCTCACTACCACCACGTTGGTTAGCGTTTAAACCAGAGGTTGAACAGCGGCCGCTCTTCTCCTCACGCTGATTAGATGTTATGTGTTCCAATCCGTAACATTTGGATTTCATCTTTGAATGACCACGCAGAAAGCGGTTGGTCAGCCGTCACCATGACAATAAAGATGGATCTAAAGACGGTGGGCGTCCGACAGCCCGGTGGCTTCAGAGAAGAGGATGAAGAGGAGCTCTCTGAAGCCCCCTCCTCTCGTTACCACGGCCATCATCAGAGAGAGAGAGGGCGAGAGAGATCATAGATAAAAGTAGCAGTGATGGGAAAGATAGAGAGAAAAAAGAGAGGGGGGAAATTAATCGGAAGCGTGAGGGACAGAGAAAGAGAGAGCGAGAGAGAGAGAGAGCGAGAGAGAGAGAGACAGTGTGAGTGTGTATACCTCAGTTCTTCCTTGTGTGTGATGGTAAGTATGCTCAGTGCGTACCATGAATTGGATTGCATTTATATTGAACCTCTCTGGCCACTGCTGCCACTTGCCCACCCAGACACACTTCCAGCCTCGATGACAAGTAGCTCATCAGACTGGGGCCAGGTCAGTCACTCAAGGACACCTTAACATTTTCATTGCAAAAGAAAATCTGGTTGCTGTATCAAACCAACCACCAGATACGGCCTCTGGGGTCATTGTACTATTTAGACATTGTACTATTTTAATATGGAGCCATTTAAGAGTCACTTTGAATAACCCTGTGAGTGGAGACGCATGTCATTAAGTAGCAGGGAGGGGTTAAACAGTACAGGGACAGGTTATTAAGGAGCAGGTAGGGGTTAGACAGTACAGAGACAGGCCATTAAGGAGCAGGTAGGGGTTAGACAGTACAGAGACAGGCCATTAAGGAGCAGGTAGGGGTTAGATAGTACAAAGACAGGCCATTAAGGAGCAGGTTGGGGTTAGACAGTAGAGAGACAGGTCATTGAGGAGCAGGTAGGGGTTAGACAGTACAGAGACAGGTCATTAAGGAGCAGGTAGGGGTTAGACAGTACAGAGACAGGTCGTTAAGGAGCAGGTCGGGGTTAGACAGTACAGAGACAGGTCATTAAGGAACAGGTAGGGGTTAGACAGTACAGAGACAGGTCATTAAGGAGCAGGTAGGGGTTAGACAGTACAGAGACAGGTCGTTAAGGAGCAGGTCGGGGTTAGACAGTACAGAGACAGGTCATTAAGGAACAGGTAGGGGTTAGACAGTACAGAGACAGGTCATTAAGGAGCAGGTAGGGGTTAGACAGTACAGAGATAGGTCATTAAGGAGCAGGTAGGGGGTAGACAGTACAGAGACAGGTCGTTAAGGAGCAGGTAGGGGTTAGACAGTACAGAGACAGGTCGTTAAGGAGCAGGTCGGGGTTAGACAGTACAGAGACAGGTCATTAAGGAACAGGTAGGGGTTAGACAGTACAGAGACAGGTCATTAGGAGCAGGTAGGGGTTAGACAGTACAGAGATAGGTCATTAAGGAGGAGGTAGGGGGTAGACAGTACAGAGACAGGTCATTAAGGAGCAGGTAGGGGGTAGACAGTACAGAGACAGGTCATTAAGGAGCAGGTTGGGGTTAGACAGTACAGAGACAGGTCATTAAGGAACAGGTACGTGTGCGTATATATCTGGGGGGGAACGTAGACAGAATGTCACAGCGGCGATTGGGTTTGACGCCGGGTCGGAAGAGTCTACCTGAAGTGTTCCTCAATGACCTGTCTCTGTACTGTCTAACCCCTACCTGTTCCTTAATGACCTGTCTCTGTACTGTCATTAAGGAATTTTCATTTGATATATGTTTTTGTCTACCTCCTATTGCTATTTATTGTATTTATTAAGTAATCTATTATGTGAGACTGGAAATTGTGAACGAAATTGCCCATTTTGGGATAAATAAAGTTTTCTAATCTAATCTAAATCAAACCCCGACCTGCTCCTTAACGACCTGTCTCTGTACTGTCTACCCCCTACCTGCTCCTTAATGGCCTGTCTCTGTACTGTCTAACCCCTACCTGTTCCTTAATGGCCTGTCTCTGTACTGTCTAACCCCTACCTGTTCCTTAATGACCTGTCTCTGTACTGTCTAACCCCAACCTGCTCCTTAATGACCTGTCTCTGTACTGTCTACCCCCTACCTGCTCCTTAATGACCTGTCTCTGTACTGTCTACCCCCTACCTCCTCCTTAATGACCTATCTCTGTACTGTCTAACCCCTACCTGCTCCTAATGACCTGTCTCTGTACTGTCTAACCCCTACCTGTTCCTTAATGACCTGTCTCTGTACTGTCTAACCCCGACCTGCTCCTTAACGACCTGTCTCTGTACTGTCTAACCCCTACCTGCTCCTTAACGACCTGTCTCTGTACTGTCTACCCCCTACCTGCTCCTTAATGACCTATCTCTGTACTGTCTAACCCCTACCTGCTCCTTAATGACCTGTCTCTGTACTGTCTAACCCCTACCTGTTCCTTAATGACCTGTCTCTGTACTGTCTAACCCCGACCTGCTCCTTAACGACCTGTCTCTGTACTGTCTAACCCCTACCTGCTCCTTAATGACCTGTCTCTGTACTGTCTAACCCCTACCTGTTCCTTAATGACCTGTCTCTGTACTGTCTAACCCCGACCTGCTCCTTAACGACCTGTCTCTGTACTGTCTAACCCCTACCTGCTCCTTAATGGCCTGTCTCTGTACTGTCTAACCCCTACCTGTTCCTTAATGGCCTGTCTCTGTGAGACAGGGCAGTGAGACAGACAGTAGGGGTGGCAGTACAGACAGGGCAGTGAGACAGTAGGGGTGGCAGTACACACAGGGCAGTGAGACAGTAGGGGTGGCAGTACAGACAGCGCAGTGAGACAGACAGTAGGGGTGGCAGTACAGACAGGGCAGCGAGGCGCTTTGCTTCAGGACGGAACAGGTCATCTGGGGACATTGCTTATCAAACCATGGCCCCACCAGCCCTCCCACCGCTCATTCAGGACCTTTTCCCAAATCACAGATAGCCGACTCCGCTGACAACGTGCGTACATCATTGTGGAGCGGCGATAAGGTACAGTGTGCTAAGTTCCCCTCTCCCCTGTTATGATAATGTGGGCTGATAAAAGCGTGGCTTGTTTGAGCATTCATGTGGAAATGTTCTTATTAAGGTGGAGGGGGTGCAGGAGGGGGTGCAGGAGGGGGTGCAGCCCGGTGTCCTGCCCTGCCCTTTGGACGGCAGCGCAGCCCGCCTCGCCCGGGACGCCGTCTGATTGCTTTTGCTCCTCTTGTGTAGGAAGGGAAAAAACTCACTCTAAATTCCCCAAGTGAGATAACAAAGCAGAGTGAGGTGAGGGACTGAGCGTGTGTTTGTCTGTGTGGGTCTAATTGTGTGAATGCCGTGCAATTGTATGTGCGTGCTTTGTTTGTCTGTGTCTCTTTTCTTCGCGCCTGCATGTCATTGTCCTCTGCTTGTCAGCTTGTGTCTTTGCAAATTTTCTGTGTGTGAGTGAGAATGCATGTGTTTTTGTGTGTTTTTTGTGTGTGCGTGCGTGTGTCTGTACTTGAATGTGTTAGTTAGTGTGTGTGTGTGTGTGTGTGTGTGTGTGTGGAGGGGGGGGGTCATATGTGTTGGTCTGTCTTTGCGTGTAATTGAGGATGATTTGTTTGTGTGTGTGTGTGCGTGTGCGTGTGTGTGTGTGTGTGTGTGTGTGTGTGTGTGTGTATGTGTGTGCGCACATTTGTGTGTGAAGAATATTTCGTCACAGTTTCAGTATCAGAGGTTAATTGGCAAGAATTGAGAGGGAGGAACTTCTGATGTATACTAGCTACCACAGCCAATAGGCCAATGGAAATGCAAGACTCATGACCCTCTTCCACCCTAATTTGCAATGTCATCATGGGCTAGGTTTTGGCCTGTGTACATCACAGCAGATGGTGAGCAGGTGCTTTAAAGATGGGCGGATAGGCTCTGACTACATTTACATTTAGGACGTGTAGCAGACGCTTTTATCCAAAGAGACTTACAATAATTACGTTTGTCAGAAGAAAGAGAACCAACATGATGACCAGATGCAGCCAATATCTAGATACAGCTAATGAGGCGCAGTGATCAGCCAATATCTAGATACAGCTAATGAGGCGCAGTGATAAGCAGTGTTAGGAGGGTACAGTTAGGCACACATCACAATTTGGCAAATCTATGACACGTGTCCGAAGAAAGAGAAACAACAATATATCGCTGTCGGTACAGTAAGGATGTTCATGAGCCAAGTGCCAAGCACTAACCATCACTAGGTTAACCCATTCCCCAATGTACAACAGCGCTAGGCTGACTCACCGTCCTCCATCACCAGCACCTCCTTCTGACACATGTCCTGCACGTTGACCGTGCAGTTGACCACAAACTCTGGCGTGGAGCACTCGTTGCGGGTCATCTCCTCGCACTGGTAGCACTGGATCTGCAGAGCCAGCCCTGGACAGAAACCAATCAGGCAATGGGTCAATCGATCAGTAGATGTGATCAATTCCTCCCTCCCTCCATCCATTACCCCAGGAGCGGCTGAAGGCCGCCAGCCTTGGTTATCCATCCAACCTGTTCAATTTGATTAGTACATTTAGGCCCCGTCCACACAAAGCCGAAACGGGCGAAACCGTTACGGTTTCGATCTATCCGGTTTCGAAGTATCTCCGTAAAGACGAAGCCAAGCGAAACCGGATAGATCTGTAGAAACGCTGTAGTAAACATTCCAGGCCCATAAGGGGCGCTGCTTCTGGTACACAAATCCAGAAGAAGAAGAGGCGAGCATGCGCATAAAGGCTGCCCCCCGAACCACTAACAACACAAACAAACAGCTCTTCTACAATGGCGAACTAGATTCTCAATAAATAATGGCTTAGCAACCCAACAAGGGACATGATATGCTGCAGAACGATTACAAGCTTGTAGTCCGCCATCATCTTTTTTGTTGTGATTTCTGAGACTCCGCGGGCTTAAGAGCCATTGGCTAGGAGGTCGAGGGGTGGGGCGATGACGTAATGGTTTGCGGTTTCAGTCGGTTTCAGGCGTCCACACGAAACCAAAACGAAACCGGATAGATTTGAAACCACCTCCGAGGGTGGTTTCAGAAGTTTGCGGTTTCGGTCAGCGGATTCGCCGGCTTCGTGTGGACGGAAGGCCGAACCGTACAAGACCTTTGCGGTTTCGCCATGAAATCGGCTTTGTGTGGACGGGGCCTTAATATGGTATTTTTAAATTAGAAATGTGATGTTGGGCCCAGCCCAGTGTGGCAAGGCATGTCTTTTGTGGAACAACAAGGTGGTGTTCCACATTGGTTTTAGCGTCTCAAATCCATGATAACAACGGTCTTCCATTAACTTACTCTTGGGTTTTTTTCAAATGGACTTATGACAATGTTAGTGCTCCTGGTTCCACAAAGAACAGAAGAAAAGTGATAATGTTACACAAATAATATTGAAGGTTTTGTTGTATTTATGTAAGCAAAATGCATGTTTTTTAAAATTCCAGTGATATACAGAACAGTAATACATTTTCTAAATGTCACTCTTAATTATATTCTGTATAATGCATGATTTAATCAATGTAAAAGATAAGCTATTGGGAATTATTTGTTTGATTTAAATGTATCGTTCAATTTGTTGATTTTCGACATTGAGAATCAAAGTAAGAGCGTGTCTCCTGGCAGTGGCACCTGAAGCCTCTAGTCTATCAAGATACTTTGGTTTAGGGTTGTACTTCATATACATTTTTATGGGTTACATATCAATTGTGACAATACAATTATCTTCAGGCAAATGTACCACTTTTATTTAAGACATTATAAAGCCCCTACAAATGTGTTGTCAATGTCCGTAAGAGGAGGCATGGGTGATGTATCAACAGAAAGCTGTCACGGCTCATAAGCTCTCATGGCTCATCTGCAGGTTCAGCGTTCAGCCTGACACTGGCAAGCATTAGTACAATAATTGCTAAGATAAAAAAAGATTAACTTAAATGAATTCTAATATTCTAGGCATTAATTAGGAAGGGAAGAGTCCGTCTCCAGGGTTGTTGCTATGTGCTGTGGTCGACTACCATCAAAGAGCTACTAAGTGTCATTACTGTTTCACTTCACTCCGCTACCAACTTCCATGGACGAAGACCCTGCTACGTCACACGGAGACATTGCAGTTCAAACTGGTTTTAATAGGAGAGTATGTAATCAGATATGAGTTGAATTCCCAGCTGGCAGAACCTCGGGGACTCTGAACTACTGCTTATTACGTTATTCAATCTTCCTATGGCGTGAAATCTGTAAAGGACAAAGAGTATAAAAATGATCTGGGCCAGCAGCCTTGCGTACCCAGAATGCACCATTATTTTGTCGCTGGGGTCTTGGCCATGAGCTCTCTGCAGCTACAGGGGCCTGGCCTTGGTGGAAGGGGAAGCGCAGAGTCACAGTTAACCAATGTTAACCACTGTTAACCTGATATTGACGAGGACCCCTCCAGCAGTTCACTGGAGATCTCTGCCTAGGATCGGCTGCCATCTTTATTTGTTGTGGTTTGAGACTTTTAGTTTTTCCCTGAAAGGGCCGGTCAAAATGTGCTCGTCCTCGTGGCCCATTGTATCATAGCACACTGCCAAATGTCAAGCTGGCTTTCACAATTAATAATGAAGCCCGTTAGACATGTCATTATAAAACATTTCATTTGTTTATTCAATTTATGTATGTACCATTTAAAGAATGCTGCCTCCGGATGTTGCTGGGGTAGCAACACTGGCCCTGGGTAACGGAGGTAACAGACTCTGGAGCGATCGGGAAGACTGACACCACATTCAGCGACACATCGCAAACAATAAGGTTCAATATTACACATCTAGGGTATGGGACCAGGGCTTTGCATCACCAATAGATGTTCATAAGGATGTTTCAGGGTTTCAGGCTGTACTTAAATTGCACTTATAATCCAATGGGTAAACATTTATATTGTAGGGACTTGACAGTGTCTTAAATGTCTAATTTCAAGCAGATATACAAATCGTAAGTCTGTGGGAAGAGACGTCTAACCAAGGTTCTGTTCCCTGTGTTCACTAAAGATCCCCTCCCACTCCCCACTAGAGTAGGGGGCTAACCCCGGTGTCTCTACTCACCACTAGAGTAGGGGGCTAACCCCGGTGTCTCTACTCACCACTAGAGTAGGAGGCTAACCCCGGTGTCTCTACTCACCACTAGAGTAGGGGGCTAACCCCGGTGTCTCTACTCACCACTAGAGTAGGGGGCTAACCCCGGTGTCTGTACCCCTCCCCACTAGAGTAGGGGGCTAACCCCGGTGTCTCTACTCACCACTAGAGTAGGGGGCTAACC
Organism: Gadus morhua; assembly: GCF_902167405.1. Classification (NCBI taxonomy): domain Eukaryota; kingdom Metazoa; phylum Chordata; class Actinopteri; order Gadiformes; family Gadidae; genus Gadus; species Gadus morhua. The sequence continues at coordinate 19,005,247 of NC_044064.1, read as the reverse complement.
CCGGTGTCTCTACTCACCACTAGAGTAGGAGGCTAACCCCGGTGTCTCTACTCACCACTAGAGTAGGGGGCTAACCCCGGTGTCTGTACCCCTCCCCACTAGAGTAGGGGGCTAACCCCGGTGTCTCTACTCACCACTAGAGTAGGAGGCTAACCCCGGTGTCTCTACTCACCACTAGAGTAGGGGGCTAACCCCGGTGTCTCTACTCACCGCTAGAGTAGGGGGCTAACCCCGGTGTCTGTACCCCTCACCACTAGAGTAGGGGGCTAACCCCGGTGTCTCTACTCACCACTAGAGTAGGGGGCTAACCCCGGTGTCTGTACCCCTCCCCACTAGAGTAGGGGGCTAACCCCGG